>NW_028327179.1:11583250-11900500 GCF_987537825.1 Furipterus horrens
ATAAGTCTTAAAAGTCCAATTTTCTCTTAGGATGGAAATTACTGTGTTATACAGACTTATAGAACGGATAGAATTTTGCTTGACATTTAGAAGCTCTATCTGAGTGGAGAGAAAGTGAACTCTCCCCATTCCTACCCACCATGCTTTTATTTTTAGAAAGCAAAATAAATTTAAATAGGCTTAAAAAGGCAACGAGAAAAAGATAAACTAAGATAAGGTCTAAAATAACATACCTCCCCATGCTCAGCCAAAAGAAGAGAATGAAATAGGAAAATTTGCAGAGAGAAAAATCCAGTCCTATTTAATGGTGGAAAATGAGCAAAGCCAAATATTTCAGCCTGACTGAATTTTGTGATCTACGTATGGGTTCCGGAGGCTGTGGTTTGGTATTCCTAGCAGGTTCTGACCTGAAGAGTTGATGGCTTCATGATGCCTAAGAAACATTCCTATAACCTTCCTGCTCAAAGAAACGGCCTTGGTTTATGTTTCCGTTTTCAGAAGTTGCTGTATTATCTGGCTTAGGTTCTCCTCAGGGTCTCTAACACACCCTTTCCTGGCCTAAGGTGTTTGCTTGTTTGTTTATATTCTACTTTGTCCTAATCATTGTTCTTTCATATTCTTTATTGATTGACTTGCAGAACTTGTATCCTTCTTCCTGAGTGTCTTGTGGCTAATTCAGCTTCCTTCCCCATCATCTTATGTGGCTCTTTAGTTCTAATCTATGCTTGCCACTCAGAGTTTTGATAGAGAAAGGATGCCAACAATGGAATAGTAGTTCAATTACTTTTACACAACTTCACCAGTTATAAGAGAGTGTCCCAAACAAAATGTTTTCTTGACTTGAAGAAAACACATTAAAGCAATGCTGATTTGTAATAATAACAACAACAACAACAACAACAACAGACTGAAGATTATAGCACTTTATAGTGCACAAAAACATTCACATTCATTGCCTCATTTGATCCTTACTAACACTAGTGGGACACAGGGCAAGCTTATTGTTAACCCCACTCTAAAGACAGAGAAATTAAGGTTCATTTAAGTGACAATTTGCCTAAGTTCATGGAGTTCCCAGGAGGAGTGGCCGCTGTTTTCCACAGTACCGGGAGCTGGGAGCTTTTCATTTGACATAATTTATTGAGCATCTATTTTGTTATAGGCACTGTGCCAGGTGTCCCAGGACACAGGAAAGCAGACGACTTTTTTTCTAATCCTTGTAGATTAGAATTTACATCTCTTAGTAGAAGCAGGTTATACACATGTAGGGCAGACACTCCATGAACATGAAATGCACAGATGGACTAAATTATCATGGTTATTAAGGCCAGACAGAGATACGCATGGTATCATTCTTGCTGTGCTGTTTTAGTGTGGTCGTAAGCTATATATTCACTCCCAGGAAATGTCTAGATCTTGTAAGGCAAATGTAAATTCCAAAGGAGTAGGAAGAAGGTGAGAGCAGTGAGAAAGCGATTTGGGACAAAGAGTTTCATGGCCATGGTCAACAGGGAATGTCAGCTCAGGGAATTACTACGCAGGCCTGGAATATACTGACAAAGGGTATAAGGTAAACCTGAAGTTTTCTGGGCCACCTTCCAACGCTCTGGGAGCTCGGAGGTGACATGGTGAGAGCCTTTGGCCTCAGGGGAACAAGAATTTAGATCTTGGTTCTGCTGCTTGAGAGACAGGTGGCCTCCCACCCATGTACCTGCCTTTCGTGGACATATGTTGTCATTCCTCCGGGGTCAGCACCTAGCATGGGATTACCAGGCCAACATTACTTTCGTTTTGGAGCCCTGAAGAAGCTGTGTGACCGTGGTGGGCTTCGCCCTCCTCAGTTGGGAGGAGGGGCAGTGATATCTGATGCCCCTGCTCTCAGAGTGGCCTTGAGGACATTGTCAGCTCTTCTCAGGAAGGAGAATGGCCTCAAAGCTGAAACAGGTGCAAGGATGTTCGGAGCAGCTTATTCACCATGGCCCGCCCTATTGAGTAGTGGTCTGCCAGTAAACGGGTAAACAAACTGTGATCTAACCGCACAATGGAATACTATTTAACAATGAAAAGGAACAAAGTACTGATACGTAACACACATACACAAAATGGATGAATTTCAAAAACATTACACTGCGCACAAGAAGCCAGACACGAAAGAGTACATGTGACATTCCAATACAGGCTAACTGATCTGTGACAATAGAAACAGAACAGCAGTTGAGCCAAGGGGGGAAGGGTGGTGAAGGGGCTTAGACAAGAGAACTTTCTGGAGTGACAGCTGTATTCCAGATCTTGGTTGAGATGTAGGTTATACAAAGGTATGCATTGATCGGACCCATCAAATTACATATATAATTAAGGTCTATGCATTGCACTATATGTATTTGCCCACATAGAAATAAGGCACTGGGACCCACAATTTCCACCAATTCCTTGACCTGGCAAATACATTTCCTCTGCAGTAAACAATCATTTAAGAACAAAGGAAGTAAATATATGCAGTCGTTAGAGTAGGAAAATCTCTGGAATTTCCTCTCCATTGAAGAAAGACAGTAAGCGGAATCCTTTAGTCTCAGCTTTCTTAGCTTAGGAACATGCAGGAAACAGACATGTGATCACATAAGACAGGTGTGTGTGTGTGTGTGTTTGTGTGTGTGTGTAGAGAGAGAAAGAAGGAAAGAAAGAAAAGCCAATTGCCAAACACTGGGTCTTAGGTCACAGTTAGAATTAGTTAATGACTGAAAATATTTCTGATAAAAATGTCATAGCATCTGGGTCTTCTAAGATCCCAAACATTTTGCTTTCTATGAGATAAAGAGTGCTTCATTATGTTGAGAATTTTAAAAGACAGTTAAAGGTGCTCGGTTTTTGTCCACATTGAGCACAGTTTCTGTACTAGGCGGTCACTAAGTAGCAGCTCATCTTCAGATTCAGTATGTGCAGTAAGAGAAAGGTATCAAGAATTGATCTTCTGGGGAAAATGTTTTTGAGGCCTACCATTGTAGCCATGCCACACTTAACCGTTACATTTAGTTATAAACCTAGATTTCATTTATACTATTTACTGTGTTATTGTGTCATCAAATGCAATAAAAATAATGAGTCTACTGTTAAGAAATCCTCACAAGAACTCTCAAAGGTCTTTACGGTCATGTTTCACCTGGTGCAAGATAAACTTATTTTGAAGGGTGCACACCCCTCCAAAAAAAGAATTCCACCCCTTTAAGCCACGGTGCAGCCCTTGCTTGTCTGCTGACACCCATCAGTGCGCACTTCTCAGTCACGTTCCTTTGAAAACAAGGACCAGACCAAAATATGAGTGCTACAGAGAGCGGCCTAGTGTCAGCCGATGAGGTGGCGCGGATTCCAGAGAACACAAATAACTGAGCAGATGCTCAGCGCTCCAGCACTGCTCTGCCGGGAAGGTGATGGCGACTTCACACCTGCTGAATCTGTAGCGGGACCAAATGTGTATGTCTCCAAAGAACCTATTCCTTTCCCGCCCCCTCCGAAACAAAGCATACTTAGATCAGAGAAGCCCTTTCATCTTTGTGGGTATCATGGCAGTAGACTTCCTTAATGTCTTTTCCATGTGGGTCCAGTTTTAACAATGAAATGCTCCCCAGGCACACCCAGCTGCGCAGCATTAAAGAAAGAATCTGCAGAAAAATGGGAACATTTTAACTAAGCTCATTTGTTCTCGCTAAAAAGACAATCAAGGGACAGACTCTCCCTGCTTCTGTCCCAAGGCTTTGTTCAAACTTCTCGGAAATGCACTAAGAGGGAAGTGGGGGTGCTGGACAGGAAGGGAGAGACAGAGACGCCTGGAACCTTTCTGGTGCCAGAGGCGGAAAGGTTGCTGGTTGTGCCACCAAATTTATGTGGTTCATCCGCGGAAAACTGGACACTGTTGTTAATACATATTCATCAGACCAGCAACCAGGTGGCTGCTCTTATCAGACCAAACATGTGTTTCATACTCCACTGGGCTGAATAAGTCTTTTTTTTTTTTTAACCTAACCAATTTATGCTCTCTTTGGTATGGAAACACACATAGAAAGTCACCCCCAAGAAACTAAAGTTGATTGAGGGACAACTGGAATGTGGCATCTAATAATGCCACAGTCCGCTGTTTTTTTCTACCCGCCTACCCCATTTTTTCCCCTCAGAGGCAAAAAATGCAGCCAATGTGTTTTAGGGTGTTAGAGGCCCCATAAGTCACACTCAGGGAAACTTCTTTTCCTCTTGTCAAAATAATTCTGGGTAAAGTAGCTAGAGAGTGCCTGCCATTGTCTGCCGACTGAGACTTCTCCTTGTAGCCTGAGACTGGGGGAGTTTTTAGTTTTTAAATAGATACTTTTTTTTTTCAAAATTACCGTAATTTTCAAATAAAAAATACATGTAAAGCAGATTTGTGTTGTATCAAATAGTGAAAACGGTGCTTTCAGTGAGCAATTCGAGCTCCCTAAGATATGCTGTAACTGTATCGTCAACATTCTTAGGCACAATGTTTGGAAAACAGCTGCGTAAAATCGTCAGTTCAGGGAAGGGACTGGGACAAGCGTGGCCCAATGGCTGTCCTTTTCCAGGGTCTGTTGCCAGGCTGAACTGTGCAGTGTTCTCTGGGCTGGACTCTGATGCACCAACAACAGTTGTGGGGACCAGCACCAGGCAGTCAATTTAGGATGATGTTCTTGGGACACAATCATGATCCTGAACCTTAAGTATAGGCCCCCAAATGATCCCCTTGAATGGTCACCTGCTACTATTGCTCAAAGTTCTAAACCGTTATTATGTTGAGAGTCACCCTGAAAAGCACCTTGATGAAGTGAGTTTTGACAGCGCGCTCGGACAGGGAACGGTATTTCACTGCCATTAGAAGGAAGCAGTCTTTGAAAAAAGTGTTTAATCAAAGCCATTTGGTTTCAGTAATGTAATGTAAGTGTGTGATTTAGAATAGGTGATGTGGTGCCTAAAGGAAAATTATTTTCTCAAGACTAACAAAACTTGACAAGTGATTAGCTTTTAAAAGCAGAAAATGAAAATGCCTCCGCTGAGTTGCAAGTGGGCTGCCTGAGGCCTCTGGCGTGGGGTTGCTCGTGGCAGGCTAGATAGGGCCCCCCACCACCTGTGGGTGCACACCTCAGCCTTGTGGGGGTTTCCCTGGGAGATGAATAAGCCCCTTCAGGAAACTAAAACCATAAAGTAAAAATTATGAAGTAACTGCAAATATAAAATTTGGGATTTAAAAAATTTTTTTTCATAACTCAGTTTCTGGAATAACTATATAATGAGTACGTACTACTACAGACACATAAATGCACTCTTGGTCACTAATGCATGGTACTTGGCAAGTAAATAGCAAATTAAAAGCTTAATAGAATCCAGTTAACACATTTGTAAATAATCTATAGGGCCATGTTTCCTAAAATGAGTAAGTAATAAATATTCCAAAAGTGATTTTTTTTTCCCCCTCCCTCTTTCACTTCTCAACAAAGATCTGTTTCCTGGCACCATCAGAAGAGGAAGCTTTGCCAAGACTAGAAAGCTTGTGCTTTGCCATGTGGGAGCCCTTTTAGCTAAAGCTATAAATGTGACATACTAATGAACACTGCTATTTTAATTCTGTCAACCAAGGAGGGCAAACTGGAACATGAATTATGCTGTCAGTAAACTTGAAAGTAGCTTCATCTTCGTGGTCACTGTGCCTCTTAAAAATAGCGTCTCACTGCCTCCTAGAGTTTCTGTTCACACTGTCTGTGTTTCCTATTATACACGGGTACCTTTGGGAAGGGGACAGAACTGAGAAGGAAACGGGTCTTTTCCCAGCACACTTAGTCTCACCTATCATCTCCCAGAGGACGGCAGTCTGTGGCTTCCTCAGAGGGATATCAGGTTCTTGTCTAGAAAGTGTTCTGAGGAGCCGGAATTGATTAACCTGCTAAGTCACATTGGTCCTGAGGCACCCAGCTGATAGTTGTTGATTCTTCTCATCGTCAGAGAAGATAGTAAATGATCCCTTCCACGTGCTGGTTCTTGGCAGTCTTGCAGGAAGTCATCCTTTCTCTCTGTTAATGACGCTCACCAGGCCAGCCTGAACAGCAGGACTTGAGGTTTGCTCAGCTGACGGGAGCCCTTGAGGCCAGTGAGTATCAAACGATGGGCAGTGTGGTCCTTGAAATCTCTCAGCAAAGGGACCGTGGAGATGTGGGAGATGTGGGACGCACACAATCAGGTTCTCAGAGATTTGCCTTATCCTCCTCCAGGTTGGCCCAAGGGATCAAGGTCAGTGTGAGAATATCATGAGGATGAAAACAACTCAAAGTGCGTGTCTACAAACTACCCTGAATGGCCTCAATTTATGCAGTGACGGAGCAGAAGTATTGCTGTAACATGTATATTTTCATGGTCCTTTGTGTTCAGTATAAATGTCTTTAGAATATTCAGAAAAATGGGAGACTGACAAAAACAAATTGGTGAAAGTAACTGTCTTAGACTAGGGAGGCCTCAAACCGTTCTGTTGCATCGAAAGGACAGAGTCCATACTTTGGATGGAAGGGGGCCATTTTCATTTACTGCTCTCTTTAAAATGACAGCTGAGGGAGCACAGCTTCTTCCTCTCCTCCACCCCATGGCAGAGAGTTCTTGGAAGGTGGGTGATACAGTGGCTCTATTATGTAGGTTGTTGTTTCTTAACACCCCTGAACTTAGGAGGTGCATTACTGCCCCGAAGTTCTCCCCGTTCAACACAGCAAAGGAGGAAAAACAACATGGCCAGTTGTGTAGTATCAGATCTTGGTAGAGATCATCTTGGCTAGTGTAATTTGCAAGTTGTGACCAACATTTGAAAAAAGGGTAGAAAATAGGAGCTTCACACTTAGTAAAGATACATATTGTCTGGAGAAACTTAGTTTTGTGTGCATTTGGGGGAGGTTCTGAGTTGTGATATAAAATGATCATTTTTTTACTGGATCATGGTCAGAAAAGCTGAAAGCCAGTGATCTAGACTCACCCCTTCATGGAGGTTGGTGTCAAGCCCAAGGTCATGTAGTTGAATTTGGTCAGAACAGTACCCAAGTCCAGGCTTTCTGATTCCCACTCCAGTGCGTTTCCCCTCAGTCGCACTCCAGCCACTACAAAATACCGAGTGTGTTTTCATAGTTCTCCATTCAGAGACCTCGTTAAACCATAGCCCGCCACATAGTTTCTTCTGGGCCTGCCAGTCCTGGAATGTTCCCAGACTCCCCATTCCCAGAATGAGTACAAGGTCCTTTACTGGCGCTTCACCGCAAGGAGGAAGAAAAATTCCTTTCCTCTCTATGCCTTTGTTTGTTTGTTTGTTTTTGGTAGCAGTTTCTCCTGTGCTTAATTAGCTATTCATCTTAGGCATTAAATGAGCATTTAGCAGACAAGACGGTCACCAGGTCCATCAGAAGGCGGGACCAGGGGGAGAAGACGCAGCCTAAGGAACGCAGTGGGGAAGAGCGCACCGTGGGGAGCTGTGTCAGGACAACTAGGACACCCGAGGAGGCGGTCTGTGTTTGTGCGCCGCAGGGAGAGCCCAGCAGGGAGGCGCAGGGGGCCTGGCCGGGCTTCTGCTGGGGCTCGTGAGCCGTCTGGATGCGAAGCTCGGCCTGCAGGCCTTGACTCCTCTCCGCAGAAGGCCGTCTTCCCCTCCCAGAGAGCTCGCTGACCAGAATCCAAGGCCCTCCACGCAGGTGTTCGCTCTTGGCTCTGTCCCGGGGCTGACGAAAGTCATTTCGTCCAAGGACCGAAGGAACGCATGCCACCACCCGCCTCCCCCGACCCCATAAACCTGAGGTGAAAATAGTTGTGAGTTCCTCTGGGTGTTAGCGCCACGGCTCTCTGATATTTTTGGAAGCATTTTACCCCGTACCTGGTGTAACATGCTCGCTTTTAAAGAGCCGGTGTTGCTGAGGAAGCTGAACTCCTTTATGCAGGAAACAGAAAGCAGAGCGACAGTCAGCTTGGCCCTCTCGGCGCTAGGCAGCCTTCAGATTTTGTTCTCTCTGCTTATCTTTTTTCTTCCTTTCTTTCCTTCTTATGGAATCTATTGGGGTGACCTAGGTTGATAACATAGGTTTCAGGTGGACGGCTCTCAAATGCGTCACCTGTGTGTCGTGCTGTGCACTCACGACCCCAAGTCGTCTCCTTCCGTCACCGTGTAGCCCCCCGTTTATCCTCTTCAGAAGCAGATCCTTTGCGACAGCATGGACGGACGTGCAGGGTGTTATGCTAAGCGAAATAAGCCAGTCAGAGACGTGCAAATACCCTACGATCTCACTTCTATGTGGAATCTGATGAACCGAACAGGCTCCCTGGTCACCTTGTGTTGATGTGTCTCGCTAGCGCTCTCGCTCCCCTTCCTGCCTCGTTTGAATGGGGAGGAAAATGCAGTTTGTGATAAAGCGGGGAGCACGGCTTTCCCGCCGCAGCCTCTGGGCGCAGTCTGCCCCCTCTGGGAGCCTGCCCTTGGCCACGGCAATTAGGTGCATGGGAATTTTCACAGCAACCTCCCCAAGGGGCAGTTTCTCCTGTCTGGACCATACAAACCCATAAAGTCATCACTAGCTGGGATTTCCCAGCTACAGAGCAGCAGTGGAAAGAAAAGGCTGCCCCTCCTCTTGAAGGGCTGGCAAGCACAGAGCGCTCATTATGGAAGCCTGCCCTTCCCGCCGCTGCTCCGCCCTCTGTCCCGGAAAAGCGCTGGAAACTCCTACGCCTCTGTCCGAGGGGCCACGCCCGGCTCCTGCCCAGCCTCGCCATCTCCGCACATTACGCTGATGACACTCGCTGGGACTTCATTTCTACAACTTGAGAAGAGTCCAACTGTGCCTTTAACTTGCTTGCTTGCCAGATCATCTATTAGTGACATTAAAGCACTCTAACATGTGACACTTTAAGAAACTAGGCTGGCAGGACTTACCCAGGGAGAGACCAAAAGCGCTCTTCTGCCTGAGGTACCTGGCACAGATCTGGCAGTTATAAGGACAGCGGCACCGATGAGACTGGGAAGTGGGGCCTGTGAACTCGGGAGGGTGAGGGCGGCAAGCGCAGGGCGCGTCCTGAGTCTCCCGAGAGTGAGAGAAGAAAGCAGATGACTGAGCTCAACCGAGTCCGGTAGAGTTCACTTTGCAGCAATGATGTTTAAAACAGATTATCTCAGGAGCCAACAAATCAGGAGATATGATTTCTACAGTAGTGACTGAAGCAGGTGGAAGAGAGACCCTCGGGCCCCTCTCCCATCCTGGCAAGGGACGTTAACGGCGGCCTGCAGTATGCTCACCTGAACGAATGATAATGGCATGTTAGTCACTAAAGAGGCTACACTACACTGTTAGCACGTTCAGGTGCCTGGGTCTTAACCCAGGACTGCCTTTCTCCAAAGCATACTCCTGGTTGCTCTCCTCCGTGACTGCTGAAATGTGAAATACGAAATGTGATTCATCTGGATGCCCATCAGAAGCCCTCAGTCAGTACATCCTGTGCTCCTGGGATGATGGTTTCCCATGCGTAACTGGGAGAGGTAGTCTTGTTAACACAGAGAACAGATGTGTGAGCGTCTATTACATGTCACGCATCTATGCAGAGGTAGCCCAGAGGCAGACTGTGAAACCCACACCGGGTGCTAAGTTCCCTGACAGAGACAAGCTCTGCGCGTCCACAGGAGGAAGGGGCCCCGAGCCCAGCTTCAGGGGCGGAATCACGGGAGACTTTGAGGCAACGGTACCAAGACCGAGTTTTAAGAATGAGTAGATGAAGAAAAAGGAGGGGATATACGAGGCCGACTGGTTCCGATGGGTGAAGAGGGAGGAAAATGCCCAGAAGACAAGAGGTTGCCCTGTTTCCTAAGTGCAGTGGGAAGCCATTGGAGGAATTTAAACGGGAGAACGTCGCGGTTTGCCTTACATGGTTAAAAGGTGATTGTGACCGGTGAATGAATTGGTGGGGGTGTGGGACTAAGAATCGCTGAAGGGTGGGGAACACCTATGCAGCAGATCAGAGGGGTGACAGCAGTGGCACTGGGGTCATGGGATGGAGATGTGGACGGACTCGGGACGTTTGCGAGGTAGCACCTACAAGAGTTGGAAGAGGTTCTGGTGAGGGAGAGAGGAAGGCTTCCTGGGTCTGTGGATGGTGGTGCTGTTTCCTGACCATGAAGGACAGGAGCAGGTTTTCATATACAAACAAGGACTCTTTTAGAATCAAGACCTGACCATAAACCTCCAACCACCTCTGTCGTGATAGACTGGATTTCAATAGTTCCCTAACTTTTCCTAGTGACCTGGGGGCATCTGAAAACTGTGGACCCTGGGACACCCCACCCCCCCCCCCTAGATTTAGGAAGTCACATTGCAGGGGCAGAGCTGGCAACCAGGAGCTTTTGGCAGCTCCCAGGAGAGTCCGGGAGACTCCATCGCTGCCTGCCCAGCACCAGTCCTTGGGCCCTTCTGGTCACGGTCGCCAAGGGCAGCCTGGATGAGCTGAGCAGCAGTCCTGCCCAGATGCTAAACCAGCGCTGCCACGTACTACCTCTGCCATTTGTCCTTGCCCTGCGCCGCGGAATTAAAGGTTTGCTTACTGGCCTCATTCAGGCTGTGCTGCTTTGATGTTTTCCCTTAATGCCAGCCATATCCCAGCAAGTGAGTAACCTTGAAAGAGCAGCTTTTCCCCTGAGGGACAGGAATGTTCCCCTATAGTAATGCTTTCATGAGGACCTAAGGCTCAGATGTCTGTCTGAATGATCAGATCCCTATTTCCTGGAGGACTGGTTCTGGAAATCCCATGAGCCTAGGCTTTCTTGAAAGATTTATGGCACTTTCCACTCACGTGTAGGCCAGGAATAACATCGAAGCTCCCTCAGCAATTCTGATTTTCATCCCGGGGCAGGGAGGGGAGGCGGGTGGCAAGGGAAAGGAGAGGTGGGCAGAACCCCCATTGAAAGGAAACTGTCCAGACTTATTTTCCAAAACCTCTGAAAAAGCCTCACATTCTGTTACGCTGAGGGTATAGTGGTTTATTGCCCTCTCTTCTCTCCGTGGGGATTTTCCCAGCCTCATCTCCCATACCTGGGTAGATTCCCTGAGCTGGGAAGGAGGCCAGAATTGGCTGGAGCTCGAGGACACATACCAAGGTGGGGCCAGTCCCCTCGGGCAGCGGCCTCAGACCTTTAGCAGACAAGGCAGTGCTGTACTTTAGATAAGCTCATTTACACTGCTGTAAGCTTTTTCCAAAACAATGTTAAATAATGAGTCATAGTGAGATTCCTTTTGCCATATCCAAGAAAAGGGTCTAATTAAGATTGGCCATTCAGTCAGAACCCACGCCTGGCAAGCCTGCTCAGCCAAATTGCACAGATTGGCGGAAGTGAGCATGACTGTTTTTAGTCCATCTAATAATTGCTGCAAAGTATCTGCATCTATTCTTAACAGCAGCGTATCGGAAAAGAATCAAAATGTTATACCAACTCTAGTATAGAGATGCTGAAGACCCGAGAATCAGTTAATGTTATACTGACTCTGGAATAGAGACGCCAAAGACCTGGGCCTAAGGACTGCGCCTGGAAGACCCAGTGCTGAGCGCTGCGGAGAGGGTGGGAGATGAATTAGAAAGAACCACTGCCCTCGAGGAGATGAGGATCTAGTTGAAGACGGACAAAAGTGTGCAGATAAATCTCCTCTAAGACCCTGAACCTAAGAGCCCTATAGTCACTGTTTATAATGGTCAAAGGAAGGAGAAGTCACTTCTCCTTGGGGAACTAGCATTTGAGAGAGGTCTTCAAGGTCCAGGTTATGTGGGCGTTGTGTCGTGCGTGCCAACCCCCCAAACCTAGCCAACCTCAGGGAGATGGTTTGGGGACCGGTGCTGGTGTACGCACCCAGTTAGGTTGGTATATTGGGTTCAGGACGCGTACAAATAGAGATAAGAACCTAAAATGCTAGGCTAAGGAATTTACGTTTAATAGAGTTGGCAGCAGGGAGCCATTTATAATAAGAGGAGGACTAATGCAGTCAGAGAAGAGCGATATTATGGATTGCAGCTATTTGAGGGCGTGCTAATTTGGGAGCGGAAGGAGGATGGATTGGAAGGCTAGTAGGCCAGCGGGTTATTTCAATAGCCAGGGTGAACGCATGGACATAGATCGATTTTCTTGATGAAATTTCTGCGTGTGGGATGGGAAATGACTTGCTGTGGAACGCTTTTCAGCGCTGTTCTGCCTCGCACACCAGCCCTCCCGGTTGATAGAAACCTGCCCAACCTACTCAACAGAAATAAACCTTGTAGACATTGGAATGTTTATGTTTGGCCCAAAATGGCTCTGGTTTTTTTACACAGCTGTAAAATGTATTTAACTCCCAGATATAAAACACTTCTTGACTACTGTTTCATAGCTTCATAAAACGAGGCTCCGTCGCGTAGGTGCGGCGCGTAGTCATCCCCTGTCCTTCTACGCAAATCTGTTTCCTGATATTGTTACTCCAACGGAAGAGAAGTCAGCCCTGTGTAAACTACCTTTTTTTACAAGCAGCCCTCAGAAGAAAAGCCCCAAAGACAATAAGCAGCCTCCACAATTATATTTTTAACCCAAGATTACAGATCTAACTAGCAAGGAAGCAAAATCACTTTGATTATGAATGTTTTTCATTGTGGTTGTGAGTGTAAGTCAGGAACAGATGTTCATTTTCCCCAGCTCAACTGTTTTTAATTCTTCCTTGAACACGGAGAACGAAATCTTTAAACGGTTGCCAGAGTTCAATTAACATCACCGGCTGAAGGTGGAAAATGCCCTACTTTGTTCCCTCTCGGCCGTATACCTGCGCCGGCCGCCTGAGCCACGGAGCGCCGGGGAAGGATTCCAGCTGGCATGGCTTTTATGGCCGCCAAGTTAATTTGCAGCATCAGCCTTTGGCGGGAGGGGTCTGTTCGGCGGTTAATATATTTATTTATTTACTCTCTTTCGTTATAAATAAAATTGCGCTGTAAAACCTTGCAGCTTAATTGCAGGAAACCCAGTGCATTTTTTTGCTGTTGTTGTTCTCCAAGTGGTTAACGGCTTGTGTTTTGTTTATACAGCGTTGTGGAAACCTTGTGTGAGAACATGTTTACAGCCAAGGCTGTGTGACTTGGTTTATCATGTTTTTCCTGTGCTCTATGGAACAGACAGCTGTTCATTATTGAAAGGCCTTTATTTCTGTGGGGAATGAAGTTCTTTTGGGGGGGGGGGGCATTTATATAAGAATGCGGAATGACTTCCAGAGACTAGGGGCGCTCGGTGGCTATAAAGCCTCAGCAGCACATGAGGCAGTGACATTACAACAGTTGGCTCTCGCACCTCGGAAATATTTCGGCTGCGTTTTCTAATGTGAGTCATGCTGAACAGAGTACACGTGAGAGCCCAGTGTCTTCATGATGAGTTCATGCCTGACCGTGGGCTAAGGAACAACCACATATTCTTCCCACCCTTCAATTCTAGAGCCGCCGCCCCCCCCCCCCCCAAGAGGTCGAGGCCATCATATCATACCCATTTGGGGTTTGGCTTTCTCAACTCCACTTTTTAGAAAAATGTAGTCACATAAAACATTTCTCACGGGTGCCAAAACTTCAAAATTATGCCTCTGAAGTAATTTGAAACAGCAGTTTACAAATGCGAACTGTGCAAGTTGCTAGGCTCTGATGACATGGCCCCTTCTAGAGGTTTTCTTGTGCCTCCCAAAGGTTCGCTGAAGATTGTTCATTTAGCCTCATTTAGGCAACGGGAGAAATACTTCCTTTGTAGTCTCTGCCGCATGGATTGTCCCGTTAGGAAATCTGTGGATGACATATGACTTAATGACTTAACAGGACTTGCAAAGGGTTGTTTGTTTGTCTTTGGATAAAGAAGGATGTTCTCCTTCCAGAACAAAAGAAAGGCAAGGGAAAATACAGGACACCCCAGCTGAAAAATGGAGGCTGGCTGAGGGTCATCATAATCGCATTATGAACATCCGAACCCTTTTGGCACGCAGGACTGACTTGTTTCTTCAACGTCGACCTTTATGCCCCTGGGCCAGAATTGATTTGAAAACGGGCCATTTGGGTTTAGTGGTGGCCACCAATCAAGCTCTAAACCATAGTGGGAGAGGAGGAGGCAGTAAAGTTACTCAGTGATGTGAGAACTTAGGAGTGAAAATTCTCACCTTCATCTTTGCCCCAGGAGCCAACTCCCACCTTGACATTGGAGGGACAGTTTAAGAGACGTGTTTAAATCTCTTATTCCTTATATATTCATGGAGCAGCATCTGTATATATAGATCATGACTGGGGGTACACAGACTTAGTCAAAGCAGTGTTGGAAACATTGCTCACTACCTGTAGTTTTTCAAAAGAACTGCTCTTTCAACATTACATCCTTTAAGGTGCACAGGCCTCTTGTTTGGATACATTCAATGTGAAAGACTGGGCACATTCACTGAGCCAACTCCTTAACGTGTGCGAAATGTGGGAGGTCTCTGTCACCTGGCTTGCCAATGCCGGGTTCCCATTTATTTGACCCAGGAAGCCACTGGCAGGACATTGGCAAAGGAGGGGCATCCGGAACCTGAGTGCAGGACTTCCACCCCTGCCTGGCCCTTTGCTGAGTGAGTGACCAGGGACAGGCCTCAGTCTTGTCCCCTGTGAGAGGGGAGTGGGCACAGAAGACTGAGGCTCTTTCCAGCCTTGAACTTTTATTATTTTATGACCTGAGACACACTCAGGACGCAGGGGCTGTCTCGGAACTGAGAACAGACATGAAGACATACAGGAAGGCAGGTGGAGGGCAGAGCGAAGGTGGAAGAGGGACAGGAGAGGGACAAAGGAATGAAAACCTCCTGGGAGGGCCCAATGGTGGGGAGTGCTTTTAAAATGAATTTAGAGAGCTGGGGCCAGTTAGTGGATGGTCTCAGAAAGTGAGACACAGAAATCCAAAATAAATTCTTCCTTGACTTAGCTCAGAAAGTCAGATCTTGGTAGACATACCATTTCCTAACTCTAAAAGGAAAGAAAATGGCAACCATGAGGTGGTGGTTTTTTTGTTGTTTATGGACAAAGCCTACTTCCTACCAGTGCCTTTCTGGCCTGTCGTCCCCTGAATAAGATTCTGGAAAACAGCCCTTCAGGTCTCCACTGGGAGGTCTGATGATCTGTCTTGGAAACATGGGGGAGGGAAGGTGGGGAGAGGGGAGAAGGCCAGCTGTCGCTGTGGTTTCTGCATCTCGGAGTTGGTGCCATCAAGACACAGCTGTCTAAAGTCTCTGGAATCTCTGGCGGGTCCTCATTTATTATAATAAAAATCCCCATCCTGACTGGCCACGGGCAGTTCAGGCAGAACAGAATTTAAGCGCCTGATGATTTGGGAGTCGACCTGTAAAGAGCTCATCCATCCCATTTCCTTGTGAGGGTTGGGGCAGAGTGACGAGTCCTGGGTTATTTCTGTTGCAGCTTGTGTGGGGACTGATAGCTGACGACTTCCTGTTTTCGGCTTTCAATAGCTTTCTAATAATAAACCTTTAGTCTTTCTAGTCAACCCTGGGAAAACCTCTTGTTTATCGCCATGTGGCATTTACAGGGCATCGTTCCGTTGGGCACGATGTATTGGAAACACTGAGAAGAGACAGCCTGCAAATGCAGGATTTCCAGTCCAGCAATGCATGGGTCCAGAGCCACCCTGATGATGACCGAAGAGGGGGCAGGGTGGAGGAAAGGGAAGAGCAAGGAAGAACGATGTCACGCTGTTGGTGCGCGTGACCATCAGCCCAGGGTCTGTACTGAGCCTGCTCTCGGCCATGAAAAGCCTCTCGCATGAGTGCGCCAGTCTTTAACGGCTGTCAGGGAGACACTGTTACGGTTCCCGTCTTCCAGGTGGGGCAACCAGGGCTTGAAGGTGAGTTTCCTAAGATCCCACAGAAAGGTGTGAGTTTTGGCAGTCTTTCCCAGTGGCCTCCTCTCCCCACTGCGCATGGCCGGAGTTGCTGCCCATAAGTCACAGCAATGGGGAAAGCTCCCAGCCACTTTTGAAATCAACTGTGCCCATCTTAATGAAGAATACAGTCTTCTGAGGAAGTGCCATCATGTCCTTGTCACTGAACACATGCCAGGACGGGCTGGGGCAGGGGAGCAGGGGAGCCGACTGGCCAGGTCGCAGCACGCCGCTCCACGTTCCTCTCTGGGGTGGAAGGCGAGAAACCCCAGGGTGACCAAGAGCAGCACGTGGGGGTGAGGAGACGAACCTGGAGGTGGTGGCCAGGCGGCAGAGTTACAGCCACCTCCAGCTTAGGTGAAACACAGGCGGGCCAGAGCAGGCCACGAGGGGCAGGGGAGAGTGCTGGAGGCAGCTCAGCACGGGACAGCAGAGTGGGGCCGGCGGCAGGAACCAGCACGGCTGTGCGCATGTCCACGCGCAGGGGCATTGGGCGGCTTCGTTAACCTCCACTAGTCCTGGGGTCCTGCCACTGACCCGCGGTCTTAAAAAAGCCACTGAGCAAGGTTCGTCGTCCTGATTGACTCTTGAATGTGTGAAATCGCATGTGTCCGCTCAGCCAGTGAAGTCAGTCATGCCGATTGTGCTCTGTGGCAGGTCCTGATTTAAGTACTTGCCTTTATATTAACTCATTTAACCCTCTGATGTGGGTTCCGTGACAAAGGGAACTTGCGGGAGTTGCCTGAGGTCATCGGGTGAGTCATTGATGGAGCCTATGGTAGGACCCGGGCCACAGGGCAAAAGTATCCTCTGTGAGTGTGGGAGACATTGCTGAGGAAATAGAAATGACAGAGGAGGTGTCATCCGGGTCTCTGGACGGCCACACGAAGACCTCGCCTTCCAAAACCTGCCGCCATGGCAGGGCGGCAGAGAAGCTTGGTAAATACGTGCATAGGAAGTGAGTCACAGTCCGCGCCGCCGCTTCTCACTCGAGCCTTTATTATCGGGCTTGGAGGGAAGGAAGTCGGACTCATTTTTGTAACATACTCAAACCATCCCTTTGGCTGAGAACGTTGTGCACCTGCAGTTTCTCCCAGTCCCTTTTGCCAAGGTTTGTCACACGGGTCGCCTTCCACCGGATGTCCTGATACAGACGGCCCCGGCCAGCGGGAAGCTGAGCGGGCCGGACCGGTGCAGGGCACAGGCGACGTCACCGCCGCCTTCAGGAAGCTGCCCTGTTAGGAAGCCAAAGAGCCTTCTTAAAAATCAGAAGTACTCTCATAAAACTTGTTTTTCATGCGGCACCGGCTGTAGTTTCCACATGGGACAAAGTGTGAAACTTCGCTTTTATGGGAGATCTCAGAGCGTTGCGTGAACTTGCAGTGACTCTCATGACATTATTCCCCAGGGAAGCCACTTACTTTCTGTTGTGGTGCATTTTCAAGGCCAAGGCTGTGTCTGGAAAGAGACAATTACTCTGATGCAGCCGAAACTGGTTTTGGCTGACAGTCCCTAATTATTTCTCATCTTGATTATAGCAACATTTTCCTCTATAGCTATCATCCTCCACTTCCCAGCCCTCCTCTTGGAGCTTGTTCTTGGCAGGGAAATCTTCCTCTGTCTGTAGGTTTGCACCCTGTAAATATAGCACATTGTATTTCACAGTTAGTCGCAGCAACCAGCCCTGGCAAGTTGCCCCAGTCCTGCAGAGAAAAGCCGCACTTGCTTCCGCAAAGACTGTCCATCCTCTGCTCCCTTTGTTTCCAGACTTCGGGTTATTAAAAGCAGGACATTCCCTCAGGGGAGGGGTCCGTGTGTGATCAAGAACTGCCAGGGGCACGTCCCTGCTGCGCTCCGTGAGGGCGGGGAGGCTGCCCGCCTCCCTCATCCCCGGGTCTCAGGTCTGTGAACGCATTAATGAAAGTAACTTCAGAAGTGGCCTCCAACGTTAGCACTAGAAATCCGTATCCTAATCCGTTGTATTGAGAACGCCAACTGATCCTAGGCATTTTTGTCCCTGCATTTCAGGCAGGTGACTTTCACCGGATGATTTCTTATTAGGTTTTGTAGCTCCCTGGTCATTTCCTTCAAGTCTAGACCACTTTTTGTTTTAAGATTTTATTTATTTTTAAAGGGAGGGGAGGGAGGGAAAAAGAGAGGGAGAGAAATAGCGATTGGTTGCCTCTCACACGCCCCCAACTGGGGACCTGGCCTGCAACCCAGGCACAAGCCCTGACAGGGAATCGAACCAGTGACCTTTTGGTTCATAGCCCAATGCTCAATCCACTGAGCCTCACCAGAACAAGTCTAGACCATTTTAAATTACTGATTAAAATATTACCAACCAGGGTTAATATGGTGCATAATGATGTGCCAGAGGGTAATCACTGTATGTACTCACAATAGCCCTGTGTGGTCTGCTCTAATGTATTTCCAATTGGGGGTATCAAGGGGTAAAACAACCGGACCAAGGCCCCCAGGTGTGAGGGCACAGCTGGAATCCTACCACGGGCAGCCTCTGGCCAGGGCTTGGCCTGGTGTGCGCAGCTGTGCCGACAGGTTCCCACAGAAGGATGGCGCTGTTGCATTGTGCACATCTCGTAGATTGGGGTCCCTTATCACTGTCATTGTATTAAATGAGCATAATTCCTAAGGATTGTACCAACGATGTCAATTACACACAAATTCCTCTGCCACCGTCCTTCCGGGGCACGGGGGCTCTGCCCCGGACTCCCTCCTTCCCCAGGGTGGCTGAGGCCTGCCCAGGACAGCGGGCTGGTGGCCGGGTGCCGCCGGAATAAGGAGAGGTAGCCCTGCCTCCAACAGCGATTTCCAGCCAGACTTCCTAGCCGTTCCCACGCCCGCACCTTCACAGCGCTGCCCTGCGCCCACCTCACGCCTCGCAGGCCGGCTTCCAACGGCCGCCGCCCCGGTTGGGTTGTAGTTCCCGCTGGTTGGCACAGCACCCTCCTGTTTGTCACCAAAACAGCCTTGCTCTTCGCTCTTAGCCTGTTTTACATCCTATTTAAATGTCGGTTAAAACTGTTTGATTATTTTTTTCCCCTCTGGATGAAATGTTGGTCCTTTTAAAAGTTCTATAAACTGAAATGCTGATGGTCACAAGTGGCTTATGGCTTCTCTACTGTGACACATAGTGAGAATGGTGTTTTACATGGAGACATACCCCTGAGTCGGACGGTTCATGAACACATTACGCTCTGATACCTGCTGTTCTGTTCTGTCCTTTTCATTCGTTAAATGCCGGTTGTTCCCCCTTAAATCGATGTCATGACCCACTTCTGGGTCACAGTCTGCCCTTGGAGAGCGCTGTGTTAGAAGCAGGTCCTGCGATTTGCCGATAGCCACAGGAAACCTTTCTGTTAGATCACCATGATTTGAAGTCTCCAAGAGAAGACAAGAAAGAAGGCGTCCCAGTAAAAGGCGAATGAGAAAGGTTTTGGGGTTTTCTAAGTATCTGCTGCTTTTCATCTTTTCCTGAGGATGGGCCTATTCAGTTACAGGATTTCTTACTCTTGCTCTGTGGAATTGTTTTAAAATCTGAATTTCCAGTTTTTAGAAGATGCTGATTTCAACAGCCTGGATCCCGACCTCAGAGCAAGTCACCAGCTTTGGAGTTAGGGTGACCTTCTTCCCACCTTTCTGATGCAGGATGGGGGAGCTAGGAGGGAAGTCACAGGCGCTTCCGTGCAAACCTTAGCCCTTGGTGGCGACGGTCAGTGCCCGTCCGGGCTGTGCTCTCCTGCGCTGCTCAGAAGCCTGACAGTACGCCCCTTTTTGTCTGTGTTCTAGCAGGAAGTGCGGCTGCCTGTAACCATTTCATTGACCTGTGATGTTCAATTCTTTGTCAAAAATCAGCACAGAGAAAGGTGACAGGGAATGGGACGTTCGCATCTCATTTGTCATTAATCGGCAGAACGTGACTCTCAGACACTTAACTCTGTTCGTGACGTCACCGTGCCTTTGCCACCTGCCCTGTGCCCCCAGGTAACATCGCCATATAGTTGGAAGGCAGGGGCCTGGCACTGCCCTTGCTGGTTACTTGTTCTCTCAGTGAGTTTCCGTGGGGCACCTGCTGTGTGCCGGGCCCTGGCAAGGACACCAGGGGCTCACTTTCTAGTGGGGAAGAAATGTAAACACAGAACCAAGATGGTGGAGGAAGACATGCAGTGAGGAGGGTACCCAGGCGGGGGAGATTGTACCTGGAGAAAGATGGACTGGCCTACAGGGACGAACTGTTGGAGGAGGAGGCCTTTGAACTGATACCTGGACGCTGAGCAGGAGCCAGCCCCGGGGAAGCTGGGAGAACAGTGTCCAAGGAGAGGGCCTTGCAGGGAAAGGCCCCGGGAGGTAACGAGCTCAGCGTTTCACGGACACCTGGCCTCTGATTCAGAGTGCGGAGGGTGGTGGCATTGAAGTGACCCCAGCGGCGTGAACGAGGACAAACGAACACCATAGAGGAGAAGGAAGGAAAATTAGAGGCTATGGAAATGCCATGCTGCAAAAGAAAATCATGTGACGTGTTTAGTTTGGATAATATTTTTATTTTTTTATTCTTTAGTTACAGTTGACATTCAATATTATATTAGCTTCAGGTGTACAGCACAGTGGTTAGACATTTCTACAACTTATAAAGTGAGTCCCTCGCCCCACCCCAGTAAGTCCAGTTCCCACCTGGCCCCATATTTATACACACCTATAAATTTACACATAGTTATTACAATATTATTGACTACATTCCCCGTGCCGTCCTGTACATCATTGGGAATGACATTTAATGGATTAGTTAGTGCCAGAGTTAAATTGGAAATGTTAGTAGTGAACTCACGGTCATAAGAAGTCCTTGCAGTGATCTGACACCAGCCCTCACGTGGGACTGTCCGACCCCGACCCCAGTGCCTGGACTTGGGGCTCTCTGCTGTCCTCCACTGAAATGAAAGGAGAATGTCCTGGAGCAGGAGAAATCCAAGACGGGCATGGGACTTTCACTGTTGCCAGAAAGAAGGATGTTTCCAAGCAGCCAGGAAACCTCTAGCTCAAGATGGCAGTGTGAACACACAGGCGCCCCCAGAATGACACCCCCACAAAGATGCAGACGCAGATGAGGCGGCAGCGACAAAGGGGTGGAAGCCAGGAAGCACGTGCCCAAGTGGTCGCTGGCTGAGGCTGGAAAAAGTTGGAACCGGAGCTGACAGACGTGAGCTCAGAAGCAAGCAGGTTGGCCCCAGTGAGCCCCAGAAAGCCTCCCGAGTTGGAGACGGCGCCCCTCCTCCGTGAGCGCAGGAAACCCATTGGCTTGTACACTTGAGATGGGTGTGTGAACTGTAGCTCAACAAAGCTGTTGCATGTTTTTGGAAAAGGAATTGGAGCAACAGACACCTGTGAATGTGGGGGACAAAGAGAGGAGAAAGGTCCCGAGCCTCCTGGGGGCGCAGGTCCTGGGAGGCAGGAGTCGGAGTGGTGTGGACGCCCCGTGGCACCTGCGAGGCTAGAAGACACTGGAGCAAAGGCTTGGAAGCCCTGGGGGACCCGGCCATTAACCAGGAGGCGGCAGTCAAGGGCGAGGGCACAATAAAGACATTTTCACACGTTCGGGGACTCAAAACGTTACCTGCCATGACCCAAGCAAGAGGTAAATGAAGAAAGAGGATGACATGGACTATCTACAAAAAGGGGTCCCCCCCACGGGAGAGGCGGAGGGAATGCGGGGTGACAGCTGTGCCGCAGGCCTGCGAGGGAGACTGTTCAGAGTGAAACAGGAGAGGGTCTCGGGGGAGCAGGGGGAGGGGAGAGGGGAGTGAGGAGAGACAAAGCCAGTCACCTGGTGGGCTTAAACACACCGAGAGGTCTGTGCCGCCCCTGGAGAGTTTGGCACGGTGACAGGCAAGCAGGACAAGACCCTGGATGGGCACGCAACGCAAGCTGGGGAGCCAGGGGGCCGGACTGGAATTCCTGTTCTGCCGCAGAAGAGCTTTGTGACCCCGGACAAGCCACTTTGCCTCTCCGAGCCTCTGTCGTAGGTGAGATGAAGATACAGTACCAACCTCCTAGGCTTGTTGTGACACTACTGAGTGAGTAGGTGCTCAGCGCCTGTAGTGGGCCCCACGTAAGCGTCAGCTGTCCTGACGATGGTGATGGTGATGCTGCTGGTGGTGGTGGTGGTGGTGGTGAGAGAGGATGCAGATGAGAGAGACAACACCACACAGAGACTACGGAAATGGCGTTTATTAACTCGCCCACAACGGAAATGTGACCACAGTTCACTGCATGGCCCACTGTCGTAGTCACGCCAACAGGGAATATTAGCGAAAGCAAATATTGCAATGGAATTTTACTAGGAGGAGGGGCGTGCAGGAAGGCGTTTGGAAGGTATTGGGTCAGCCAAAGAGTTCGTTTGGTTTTCTCCGTACGAGGGCCCTAGTAGCACTTTGCTCTCTTTAATTTCATTCAAAAAAATTTTCTTAGATTGTATTGTGACAGCTGTCATATCAGTGTGCATTAAAAAAAAACTTAAAACATCAAAATTGGTGAATTTTTGTGTAGCCATTTTAATATTGAAAATGGAAGAAAATACTCAACATTTTTGGCATATTATGCTTTATTATTTCAAAAAAGGTAAAACCATATCTGAAATGCCAAAAAAGGTTTGTGCGGTGTGTGGAGAAGGTTCTGTGACTGATCCAACATGTCAAATGCGGTTGGTGAAGTTTCTTGGTACCACTGACATTTTGACCAAATAAGTCTTCGCTCTGGGGCTGCCTTGTGCATTGGAAGATGTTTAGCAGCAGCACCCCTGGCCTCTGCCCATGAGAAGCCAATAGTGGGAGACAGATGACATACTCAAAATTATACAAATTGATAGTTATTGGTGAAAATGAAAAATGTGTCTTTTACGGAACTACCTGAATGGACTTTTTGGCCAGACCAACATGTAAAGGATCAGAATTCTTACTTTGCATAGTAAGAAGTCAACAGGTGTCCAAGACCAAGCATCCAAAAATAGCAGATGGCAGGAGAGGCACGTTTATTTAGGAATGGGAGGCGGATCCCAGGCAACAGGCGGTTCCACGGGGCAGGCGGGAGGGCGTGGGAGGGCTCTTCAAATAGAGCTGTACGACTCTTTTGGGTGCAGTGCTAACTTTGATCAAAGAAAAAATTCAGATTAAAAGTGGAGAAACACTCAAAGGACAACAGATACCACCTAAAGGGCTTCCCCTGGGCAAGCTGTGCTAATCATTTAAGCATCAAAGAGTATGATAATTTACTGGTAATGAATGGGTAATT
Organism: Furipterus horrens; assembly: GCF_987537825.1. NCBI lineage: Eukaryota > Metazoa > Chordata > Mammalia > Chiroptera > Furipteridae > Furipterus > Furipterus horrens. Next base: position 11,606,508 of record NW_028327179.1, read on the forward strand.
AATTGAATCTGTGAAAATCAGTGGGTCCAAAATGATACTCAGCATGGAGCAATTAATATCAAATGGGCCCCAAAGTAGCTATAATACAAGAACAGTGAGAATGAGAGAATGTGCTTATGTTTTTATAAATTTTGCTGTGTCAGGGAACATTGGCTGTGTTCTAGTGTCAGGTAGATAGACGTCTGTCTTTTTCTGCACGTCCGGCAGCAGACTGGCAGGAACTGTGACAAGCTGTGTAGCTGCAGGACCGAGAGGCACCAGGGCAAGAGTAGGAAAGAGCTGCCCACGCCCTGGTCGCAGACAGGTGGAGGGGGCCTGAGCGAAAGTGGGCTGTCAGATAGGGGAATAGCTGTGCCCCCAGGAAGGTCCCTTGTGCTCCAGGAGGGTCCCATCGCCAGTGGCCCTCATGATGACATTGAAGACGTGAATGTGGCAGGAAACTCATGGGCTTTAAAAATCCTGTTTATGGAACAAGCAAATCTTAAGTAAAAAACCCAGGTCATGCACACACAGCTGTTGTTTTAAATAGTGCTGGCAATACAAATAATAATTCAGTTCATAAAAGTTCTGTTTTTTAAGTTTTGCAGATATATCTATGCTTTTCCCCCCTTCTTTCTTGCACAAAAATGAGCATAGTTTATACTCTTCTTTTTTTTTTTTTTTTCAATCACAGTTTACATTCAGTATTATTTTGTATTACTTTCAGGTGCACAGCATAGTGGTTAGACAATCATCTACTTTACAAAGTGTTGCCTCCAGTATTCCCAGTACCCACCGGGCACCACACATAGTTATTACAACATTATTGAGTATGTTTCCTGTGCTGTACTTTACATCCCATGACTATCCTGTAACTGTCAATTTGTACTTCTTAATCCTTCAGCTTTTCCACCCAGTTCCCCAAGCCGCCTCCCTCTGTCAACCGTCAGTCTGTTCTCTGTATCTATGAGTTTCTGTTTTGTTCGTTCATTTATTTTGGTTTTTAGATTCCACACGTAAGTGAAACCCTACTGTACGCATTTGTCTTTGACTTGCTCCACTTAGCACAGTACCCTCTAGGTCCTCCCATGTTGTCGCAAATAAAAAGGATGAAGTCTTGCCAACAGGCTCATTCTCGAATCATCTTGTTCTGACCATCCTGGCCAGGAGCCAGTTGGTGAGTAACCCAGAACCCCCTCCCTCCACAGACCGAGATCAGCTCCTATTTTTCTTACGTCTCCCCAGGTTCCTATAACCCCAGGAAGGTCAAAGCTAAGAACAGAAATAATGAAAAAATAGTTCAAATCTAGAGGACCAATTTATGTAATAGTTTAATTGCAATTATTTGTATGATTTGTCTGCTCTTAAGCTATTTTTAAATCTTAACTACTTAAATGGTAAAGTTGGCATAATTTTATAGAAATCTGTAAGAGCATTTTGTTTTATTATGCTAAGTGAAATAAGCCAGTCAGAGAAAGACAGATACCATGTGATCTCACTTATATGCGGAATCTAATGAACAAAATAAATCAAAATAGAAACAGACTCAGGGAACAGAATGACAACTATCAGAGGGGAGGGGTGTGGGGAGCGGATGAGGAAGGCGAAGAGATTAAGCAAAACAGAAAGTAAGAATTACAATGTGCTGATTACCAGAGGGAAGGTGGAGCGGCAGGCGGCGTGGTGGGTAGAAGAGGGGAAATCGGGGATAAATGGTGACGGAAGGAGACTTCACTTCGGGCGGCGAGCACACAGTACAATATACAGATGATATGTTGTAGAATTTCACACCAGAAGTCTATATAATTTTATCAACCAACGTCACCCCAATAAATTCAACAAAAATATCTTAAAATTACATTTTTACTTTAAAGGATATGGTTATTTAGAACTATTTGTTCAGTAGATTTATAGGTGTGAAATTGTAGCACTAAACCAAGTGCAAAGTAGTTCTTGAGTTTTTTTAATCCACAAAAGAGCCCTTCAGATATTAAAGATCCAAGCAGCCGTGACGTGGGCTGAGGTGTCCCGAGGAGGCGCCGGGTTGCTCCTTGCTACGGGAAGCCACTGGAGGGTTTTAAGCAGCAAGTGAAAAGTTTACTTTTCTTTTTTTTTGAGACTGCTGTGTGGTCTTGTGTCCCCTGCCTTACCCTAAAGCCTATGAAGCGAATTCCCTCATTCATCCATTCAACAAACACATCCGTGTCAGTGCGGGCACCGCCCCGGGCACTGTGGGGTGACCAAAGGAAATAATTCGTCAGAGAGTGTTGAGTCCTACGAGGGAGATGTTACTCGCGGCTCGGAGAACCAGGACGCATTCCTCAGCTAAGGAGAAGATGGGGGGGAGCCCATTCCAGGGGCGAGCTGGGGCCAGGAACAAGGAGGCCGGAATTTTCGAGACTTGGCTCCTGGTCTCCAGAGCTGTTGGTGTGTCGTTCATCATCATCATCAGCCGTTGTAGATTTATTGCGACTGTTGCTGCTTCTCTGAGAGCTAATGTATCCTGGTGAATCTACAAGGCAGGAGGGCAACTCCGCTAATGTATCGGCCAGAATTTGACACCGCAGGGGAGTTTTAATTTGCTGTCACTGCAGTTATCACTTTTTCATGAATGTTCGCGATCTGTGTTACAAGGAAACGTGGCGTGTTGGGTTTTGGAACAGGTTGACTTGTTTTTATCCACCTGCGTGTCTCTGTGTATAAAACAAAGCGTGAGGACGCTGGAAGTGCCGACACAGGTCGCGGCCAAATGCATGGAATTAATTACAGACTGAGCAAAGGGCAGGGTGGGCAAGGGTGTGAGGGGAGGGGCCCGGATTTGAAATGGCTCTTGTGACAGATGAGCGGAACTCGGGGGGGACGCGCTCAGCAGGCTCCAGGCAGCGATGAGCTCCGTCCAGCTGGGCGAATGCGGGCTCTGTGTGCACAAGCCTTCTCATGCGACTCATGGAACCAGCTCTGGTTTTTACTTCTTCTGGTGCCAACCAGTAGGAATTTTTCAGCAGTCTTGTGGGAATACATGTCTTAGGAAATCCTATCTAGTAGGTGTTGCTCCTTTCCCAAACTGAAATGCTGAAATGAGCTCCTGGGGCCGCCAGAGGCAGCTCAGGCCCCCGCAGTGGACACTGTGTGACCGTGGAGTATGAAAGTGGAATATCAACCCAAGGAAGTTAGTGACAGCCAATTTCTACCTGTGACAGTGCACATTGAAATTCCACTTTCTTGGAGAAACTCTGACATTGCTGAGTGCCATTTTAAAGTTGATTAATAATGTCTAAGGCCTGAAAAAAAACACGTAGCCCTTCTTTGAAAGACTGGACTGCTCCCCAGGAACTCACACCTGCCACGTGCTCAGACACCCACCCCCACGTGCAGCTGTGGGCAGCTCCTCCTGAGGGGCCCATCTCCCTCCCTCTCAGGGACCCCAGGACTTTGTGTGTCTCATCTTTAGTTCCCTCATATCGGCAACATTCAGTTTTAAAATAAGGGAACACAAACTTTGGAACCAAAAACTTGAGGACCAATCCAGTCTACATGTTTCTAGCCAGATAACCCCGGCAACTCCGGACATCCTGACCCCCAGCTCTGCCCTCGTTAACCTGGGCAGATGATGCTTGGAGACATGGAAATCACCCCTCCGAGCACTGGGTCAGAGTCAGCTCCCCAAACCTGAGTGGCTCAGGCATCTCCCAGTTCCTCCTGGCTCCAGAAATGCGTGTGAAAAACAAAATGTGCTCGTGCTTACAAAGCTACGATTTCCCACTGAAAAAAAGAAGTTCCAGTACATGCCGGTAGGTTCAGATATGTGGGTAAATGCCAGAATTTAAGGAACAAGTGACTTAAAGCAAATGGAAGCCAAATCAAAAAGTAAAAAAAGAGGCATTTGCGGTCTCCTGCCACGGAGGCCTTCCTGAGAGCTACCCACTCTGCCCGTTGGTCCACTGAATTCCCGGGGTTCACGGGACAGCGAGGGTCGGGGCAGAGCCTCAGCAAAAATGGTAACCGACCACCCAGAACAACCTCTCAGCTGGATCAGGGTTGGGGGTGGGGGTCCCAGCAGCCCGTTCTTTGTGCCCTCAGACCCCAGGCCCCTTGGAGATGCGGCTCTTGGCTCTTTGAGGGTGTTTGGTCTCTTCTCGCTCCTCACAGAGCGCGGGTTCACCAGAACTAAAAATCCCATCCAGTCCGTCGGCTTGGTTTTCAAACACGGGGATGTCCTGCTTTGCTTGCTTCCCTGCTCTGTCAGGGGACAGGGTGGCAATTCAGGAAGCCACTGACCCAGCCACCGTGCTCTCAGGAGGCTATTTCCATGGAATTTCCATCTGTGTTTCCTAATGAAGGTCTGTGGTTTTCTCTTTAGCTGTGAGAAAGCTTTCCTCTGGACCCTTCAAATATTCGAGCGTTTGTGTCTGAGGGGGTGTTGGTGCAGAGCGGGCTTTTCTGTTTTGTGCTTGAACACCCGTCCCATTCGGCAGGCACTTACGGGGGGGCGGGGGAGGTAGGTGAGCGGGAAGGTGCCAGAGCGGAGCCTCTGCCTGCTTGGAACCCTGAGCCAAGGAGCCTGAAGGAAGGAAGCTCCCAGACTGACCACCGCGACCGTGGGCCACTGGGACTTCTGAGACGTAGAAGTTCAGTCGCCTGTTAAGTTCCTTCTAGTTCCAAAATTCTAACTCCAGACCCGTGTTCCCCAACAGAGCTTGCCAGGAGGGTGTCCTGGGAGGACACCCGCCCACCTCTCCACCTGCAGCAAACAGGACCCACCCACAGCTTTTGGCAGTCCTCTTTGATGACAGGGTGGCATTTGGGGCCCAGCAATACAAGCAACAGTAGGTGGCCCATACACATCTTTGTTTAAAAAAAGTACCCTCAAGGGAAGAGGAGGAAAATAAACTGCTCGTGTGACATTTTGCTTATTTACCAGCTGCCAGGCTTGTTCTAACTACTTGTATTTTTTAAAAATCCTCACCTGAGGATGTGTTTATTGATTTTAGAGAGGGGGCGTGGAGGGGGGGCACATCAATCAGTTGCCTCCTGTATGCACCCCAGCCGGAAATGGAACCCATAGCCTAGGTAGGTGCCTTGATTGGGAATTGAACGCGCAACCTTCTGGTGCACAGGACGACGCTCCAACTAACTGAGCCATCCGGCCAGGGCAATGTTGTAAGTACTTTTAAATTAAAACAGGAACTCAATTACTCTTCACAAGCCTTACAAGGTGCTGGTATTAGCCCCTTTTATAAATGAGGAGTCTAAAGCTCTGAGAGGCGATGTCACTTGCCTGGGGTCACCTATCTTGTCAGTGGCAATGCCTGTGCTCCCAGCTGGTCCCTGCGGCCTCACTGTACACGGGCAGCTGCCTTGATCTGCCAGCACTGAAAAGTCCAAAGCCAACATGGCACCTGTCATGATGTGATGGCCCTCTTGCATTTTTTCCAGTGGAGATTCCCCAGCCTTTCAGGATGATCTTTTTTGTTTGGTATCACAACAGGCCTTTCTAAAAATATTATTTTATATGGACTGTGTGTGTGCAGTGCTACAAAAATGACCTTACTGTGTGCAGCAGGCCCTCCGGTGCCAGGAGGCCCATCGGCATTAATTCTAATTCTTAAACGGTAAGGAGGAGATATGCACCCATTTCACAGAGGAGAAAGTCGAGGCCACGGGGTTGTCACTGAGCCGAGAGCCCAGACATGAACCAAGGTCTGTGCACTGCTTGCTCTTTTTTGTCATAATTAAGTATAAACGGGTCCTTCTTAAGCCCCATCCCAGGGAGACCAATTTCACAGAGCACCCTAAGGACCTGTGGTGGGCTGGTGACGAGGGTGAGTGTGTGGCCCACCCAGCCAGGGACACAGCTGGTTTATGCCTCTTGTCCCAGCCCTGGTTCGGACGATAAATCGTGTGGTCGCCCTGCCTGCCCCACTGGGGCTGGATGCCTCGTGGTTTCCGGGCAGCTGAACCCACAGCATCAACCCGTCAGGGTCTGCCCCTCTGATCCAGTGGGTTTTGACGTTTGCCGCTGGGCCTCATTAAGCCCTCCCTCGGTCGGAGGCTTTCCCCCGTCGTGAACCGTGTTGCCTGGTTCTTGGTGTTCAGGTTAACAAATGAGTCCGACGAGGTGGATAACTGAGTCCTTCTGACCTCCTTCCTGCCGGAGGAGCTTCGCAATCTAGCGATTATAGTTTTCTGACAAGCAATTTAAAGGACCCCAGCCTGTGGCTTTTGTTTAAGAGTAAAAAGACCTAACCAGTGCCCTGCTTCAAAGCAGATTCCGAGATGTGCTCGGACTCAAAGGTGTGTGTGGCGTGACCCCGTTGTCTCCCGTGAGTGTTTCGCAGGTGACCTCGTTTCTGGGGGCCACAGCCGAATACAGAAGGGCTTCCCAAAACCCACGTCTAACTTCAGATCCTCACTTCTGCCTGATTGTTTTTTTCTGCACCACCCAAGTTTCAAAACAGACAACTTGCATTCCGTCTAAGTGGTAGACGGTGAAGACCCACAACTCAAGGAGGTTGAGAGGGACCGCCTCAGAGAGCTGCTGGTGTTGGGGTCCAGGAGTGGCAGGGGGTGGGGCGAAGGGACCTCCCTTAGGCTCACTGAGGATGCCTAAGCTCTTGAGCCCACGGGGCTGGGGCCCCGCATGGGTCTGAGAGGGACTGTCGTCCACACCCCACAGGGCCACTCGGGGAGTAAACGAGATGATGTGTCTCAGGTGCCTGCAACCTAAGATGCACTCGGGCAACTTGAGGTCCCTTCCCTCCTTCCTGGATCCTTTGAAGTGTTCACCTCAGATGCTGGCATCCTTGTTCCAGGCTCAGGTGGCTCTTCAAACGATCTTATTAATGCCCATTAAAATGAAGCCCAATAAAAGTGCCAATATTTGGTGTTGAAATAATTGATGTAGCGGAGCGAGCCCACGGAGCACCCGGGCGACCGCCGGAGCAGGGCAGCCTCACACCTGGGGGATGACTTTCACAACTAATTGCTACCATGTGAGTCTTATTAACGTGGTGCTCTAATTCCTATTCAGTCCACCGGGCTTGTAAATGCATTAGGACTTGTCAACATTATTTTACGGTTTATGATCTGTAGAATTATGTCCTTCAGGGCTGTATTGTGCAAAAGCTGAAAATAAATGGCTTTGGGCCTCATTTAAAAAGAGCAAAAGGGGCTGCCGGTTGAAGTGGTTTCCTGTCCCTGCCATCGGAACAGAAGCCAGCTCAGCACATTTAACTTCAGCTATGAGCAGAGGTATGAACCTCAGCAACACCGGGGAATGCCCTGCCCGTCAGCAGTGTCTGACGCAGAGGGGTCAGCCCTCTCTGCCTCCCAGACAGTGTTGGGTAGTTCCCCAGGGACAGGTGTGGTAGGGAATTGTTTGGTCTTCTGTGATCTGGACCTGAATTCTGACCCTCCCAATTTGCCCTCGGAGCTCTGGGTATTTCTGTCTCCATGTTCCCTAACGTGGGGTAACCCCTTTAATTCCAGATTTCCTCATGATCTTCCCAGCTCAACCTATAAAGAAAGAAATCTCGAATTCATTCCCCTGAAAACGTGAATACCTAATAAGTGTAAAATGTGACCCCTTCCTATACTCTTCAGTGACTAGGCCACCAAAGCATAAAACAAAGGGGCAGAATTCTGTCCGTCAGGAATGGCAGGTGTTGCTTGTGTGTGTGTATGTGTGTTGGGGCGGGAGGTGTTTGTCCTCATTGATTATTTCTGGTTTTGGCCTTGGAGGCTTCCCAGCACCTTTGCGATTGCAGACTGAGAGCCGAGTTCAAGCCCAACTAATTCCTGGCCACGAATGGTCGGGAAGTCCTTGACCTGGTCTCTTAGGGGAACTGCGGGAATCTTCCCGCCGGACCAGCCTAGGGACTTGATAGGTTTGCTGCTCTCGGTGCCTGGAACACCCTCTCCTGTTGCTGGCTCCTCCTGTCCCCTGCGGGGCAGTGACTGCTCCTGACACTCCTGCTCCTCTGTGACCCTGCAGGCAGCGAGTATGACGAGGAGGAGGTGGACTACGAGGAGTCGGACAGCGACGAGTCCTGGACCACAGAGAGCGCCATCAGCTCCGAGGCCATCCTCAGCTCCATGTGCATGAACGGAGGGGAGGAGAAGCCTTTTGCCTGCCCGGTTCCTGGATGTAAAAAGAGATACAAGGTAAAAAAAAAAAAAAAAAAAATGCCACTTCACATGGCACAGCCTCTTGGGAGAGGGCAGGGCCCACATCACGTGGCAGCCCCTCTCTGCTGGCCGGGACACGTGCCGGGTTTCTAGGGATCGGGTGGGTTTTCCCACCACCGACCTGTGTGGAGCTGTAGGTCAAGGTTTTTTGGTAGGAGGGACCGTACCTTTGATAGTCTTCAGATCGTGTCCTATCTGTCAGAACACAAAACGTCACCTATTTATTTGCCAAACACCTTCCCCAGTGCCGGAGTTGGCTGCCCAGGCGGCTCACAGAAGACCCCTCTGACATCTTGAAGGCAGGGCTCACAGAGCCCTTTTGGGAAACCTTGTCCCACATTTAGCTCCCGCTGAGGAAGTTCCTGCTCCCTTCTCCCCATGAGCATGAAAGGAGATCAGGAGAAAGGGGGACTTTGATATTCTTCTCACCAAGCCCCCAGCTTCAGCGCCCTCCCTGAGGGCCTGACTGTGGGTGTCATAGGACACAGCGGGGGGGGGGGGGGGGGGCTGTGCACTAAATTTTTTATTTAAAAATCTCAGTGGGACAAAACAATGAAAAACACAACAATCAAGTATGGATTCAGAGGTCTTTTTTTTTTTCTTTTTAATAATTTATTTATTTGTTTGTTTACTTATTTTATTTTTAGAGAGAGGGGAAAGGAGACAGAGAGGGAGAGAAACATCTCTGTGTGGTTGCCTCTCACTCGCGCCCCCAGCTGGGGACCTGACGTGCAACCTAGTCATGTGCCCTGACTGAGAATCGAACCAGCGACACTTGGCTCGCAGGCCAACACTCAATCCACTGAGCCACAGCAGCCAGGGCTTTTTTTTTTTTTAATGTAAACTTTTCCATGTTAGCAGTTCTTTAAAATCCAACTCAGAAACATAAAAATCAGAAACACACCTGGCGCATTTGATGATACGCTCACTTCCCCGTAGCTCAGCAGATTGGTTCTTCTTTAAAAGGCTATGGAAACTGTGTGACAGCCTGTGCTTCTCACATGGCTCTTTCTCAAATACGTGTTTCTGAGACACTAAGACAGCCTGTCTCAGTACTTTTTATATCAGCTGCTCACATAAAAGCACAGAACACAAACGTATCACCAAGGTGAGCGGCCCAGGGTTTCACCCTCTGTAAAACCGACTGTCACGCAAGTTCAGATGCAACTTTGTTGAAACCGAAGTGAAAAGCCAGGGTCAGGAAGCGAGTCCCACCAGGGTGTCCTGAAGGCCACTGGGGTCAGATGCGGTCCCGGGAGGCGGAGAGCCGGACGGGCGTCGACCGCACCGGCTACGGACTGTTAGGCCAGCTCCCCTTTCCAGAGGGCGGTTCTGCGCTGCAGAAAGAGGGTCTGTTTTTTGTTTTGTCCCTTTTATGTGAAAGTGGAGCGAGTTTGACAGGGGACGCTGCCACTGTGTCGCCTGCTCTGCCGAGCCTCCTTTCCTCTCTGCTTCCTGCAAGCGGTTCCCCGGGGCCTTGCCACCGGCTGCCTCCTCCCTGGCGCCAGACTTAGGGGTCACTTGCACCCCAGCTGGGTTAAAAGGGCGCCCAGGAACGACCCTGCCTGAGGCTGAGCAAAGAAATGGGTGCTGCACCCTTGACTCTGGCCTTCTCTCCTGCCCACCTCTGGCTTCGCTCCTTTCCTTACACGCCTCCCCTGGTCGTTTCTATTTTCTTGTCACTCTTCTGTCGCTTTTTTCCTGGGTCTCCAGCAATTTCATCCAGCAGTTGTCTACATCTGGGTCGATGGGGGCTTTTGCTGAGTCTCCATCTAAGGCCAGGAGGAAACCGAGTGAGGCTGGGCTGCTCCTGCGTCACTGATGGGTGACACGGTGGTGGCCGGTAGCGGCCCTGACTTCCGGGAGGGAGGGTGTTTGCCCTTCTGGGCCAGGACGAACCGTCACGTGACTGCTTCTCCCAACCCAGGGCTCGAGGTGGGCGCGACCCTCGTCCCGAAGCTTCCGCAGGAGTCTCTGCTGGAAGTCACTGGCCGCGGGCAGTGCTGTGCTCGGGCGGGCGTGCCTATCTCCGCTGATCTACAGCGCGGGGCGGGTGAGGGGCGGGCCTGATCAGCAAGCAGGCTGCCGGGGGAGCTCTCACCCCCACCCCCGGCCACTGGCCTTTGTCTAACTTACCAGCCTTAACACTGACCAGGGCGAGGGAGAGGGAGAGGCCCTGGCGGATAGCTAAGTCTCCGCATTGTTTCCCACGGTAACGCCTTTGCCTAGGGCGCCCGCAGCACAAATGCCACCTCCTCTGGGAAGCCCTCACCAGTTGCCAGACCGACGGGCCCCTCAGAGTAAAGCTCTCCCCCCTGACCTTTCCACATGAGCCGTTAAAGGCTCCGCACAGCTCACAGACCCCTCCACCGCACCGAGCACAGGTCTTGGGCACGGTACACACTCTGAGGAGGAAGGGACAGATGCGGGGGAGAGAGGGCAAGTGGGCTCCCGCTGGCCCCCAGAGCCCCAAGCAGCAGTATGACTTCATTTTGGGGGATCTGCTGCCACATTCCGGGCCGTGAACCAGAGATCCCACCACCCTGGTGCTCCTCCCACATGTCCTCTGACTTCAGACAGCAGGCAGGACTCCCACCCTGTGCGTGGGAATGGGTTGCAGGGGTGGGATGAAGGGCTTCGAAATTTTTTACTTTTATATTAGTTAGGATGAACAGCATTTTGCTACTTTTAAGAAACAGAAAAGAGACCAAGCCCTCCCCCCGCCAAGTTTCTCCGAAAACTGCCCCAGCAGAATACAGGAAGCCTGGCCCCCAGTACCCGGGCACACCGCCAAGCAGGTATGCGGGCCCAGCTTTTCCCAAGGGCCCGCAGCCTGTCTCCCTCAGGGATCTAATGCCCTTGACTCTCCGAAGGGCCCCGTCAGAAGCATTGGTGGGAGAAACGCCGACAGCCTTTCAGGATAGCAACTTGGCAGTAAAGAACCAGAACTTTAAAAAAGGTTCATATCCTTTAGTTCCATGATTCTCCTACAAATTTATCCTAAAGCACATCAGCAACACAAATTTAACAAATGCTAAATTTCTAACAATAGAACAGAATTGTCATTAGTCTTTTTTAAAAGATTTTATATATTTATTTTTAGAGAGGGGAAGGGAGGGAGAGAAAAACACTGATATGCAAGAGAAATATCAGCCAGTTGCCTCCCACATGCCCGCAACGCAACCCAGGCATGTGCCCCAACTGGGAATCGAACCGGCGACCTTTAGATTCGTAGGCCAGCACTCAATGCACTGAGCAACACCAGCCAGGGCTCTGTCATCAGTCTTATTTTCAAAAAAACATTTAATGAGAGAATCCAATCTTGTATAATAGACATCTCAGAAAAATTATTGGAAGGAAATACCTATGTTAAACAGTGACTATACTTGTTCTTTTTTATGCTCTTACATATTTTCTGAATTTCTACAATTATCGGGTAGGCCAAAAGTCCATATGGTTTCTTCTGTAAAATAAGACACATTTTTCATTTTCACAAATAACTACTGATTTGGATGTTTTGAGTATGTCAGCTGCCTCACACACTGGCTTCTAGTGGGTAGAGGCCAGTGGTGCTGCTAAACATCTTCCAGTACGTAAGGCAGCCTCACAGGAAAGAATTATTTCACCAAATTATCAGTACAGCAGTCTCTCTCTATATCGCGGTTCACTGATCGCGGCCTGAGTATCGCGGGATTTTTAAAAATATTATTTATCGCGGACTTTGCAGTACTGTACAGTATACATATGTTGTTAAAAGTTACGTAGGTTTAAGAGTGTAGAATATGTTTAAGACATAAGTAGTGTTTATAAAAGCATGGAAAAGGTTGATAAGGGACTGGGAACGGTTTATAAGTGTGTGGGAAGGGTTTCTAAAGCCTTAAAATATATATATAAATACTAAAATACATGTAAGGTTCCTACTTCATGGATTTTCACCTATCGTGGCGGGGGGGGAGGGGCGGCCTAGAATGTAATACCCGCGATAAGTGAGGGGTCACTGTAGTACCAAGAAACCACTTCACAAACCACTTCTGACATGTTCAGTCAGTCACAGCACCTTCTCCACACACTGCATAGATCCTTCTTTACATTTCAGTTGCATTTTACCTTTCTTAAAATAATAAAGCCTAATACACAAAAATGGTGCATTTTCTTCCATCTTCAATATTAAAATGGCTGCAGAAAACTTCAATTTTTAAAAAATGGACGCTGATATGACAGCTCCCACAATACAATCTAACAAAATTGTTTTGAATGAAGTTAAGATAGCTAAGCGCTACTAGAGCCATCATGTGGAAAAAACGAAACGAACTTCGGGGCCAGCCCAATACCTACCCTACACTCAGGCTACTGTAATGCGGGAGAAACCAGATCCCGCTCGGCTTGCCCAGGAGGACATTCCGTGTGCTGCCATACCAAGCCCAGCGGGGGAGGGGGACGTCTCTGCTCCCTGGGACTGGTGGCGTGGCTTCACTGTTAAGGCTAATATGACCACCACCACGACCCCCCGTTTCTGTTTTTCCACTTTTCCTCCTCATCACATCTCTGAGCGACTCCATCCTCTCCTTAATGGAGAACATGAAGGCTGCAGGAAAGTCTTTCTGTCAAGGGCATGTGTTACATATTTACTCACTCAGGCCTTAATACCGACAACAAAGGTCAAGTACAGTTAAGGACGTGACAGCCAAGCTTGGTGTCCAGGCTTCAGGTTTCATGACTGGCTGGAGGGGAGTTTTGAGAAGATCCCCTGAATTGTGACCCAGTGACTGGCCGTCCCCTCACCCCGGCGGGTCGCTGCCCGCATGGAAACGAGCCAGTGCCGGCGCTGCGCCCCCGTTGGACCACTGCACTCCACGGGCTGCTCTCTCAGGGCCGGGCGAGGGTCCCAGTCCTCCCCAGTCCCCTATGACGTTCCAGAGACTGCCAGCTGGCTGGACTAAGGAACGAGTACCCTGCACTCCATTCAGGCGTGTGGAGCAGGGAACGCGGCTCGGGAGCCAGCACCCCCGTTTCCCAGTGCGGAGCTGTTGTTACCCAGCACCTTTAATTCTGGCAACTTACCTTCTGGGCGTGCCGGTCCCATCTGAAATGGGGGTGTTGATGGTTAGACAGTAGACAGCAAGCACTAATCAGGTCTAACGTCGATGACCTTCCACGCCCAACGGAAACGTCATTCCCTTCCCTCTCTCCAGAGGTCAGAGGATGTAGTGCTGTCACTTTCAGGGTGCCTGCCACTATTTGAGTTTTTAAAGACCAAACTCATTTTGAGATGTCTGCAATTGGAAACCTAAGTGAAACTTTTAAGCTTCTTAAGTCTGAGAAAGTGGGAGTCCCCACTGCTATATATGAATGAACAGATTGAGGAAATCTTGGGTCTGATTAGAGCCTGTGCTAACTTTTGTGATAAGGGTATATACTTTGACACTAGTGAAAATTTTAAATCACAGCAACGGACAAAGGCAGGTCTTTCTTAGGTTCTTTGGCCAACCCTAGAAATTCTCTGTTTCCAGAAGCGCAACTGATTTCCTAATTTATCCAGATTAACAAGGTTGACATGGAATTGCCCATGTTTTCATCACAGCCAGACGCACATCATGTATATATTCCAACTGGGAAGAGGGTAGAAGAATCCTCTGGAATCTGGGCTTGTCCTTCTGCCGGTGGGCTCTGGATCTGGCTGGCGTTGGCCTGGCTTCCGGTGGCTTTCATAATTTCTCATTTCAAAACTGCCCTCACCTAATTGTAAAAGCTCAGGCCTGGCTGGAGTGTCTAAGCTCTGGTCCTGCTGGAGCTGCTACGCCTGTTCGTCAAAGGATTATTTTGGTTTCCTGACAGGGCGTGAGTGGTACTGGGGACCAGGGTAGTTGGAGTTTAATGATCTGTCTTGCACCAAGTTGCCTGCGAGAACAGGGACTTGAAATGCTTCAGTAGCCCTTCATCCCCAGAAAGGGACCCTACTGGGTGCTCAACGAACTTCTGGAGCTGATGAATGGGACATGAAGCAGGCAAATGCAAGCTCCCGTCGTTTATGAGCCAGGAGACTTCCTAACATATTGCTGTTACTATTACTTAGAAAGTTACGTCTTTCTCTGATGGTCATAAAGCTTACTTTCTAGTAGCTTACGGGCATTATCTTCCTAGGCTCTGTGAGCTGCCTGGCTCCAGCTACATAGTTCTCACCTGGGTCTCTCGTGGCTGAAGCAAGATGCCACGGGGGCCAGGGCCACCAGAGGGCTTCCGGTGGGCGGGCTGGGAGAGCAGCGGGCTGGCAGCGCCTACTCCCCATCTACCTATTCCGCCACGGTCACTGCCCTCTTCGGAGCGCACTGCAGCAAGCGCTCCCTCCCTGCAGAAGACTAGTGAGGTGCCTGCTCACCCTGCGTGCCGGAAGGACCAGGGCTGCAGGTGCAGAAGGGCAAGAGCAGGTAGGTGTGTTCAGAGCAGATGGTCCTTGTGATAGGACTCACTGGACAACCTTCAGACTCGGAGCACCACCAGGTGGTCGCTATTTGGCCCCTCTGGGCTCAACAAAGTGAAGCAGGCTTCTCTACCACAGGATTTCTAAAAGGTATTAACGCTGTGAATCTCTAAGAGGGAAATGTAAGTAATAACAACCACTGAATACAGCAGTCCCTCTCTATATCCCGCTTCACTTATCGCGGCCTCACTGTATCACAGGATTTAAAAAAATATTATGTTTAATTATCGTGGATTTTTTGCTGTATCGCGGGATTTTGCGGTACTGTATACGTATGTTCAAGTTATGCAGGTTTAAGAGTGTAGAATATGTTTAAGAACATAAGTATTTTTTATGAAAGTGTGGAAAAGGTTTAAAAGGGACTGGGAAAGGTTAATAAGGGACTGGGAACAGTTTATATGTGTGTGGGAAGGGTTTCTAAAGCCTTAAAATATATATAAATACTAAAATTAATGTAAGGTTCCTACTTCGCGGATTTTCACCTATCGCTGTGGGGGGGGGGTCTAGAACGTAATACCCGTGATAAGTGAGGGAACGCTATACATTTTGTTTAATGGCAACTCTCAATTTCTCTAACAACAGTGATGCATGTTCCAACCACTTCACACACCCAAATACCAGACCGTGCTTGATGCTCACAGAACAGCATCAGACAGCCGGCCCCTGGCCTCCGGGAGCTCTCTAAGGGCTGCTGCGGAGGGAGAAGGCTGTGCTGCCGTGCTCGAGCTGGGCATGGGACCGGGCGCACGGGACCAGATCCAGGTAGTGCTTTCGGCAACAGCCCCCTCTTCTGAGGATGCGTGCTCAGCAATGCCCACGTCTCAAGTCCTCTCTCCCCTGAACACCAACCTGTGCTCTAATATCACATATATACCATTTATTCTTTCTTGAATCTTCCATCAGTTACTCAATTCCCTCAGCCCATTTCCTCACCATCTAATGGGATGAGCAAATAGTAACTTGTTTAATCTAGACAGCAAGTCTCACATAGAATATGCTAGTAGGCTAGCAAATGCTAATAAGCTAGCAAAACCAATCAATAGGAACTCCAGAAAGCACTTAGACCTTTCATGTACCATGCAAGGTTTGTAGGCCAATTTGAAGTCTGGAACTCTTCTGTTGCTGACACTTCAGTAGTCTGAAGACTTTTCAAGTTCACTGCAGGTCTGGAATGCAGTACATATTAATCTGCTCAGTGGGACTTGTGGGCAGGTAGCTCCCACCAAGGCAGAGACACTGACTTCACGCAAAGTAGAAACAAAGACAGAAACTAGTAAAACGGGATGAGCATCAGTTCTCAGGTTACAGGTGTCTTAAACTCTACTGCCCTAACCTCTTTCCGACTTTTTTCCCCCAGCCATCCTGAGCATAGTTTTATATAATTGCCCCTTGTTAACTTTCTTCAGAGTGGAAAAAAGATTCAGAGAGAAGCACAGTTCCAGGCAGAGGGAACTCTGCTTCTAGTCGCTGCGTCTTACATACATGTGTTATACAGAATGTGAAGTCATCCTTCCATTTTCAGGTTGAGGCACGTCTCCAAGAGCATGTGTCAGCTGTGTGCACACCTGCCACCGGAAGCACACTACGTGTCCCCACCCTTAGAGACATTAAGTGACTTCATCTCATAGGTGATGTCTTTATCTTCTCCACAGAATGTGAATGGCATCAAGTACCATGCCAAGAATGGTCACAGAACACAGATTCGCGTCCGCAAACCATTCAAATGTCGCTGTGGTAAGAGTTACAAGACAGCTCAGGGCCTGCGGCACCACACCATCAACTTCCACCCCCCGGTGTCGGCCGAGATCATCAGGAAGATGCAGCAATAACGTGCTGGTCCTAACTGTGCCAAGGAATCCTCACCAGCAGTTGCTGATTTTGAAAACAGCCACCTTTTTTCAGGGGAAGCATTCAGCAACCCTTTAAAAAATTAAATGCATGCTTTAAATTTTTTCTGTAATTTTGGAATGATGTATCTTTGTAGTTAATGATTTTGTACATTTGCACATGTAATCATCATACCCATTTTCATTACTTTGATATAAGGTGCTAAAAAAAAAAAAAAAAAAGCTCTAGGTTCTCAGCACATTTACCCCAAAACAAAATACGATTGAGGGCATGTTGCATATTGTTCAGTTGTATTGCAGTGATATTGACTGGGGGGAGGGGCTGCACTGAGGTTTGCTTTTGTTCCCCAAGATTGTAATGTGATTGAGGTTTTTCAACACATCAACCATGTTCAAAACCAAAAGCATTCTCAAACTGGTTACCATGCCTTACATAATGGAGTTAGAATTTGTGATTAGAAAGACTTTAGGTAATGGAAATATAAATTAAGAAAGAATGTTTAACATAATATGCTAAAAATATTTTCATATTTAAATAACATACATGAAAGGTGTGCTTTCTGTGTCTTCTATTATCTTGCAAGTCCTTCTGCCCTTCGAGAAGCTGAAACTCTTGCCATCTGACTTACCGGCGATGTTAATGTTACAAACAGCACTTTTGTACAGTCGTCTGTTCAGTTCCCTCGTTAATCTAACAGTCATTGAGTGCCTGCCAGGTGCAAGGGATCCCACTGATGCAGACTGCTATCTGCAGACCAAGATACCAGTTTAGTGAAATACTTCTCCCTGAAATCTGTTAGGAAACACTTTGAAATACTTACGTGCAAACTTTGTGTATAAATTAGTTCTATCTTCATCTTTAGGTGAAGTTTTAAGCACTTTGTAGTTCTCTATTGCCAACAGAGTTCATGTTTTATGTGTTGCCAATTCTCACAACCACTGCCCTAACAAACCTGTGGGTCGCAAACAAGAATCACAGTTCCAAGCACGGTTCGAAGAGGAACATTTCTGCTAAGGCCCCTTATGGCCTCTTCATGTTCATTGTGTTTAGACTTTTCTTAAAGGCACTTTTCCTACCACACTGAGATGTCTGTATTCCATTGGAAATGTCTGTTTAGCTTTATAAAACAATTTGCCGAAAAGAAATTGAGCCTTATTGACAATTAAGTGCTTTCTTGCAGCAGGTGGCCACGGTGACTAATATATGACCCGTCCGAGTAACCTATGTCTGGACCATTCCTGAACTTTTTCTCACCAACGGTACCATCATGCCTTGCGTGTTCTTTTCTCCCAAGTGCTATTCCTTAAACATGAGTTTACCAGTTGCCTAATATGCAATAAAAATTGCCCTGAGATGGCCAACTGCTCACAACCTGGTGAAAAGCGAAGTCGCAATGCTTATAAAATTAACTTTCTGCCCATGGTCCCATTTGATTAGTTTTACAGCTGGGAAGCAGGTGTCCCTCCTCAATTTTTCAGACATTTTGAAAAGATGAGACAATTCTGTTAGCCAGATGAGTAAGCTTCTATGTTTTTAAGTTGTGAATCCCTCAAAGGAGGGATTTTTAAGTATTTGTAAAGACACTGCCCTCTAAAACTTTCCTCAGATCTCTGTGAAGAGTGGTCTTGGTCCTGAATATACATACAGTGCTACCCTGTATGTTTAAAGAGGTGATACAGACAGGAAAAGCCACTACGTGGTGCATAAGAAGGTCCTACTTGGCTATTTCATATCTACGTATAACCGACCAAAACTTTTTTAGGCCAGCTATTAATTAGCTTTGCTCCTTCTAGTGCAAGAACCCGCAGGCTGGATCAGTATAGTGCAACAGCTAAACAGTCATAAAATAGTCATTGTGCATGTTAACATTTCTTTCAACTAGAAAACAAATTCCAATTTCTACTTGCTGCTTCATTGTGACAGTATTACTGAACAGGCAAGGATGGGAATATTTTGTTATACCGTGTATAGTGAATGTATTGTACTGTGTCTGTGAAAACTGTGCTTTAAATTATATTTTCATATGTTTTGTTGGGAACAGAGCACATTAAGTTTGAAAGTGACAGAGGTTTTAGAACTGAAGGCAAAATCCTGTCAAGAAAAGCTGCTTATAAATGTAAATGAACCACATTTAAAATAAACTGTCTCTGACCCAAAATGAACGTGGCTCTTTATTTTCATTAGACATTATGAAAAGTTTGCCATGAAAATTAATCTGTCCGCTCAGTGCCTTGTTCTATCTACCTTGGGCTGCCGCACCCCGACCCCAGAATTCAGCTCACGCATGCAGATTGTACTTTAATGTTCTGTTGTTTGGGACGCAAAACACACACACACACAAGATAGAACTGGTAAGGAGAAATAAACGAATCCACTATTTTACTTGGAGATGTCAACTCCCTCTATCAATCAGCAACGCAAGATCCAGCAGAACTCACCAGCCTCGATTAACTATAGCTAACCTTCATCCTGCAACAGAATACACAATGTTCAAGCTCACTCAGAACACCCACCAAGGAAGACCATTATAAGCCACGAAATGCACTTTAATTCCTAAGAAGATAAATGATACAAAGCATGTTCTTAGACCACCATGGAATTGAACCTATTTTGATGTTTTCCAGCTTAAGGTGAAAAGTTACTTAAGTTCTAGACTAATAAAATGAACAATCCCACTTCACTGGCAGGAGCATTTTTGTTGCATTAGTACTACTATCACTGACATTTTTTCTGACATATTCTGCTTGTCATGTGACCAGCCTATCAGGAAGCTAAAACTCAAGAGTCTTCACTACTACTGCCCCCAGGCCTGTGATGTCCCAAACATCTGGCCTCTGACTGCCCAATACCGTTTTTCCCTTAAACTCAAAAACCTTTATAAAGGAATCCAACAGTAGGCACATTTCTGCTCCTAGACACAAATACAAGAACATGGTATGCGACACAGCTCACATACAGCATCCCAAAGGCCACAAGGCCACCACGCTGAGTATTAGCTTAACATCTGAAATAGCTAGTTTGCTTTTGACAAGCTTGAATATTTTCAGCAGCAGAGTAAAAACGCATTTACACTGTTAACATTCTTAGTATAAGAGAAAGGAATACAGCTCAGAAACCTTTTAAAACCCAGACTAAATGTTCAAGATGCCAGACTTAATAAAAAACTATGACAAACTTAACAATAAAATTACCTCCAAAATGCGTTCTCTTTAATGTTAATGAGAATACTATACATAGAAGAGATATAACAAACATACTACTTGAGTTTATATCTTACATTTTTAATTACTGAGAATGTTATTTCAAAGTTTTACTCATTAGGAAAATGTGAAAAAGGTAAGGATACACTTTCTGTGATTTTATGCCACAAACACCACTATTTAGAGCATATGAAACAACTGTACTGGCATACCTTGTTCCATTTCCCCATTGGATAGAAATATAACTTCAGGATGGCTTAAATATAACCAATTAGCAAAATGTGCTTCCATTAATTTCTAAAGCAAACATTACAAATATAAAGAGCATTTGCTATACACCGCAAGCATGTGATCTCGTTCTACATACAGCTCCATTTCTAGAGAGAAAAAAAACCAATTCATGGGCTGAATTATGCAATTTTCTGTATTCAAAGAATTACTTTGCAAGACTTATGATAAATGCTTTTTATTACATAATATTTAGTAGTCATGCTCAGTCAACAAGGTTAACAGAAACTTGTAAATATTCTGCTAAACACACTAAGTACATATTTTTTCAGTGCAGGAACATTAAAAGAATCCGTATTTCCTCTAGTCTCATAATTTTGCAAACTGGGGAATAAATAAAAATACAAACAACCAAGAATGTCTCTTAAGCAGGTTAGAATTGTGTTTACTGCTAAGCCAAAGGTTAACCCTAACCCCAGGAACACCAAACTCCAAGATCATAGATCTTGGTCGGAAAAGTGCCGTAGACGGTGCGTGAAGTGATCTCACCTGTGTTCCTGCGGGTCTATTGGAGGTGATTTTTTTAAACTGCTAAACTGTATTATTAACTCATAACAAAAAGTAACTAGTCAAAATTTAACACATTCTGATCAAAATGGGTCTGCACATGCCTTTCAAACCCCTGCTGATCGTAGTCGGGGGGAAACTGCTCGCTGCACATTGGGCACACCTTCCAGTGGCTTTCAACATGTTCCTCAAATTTGCTCTGATCATAGTTGGGAGGAAACATTAATTCACAGAGGGGACACTTCTTGTGAACATCGAAGCTTAAAGAAATAAAAAAATGAAAATTACATATTTCTAATACATTTCTAACAATGTAGTATTCTTCAGGATATGACCTGGCTACATTTATCGAGTTAAGCTGATATTTATATTAAACAACTTACCCTGAAGGTTTCTGCATTTATTCCAGAAACCTTTTCCTCCTTCTAAATGCTTGCCACTGATAATTGTGTAAACAATTTATAAAGCCTCTCAATTGTTTTATAATTAGACTGACAAAGAAAACCCTTTTTCATTAAAATCCCCAAAATATAATTACATTATGTAGAGTGAGGCTTAGTGACAAGAAATCAATTTTTTAACTAACAGAAAATGCCTTTTGTAAGCCTATAAAAATAATGTCACTTATAATTTCCCAACAGGGTCATTTGGTTTAACAACTCCATATCTGTAGCACTGGTCCTCAAAGGACTTTAGGTCTGGAAGGCATATTAAAAGGCACACGTGGCTGGGACCCACACCAAGAGATTTGGGTTCAGAAGGTATGAGGTGGGTAGGTCCCTGATCACAAGCATTTCTAATAAGTTTCCAGGGACCTAACTTTGAGAATCATGTTCTCTATAACCCATATTCTACACAAGAAAGAGAAAGTTACCTGGAATCAAAGCAAAAGCCTGTTCCATGCCCATGTAAGTGTGTGGTTGGTGGATCAGGAGCAGTGGGCACATTCTCAGCCTCCTAGCAAAAAATAATTTTGCAGCTTTTGAGGAAAGTGAGACCTAACATAAGTTCCTTAATTCAATCAAGCACAGTATAAAGAAAATAAAATTACACTTTAAAAAATTTTACTTCTATTACCATTTAATGTGATTTTCACAAAGTCAATATTTTTTTACCAAATACTTCACTATGAAGAATCAAGTCTTACTGTCTTAAAATAAAGAGCAGTATTTAGTGGAATGAAAAGTATACCACACCTGTTATGTGTGAATGACGTAAAGATCATTAGACTTTTTGACCCTGTATGTAGGTAACTTTGACACTATTATTCCATAAAAAATACTAACCTTGCATTATTTTTCCTATTACTCTCATCTGGTACCTTTATTTGCAAGACAGAATCATCTTTGATAACATACATCCAGCACAATATATAAAAAATATAAATAAGATAGAGGCATAGACAGACATGCTGCATCTCCCTCCACAACTAAGAAGGAATACAACTACCTCAAAACTAAAAACAACCAGAAGTTCCAGAAAATCAAACTGCATGGAAGCCCAGCAAACAAAGATATAAAGAAGAAATACTCATCCAGACAGGTAGGAGAGGCGGAGCCGGGGCGGAGAGGACACGGTGTGGTGGTGGCAGCAGCGGAAGAAGCAGCAGGCCAGTGGAAAACACAGTCACACGTTTTAAAAACTAGGGAGGGACACCTGGGGAGCTTTCCCAGCTATTCACCAGACCACGCAGCTCGCAGCTCACGGTCCCAGCACAGGGGAAAATCAAGCCTCATTGCTTCTGACTGTGCAGACCAGTGGGGGTTGGGGCAGAGGCAGAAACTGCTGGTCTCTCAGCAGAGTCCACTTGTTTAAAGGGCCCCCCTGGTTCTAGAACATCCACAGACCCACCCACTCTGGGAACAACAGCCAGGGCACCAGCTAGAGGCAACAGTCCGGTGCAGAAATGGGAGAGGTGCTTGGAAAAGGGTGAGTGCTGGCCAGGCAGCATTGTTCCCTCTCAGACCCCTCCCCCACATACAGCGCCACAATGTGGTGAAACAGGTCATCCTGTACTGACGAATCCCTAAGGCTCTGCCCCTTACAATGTAACAGGAGTGACAGCTCTACCTAAGATACGAAGGCAAACAAACACAGGAGACTGTCAGAATGAGGAGACAGAGAAGTATGGCCCAAAAGGGGAAATGGATCAAGGTTCCAGTGGGAGAACTAAGAGACAAGGAGATAGCCAACCTAACAGATGCAGAATTCAAAACACTGGTGATCAAGATGCTCACAGGCTTGACAGATATGCTTGAGTATGGCAAACGCATAAGAGAAGAAGTCTATGCTAAATGAAACAAAGGAAAATCCACACAAAACTAATGATGAAGGGAAAGAAACTGGGGTTCAAATCAATGATTTGGAACATAAGGAAGAAAAAAACAGTCAACCAGTGCAGAATGAGGAAGCAAGAATTGAAAAAAATGAGGAAAACTTCCCAAATTTTGTGAAGGAGATGGACATACAGGTCCGGGAAGCACGGAGGGTCCCGGGTGAGCTGGACCCAGAGGGACCACACCAGGACGCATCATGACTGAGATGCCAAAAGTAAAGATAAGAGTCCTGGGGGCAGCAAGAAAGAGGCGGAGAGTTGCCTACAGGGGGTGCCTATAGGACCATCAGCTGATTTCTCAGAGGACACTGTGCAGGCAGGAAGGGACTGGCAGGCAGTATTCCATGTGAAGAAAGGCAACCTGAAACCAAGATTATTCTATCCTCTAAAGTTATCATTTGGAATCGAAGGGCAGATGAAGTGCTTCCCAGACAAGGTGAAGCTAAAGGAGTACATCATCACCAAGCTATTAGCATATGAAATGTTAAAGGGACTTACTTAAGAAAAAGAAGATCAAAACTATGAACACTTAAATGACAACAAACTCACAACTATCAACAACTAAAAAATAAAAACAAAATCCAACTAAGCAAACGAGACTAGAAACAGAATCATAGGTATGGGGATCGTTTGGAGGGTTGTCAGCTGGAAGGGGGAAGGAAGAGAAATGGGGAAATGGTGCAGGAATTAAGAAGCATAATCGATTGGTACAAAATAGACAGGGGGAAGTTAATAATATAGGAAAGGGTGAAGCCAAAGAACTTATATGCACGACCCATGGACATGAACTAAGGGGGGTGGGATTGCTGGAGGGAAGGGGGGTACTGGGCAGAGGGGAGCAAAGGGGAAAAAAATTGAAACTACTCTAACAACATAATCAATGAAATATACTAAAAAATATATATATGCATATAAGTAAATAAAAACTAGTTAAATATATCAGTTTTCATAACATACTCAGTCACATGCACACACACACACAAGCAAATCCAATTGGAAAACCACGTTAAAGCAAAGCACCAAGTTACAGGTCTCAAAAGCCTGTAGTGAAAGAATAAAATTCAAAATCCAATATTTGATTAAGACCGTCAATGAAGACGCTAAAGAATCTGTAATCTGGGTTTGAAGCTGAAAGAAAACACCGGCCTGCGTTTCCATGCCTGCATCCCCACGGCCGTCTTTTAGAGATCTGTTCACGCTCCTCAGCAACCTGCAGACCCTCCCCTCACACCGAAAGCGGCCGCACCCCAGCGAGGGCCCTCTGGTGCTGAGCTCACAGCAGTGCGCATCGGGGGCTGGCCCCGACGAGCCCCGGGGCCTGGGTGGTCATGTCTGCCCCAGAGCTGCTATTAGTGGGCTCCGTAATCAAGTCTGTCACGGGACGAGGCACCAAAACGGCGGCGGTGGCATGCGATTCAACAGGAACAAACAGACCGAGTTATCTTTTGGGGGGGAGAGAGGTAGGAGTACCTGGCTATTATTCTGACAATTACCCCCCCTTGAATGGTCAAAGAAAGGGCTGGAGAGGCTTTTTCTGTCCTGTTCATCACGTGAGGAAACACTTTTAGGATATAACTGGGCAAAAGAAAAAAGGATAATGAAGGATTGGGGAAAATAAGTATTTTATATCCTTCAAAAATTAAGTCTTCCAAATACCTAGTATTTTAGTTAATCCGTTAAGATAATCTTCTAAGCAAATGTTATTGGGAATACCACAATGAACTCTATGAATGAACAGTTCCAAATAATTAAACCTTTGGTAATTTTAATAGCATTTCAATCTCTGCAAACCTCTAGACCACGTTACACTGTGCTCTCACCTTTAGACCAATCAGTATGACACCACTACAAACTGGTTGTTAAGCAAACGGAACAAGCTGCGGTAAACTAGTCCAGTTGAAATTCATGCACTTCTGGGAATATATCCAAAGAAACCCAAAACCTAATTCAAAAGAATATATGCCACCCCTACGCTCACCGTAGCATTATTTACCACAGCCCAAGATGTGGGAGCAGCCCAAGTCCCCATCAGCAGATGAGTGGGTGAAAAAGCTGGGGTACATTTACACAACGGAATACGGCTCAGCCATAAAAAAGGAAATCTTATCTTCTGTAACAGCATGCATGGACCTGGAGAGGATTATTTTAAGTGAAATAAGCCAGCCAGAGAAAGGTAAATGCCACATGATCTCACCTATGGAATCTAATGGACAAAATAACCCAATAAACAAAATGGAAACAGACTCTCAGAGAACAGACCGACAGCTGTCAGAGGGGAGGCGATTAGGGGGCTGGGTGAGAAAAGGGAAGGGGTTAAGAAAAAAGAAAACCCTCACAGACACAGACAACAGTATGATGATTACCGGAGGGAGGGGGGTCGGGGATAGAAGGGGACAAAGGGGGATAAACGGTGATGGAAGGAGACTTGATTGACTTGGGGGGGTGAGCACACAGTACAACATACAGGTGAGGTACTTTAGAGCTGTACACCTGAAGCCTATATAACTTTATTAACCAATGTCACCCCAATAAATTCAACTTAAAAAAATTGAAAATTTTAAAAACATACTAAGATGCTAAAGGTGCCAGGAACTGAGTAAGTTCGGGGACCTCTGCTTTAGCCTGTTTGGTAAGTTGCTAGGTGGTTAAAGACCACAGCGTCTGCAGCCAAAGTGACGAGGCTCAGCCCTGGGGCGCCCTCCCAGCAGTGCGATAGGCGCAGGCCAGTGAAGCTGCCTCACAGGGCCTCTCAGATGGGAACAGCTTCGCCCACAGAGGACTGCTAGGAAGAACACGTGAGTTAATATACTGAAAGAGCTAAGCATCAGCTGGCAAACAGAGCTACGGAAATGTTTGTTGCCATCACCATCATCATAATCCTGTCACAGTGTTGCCAGTGCGGTCATTAGGTAAGAGGGAGTCACGAAAGGTTTTCCATCTGATGGCTGCCCAGTTTCTAGTCCAGAAGGAGGAGACCCGGCAAGTGTAAGACTGGAATAGGCTGAAGAGGAGGCTGCCTCAAGGCAGGCTCAGAGACGCTGGGTCCTGGGGCTGTTAATCACCCCAGGGCAGAGAACCAAAGAAAAGGAACAGGTCAACTCAAATCTGCTTTCTAATTTCTAACTAAAATTACTTACTAAAATACTTCAGCCACAAGTGCCTTTTGTTGTTCTTGTTGAAATGACAAGAATTTTTGGAGAAAACAAGGTCTAAAGGCACATTAAAATAGTCTGTCTAATGTGAAAAATCTTCTGCTTGCAAAACACAATTACCGAGGGTGTGCCCATTAACAGCCCTTCTACCCCATTACCAAACCTAAGCTCGTCAGCAAATGAGCACAAGCCTCGAACACCGCTTCTCGTGGGCTTGCAGGAGGGCAAAGCACACAGATCGAAAAGAACATTCTCCTAATTAAACTGCAGCAGGTGACTGCGGAAGAGAAGGGCTTGTCACACGTAAAATCTGTGCCGAGGATGATCAGATTAAATATGCAAAATGTGAAGCAGAGGTGTGAAAAAGCAGTAAAACGGTACTCTGGACTTTAAAGAGGCTACAGAAGTTCTGACAGGTTTCCTAATTATTCCCACTAATGGACACAAGAGGCCAAAAGGCAGAAGAGAGAAATACATTTTTCTCCATTATGAGTGTTGAGCACTAGGGCTAAAATCATGTCTGTCTAAACACTGATCAGTTTTTGCAAAGGTTAATAGCAATTAAATGCAGCAAACTAGATTAAATGAGAAACAGGTCATGATACCACCATACTTGCAAAGAGCAGGATAAAGCATTTCTTTTACATTCATCTTAACGCAAAGGAAACCCAAAGGAGCTGCTATGCAGAAAAAAACCTATTTATTAAGTGAAATCCCTTAAATGAAATCAAAATAATGTCGTGCTACATAAACTAATTCAATTATCATCAGTATTGTGTTGCTGAGAGATTAAATACTAACAATGTCTAAAAGAGTATGTCTCTGAAGAAGAATGGATACATACACTCCCCTCTTTTTCTAGCTAAATAAAGTCCACCTTAAAATTTAAAGTAGGATAGAAATGCTAACATGAGCAGACGCTCACTGCAGCATAATACTGTCATCAACTCTTGGCTTCTTCCAGCCCACAGCATCTACATCAAAAGAATATAGCAGATTACTGGTGAAGATTAAAATTAAACTATCTGTGACTACAGTTAGTAGTACTTTACTGATTTGAAGGTTGCTAATAGTAGATCTTAATTTCTCATAACAAGGGGAAAAATTATAAATAAAATGGATGTTAAGGAAAAATACAGTGATCATTTCGTAATATATAAAAGTATTAAATCTCATCATGTACACCTGAAACTAACAGTGTTATATGTCTGTTCTGTCTTAATTTTAAAAAGCAAAATAAAATTAAACTTAATATTTTGAGGTCATTCTCCAAACTCAATATTTTACTTTATTACAAATCCTAATGCATAAATATGAAGCATATTAACATTTAAATTGAAATACAAGCACGTTTTCTTAAAAAGCAAATAATCATGTGTACACACAAGCACGCATACACTCTCTCTCAAAACACACATGACCATATAACTCTATGTAAGAGAGAAAGTAAAAGGGACAGGCTCAGAAAATGGAAATTCAATTTACTTTACTATCCTCAGGGTCTTCTAAACCATCAGGCCGGCTAAGGTTTCGAGCAGGCTGGCTGCAGACGACATTATCTTCCAGTCCCCAGGAGGGTGCTCGCACAGGTGGCCTCTGGATTTCATCTGGGTAAAAAGCACCATCGGCTCCATCTGAAAAAAGAAGGGTGAAACCTGGTACTGAAATTGGAATCTCTGTGTATAGCTATGATGAACAGGATATAAAACACCATTTTAGCACACCAAAAAATGTCTTTTTTAACGCAAGTGATTTTTAAAAATAACTATATATAATAAGCAAAGAGACTATTAATTCATCATATATCACTTCTAGATGAAGCCAGTGTTAAACATTAAAACTGCTCATTATAATGTTTCTATTAATGTTTACTGTACCAGTGGTTCTCTAATCCCACAAAGATATAAACAAAATAAAAAAACGCCTCCCAATTCGGGTAACTTCAAACCAGGAATATTTTAATAACCACCTCTTGTTTCCTGTGTTGCATAAGGATTACCATATTGCAGAACTGGCTGCGTATCTGGTATTGCAGAAACATGACCATTGCATGTGTTGAGACCCTGTGAAATCCACTGAGGACTCTGGGAATTCTGACCTTCTGTTTGATTTTCTAGACTCCTTGTAAGTTCCTAAAATTAACAAAAACAAACATAAAGCAACCAAATATTTTATAACAAGGGCAGCATTAGACATTTAGCCAAAACATAACAGTAAAATTATTGCCCTATTACAGCCGTTCCCCCTTATCCACAGTTTTCTTCCTGTAGTCTCAGCTACCTATGGTCAACTGTGGAAGGGAGGAGGAAAGGAGGGAAGAAGGAGGAAGGAAGAAGGAAGAAGGAAGGAAGGAAGGAAGGAAGGCAAGCAGGATCGAAGGAAGGAAAATTCCATAAACGCATAAATTTTAAATTGCACGTGATGAAATCTCACTCATCCTGGTCCATCCTGCCCAGAACAGGAGTCACCCCTTTCCAGCAGGTCCACTGCCTGCCCTTCGTCTGTCAGTGGCTTTCTTGGTTATCAGCCTGTTGTGGTGTTGAGGTGCTTGTGTGCAAGTACCCTTATTTTACTTAATAATGGCCCCAAACTTTACCACAGAGATGTGGGTACAGGAAAAACTCTCACTATATGTAATATAGGGTTCAGTGCTATCAGAAGTTTCAGGCATCCCCTGGGTCTTAGAACGTATCCCTGTGGATAAGTGGGGCGACTGTTATATGTTTGAAGGAAAGGCTGGCTCTCAACTGCTCATAAATGCCCCTTCCACATAAAACAAAATCAGAAAGCAGAATCAAGCCCAATGTATTTTCAAACTTATTAGTGCCAGAAATTGCCTTTTTTATTGAGCTGAGGCAACACTGAATCTCTTACAACTTAGCCATTAATAAAAATCAAAAGCCAAAAACCACCCCAGATTGTTTCCCTAGTGAATTCTATAAAACATTTAAGAAATTTATTTTAAAAAAATACTAGTTCAGGTTGGGAGTTCAGGTAAGAAAAAAATACTATTCCTGTATAAACTCAGAAACTAGAGGAAAAAACACTTCTCAACTCACTTCACAAGGCCATTATTATCCTGATGCCAAAGCCAAACAGTGGCGTCCCAGGGAAACAGCAGACCTCATCCCTCATGAACACTGATGCAAAAATCCTTAATTTTTTCAAAATCAAATCCGACAATATTAAAAAGCAACACATCATGACGAAGTAGGTTTTATTGCCAAGAAAGCAAATTTAGTTTAACATCCAAAATCAGTGGTAATTTACCATGTTCACGGACTAAAGAAATGAAAGATCTGAACAGACACATAATATTTTACAAAATTCAAGTCATTCATGATTTAAAAAATAAATATCTCAACAAAACAGAAATAAAAAGGAGCTTCCTTAACCTGATAAAAGACATCTACAAAAATCTACAGTGAACCTTAATGCCGAAAAACCAGATGATTGCGCCTGAGATCAACACTGGCGTGGATGTCCGCTCTCACCACTTCTATTCAGCACTGTACTGGAGATTCTAACCAGTGGATTAAGGCAGAACTAAGATTAAGGCAGAAAGATTGGAAAGAAAGAAGTAAAACTGTTGTTATTCATAGATGACATGATCGCTTATGTAGAAAATCCTATGGAATCTATTAAAACTAGGAGAATGAGTGAATTTATTAGCAAGGTGGTAGTATATGTAGTCAACATATAAAATCAACTATTTCTCCACATAAGCAATACACAGTTGAAAAATGAAATTTGTAACAATTCCATGTATAGCATCAATAAATAAAATTACTTATGAATAAATTTCCTGAGAGATGTGTGAGGCTATAAGCTAGACGCAACAAACGTTACTGAGAGAAACTGAAGAGAGCCGCAACAAACAGGAAATACACCACGTCCATGGACTGGGACCCTTAGTATTTTAATGCTATTCGTTCCTTCCACACTGATCTATAGATTCAATGCAATCCCAATCAAAAATCCTATCGGGTGTCTTTATAAAATGACCAGCTGATTCTCAAACATAGTAAAACACACAAAGGTCCTGAAATAGCCCATTTTTAAAAAGCAGAACGAAGTTGTAAGACAACGTGATTTCAAGACTTATTATAAAGCTACAGCAATCAAGAGAATATAGTATTGCCATAAGGGTCATACACAGATCAAGGGCAGGCAAACTTTTCCTAGTAAGTGTTGGATAGTAGATATTTTTGGCCTTGTAGGGACACACGGTCTCTGTCACAACTATCCAAATCCTCAAATCTGCCTCTGCCATCACCACCAGGGCTCCTAAATGGATGGGCATGGCCACGTGCTAGTAAACCTTATTTACAAAAACAGGCCACAAGACATACTTGGCTGGTAGGCCAGGCCTTAGTTTGCTGACACCGGATATAAATCATCTGCTTTATTGTCACAGAACAGAATCCAAAAATATACCCATACTTTCAATTAATTTTCAACGAAGATGCACAAGTAATTCAATGGAGGTAAAGGACGGTCTTTTAAACATATGATGCTAAAAAAAAACTGGATATCTGTATACAAGTAAACAAATTTGACTACATACCATGCCATACCCCAAAATTAATTTTAAATACATCATAAATCTAAACATAATGCTAAAACTATATGTATTTACTGAAAGAAAAAATGGGAGAAAATCTTTGTAACTTTTCCTTAAGCAAAATTTTCTTAAGATAGGACACAAAAAGCATGAACCACTAAGAAAAATATTGCTAAACTGGACTATTCAAAATTAGAAGCTATGGTTCTTCAAAACATATATTAAAAACTGAAAAGGCAAGCCACAAATTGGGAGAATATATTTCCAAAATATATGAAATTTGGAATAAAGAACTCTTAAAACCAAGAAAGAAATAATACAACTAAAAAATAGGTAAAAGATCAGAACAGACACTTCACATAAGAATATAGTATATGAATTTAAATTCTTACACAAGAATATAAGCACACAAAAAGATGCTCAACATCACTACTTATCAGGGATATTAAAACTAAAACCACAATGAGGTAACACTACACACCCAATAGAATGACTAAAATTAAGTGTTTCGAATTACTTTCAACTCTCTGAACAAGCTGTCCACAGCATGAATTCTCGTAATTTTTTCTTTTATCACTCCAGATAGTCTCTAAGTTACAGCAGAAAAGGTAAACAAATGGTAGTCTTATGACTTTTATAAGATCAGTCCTTTGGGATCCTATTATTACTTCATCATCATGCTATTATAGCATCTCATTAGAAATGATATATTTCTGTTAGTGATTTAAGTATTTATATATTAATCATTTTAAGAGAGTGTGTGTATGTATATATAAATAAATAAAACTTTTCCATTGTCAGATGGAAAGCAGATCATCTGGAAATATAAAATGATGATTCATTAAAATCACTAGTCAGGTATCTGGTGTTAAGGAACATGTGAAATAGTATTTAAAATGTTTCTAATTTTAATTTTTTTTCCTCTTGCAATAGTTTATAGTGTTTCCCAATATTTTTACCATTATTTGTCATTTTGCTTATGTTCTTTATTCTTTTCAAATTTCTAGTAAAGAATTTATGCAGAACATCTGAAATTGCATGAAGATATAAAAATGATAATTCCAAATAGTGAGTTTGCAATGACATCAAAAGATAATTTAAGCCACTAAGTTTCTAAATAACTTTACATTGATAGGGTTCTTAATCCTAAGAGATATACTAAATTACTTCATATTATTAAAATTTATTTCTAAAATATAAATATCTTTTGATACTAGGGAGCTAATTTTAAAAACTATGAGTTCTTTTATTCACACATCAAATGTCCAATAAATATTTTAATGAGTATCTACTATGTAGCAGGCACTGTTTTAGGTACTATGGATTTGGGAATAACCAAAACAGACAAAAATTCCTGCCTATATGGAGCTTATATTCTAGAGCAGGTAAGATGGACAGTCAACAAAATAAACTACATATTCTGCTAGATGGTGATAAATCCACTTTTTTATTTACCTATTCAACTAATGATCACTTGATTGATCCCAGGCACTATGTCTAGGTCGGTTTCAATGCTAAACAAAAAGGACTTAATCTTAACCTTGTAAAGGACTGGAGTAGGGTGAGGGTTCTGAGAAACACTGGGGGAGCCCAGAAACATTAAGCAAGGCCTTGCGTCATCAAACAGAAATTCTTATTAGTGCAATCTTTTGAAGTAACATAATACGACAGTGTCGCCAACAAGAAAATCAAGACTCACGTAAGAAGACGGCAGGCAGAAAGCAAACGGTACCGGTCCGTCCCACTACTCATGTATTTCTTACAGGGCAGGGTAATGTATCTTAATTGACTGGGAGGACCAGTAAGGAGCTTTAAACAAGGGAGTGATCAACTTTACATTTTTAAAGGTTATCCGGCCTATGGTTTATATAACTTTTTACCTGAGTTAAGAATAGAGGCAGGGAGTACTGCAGGGATGCTGGCACAGTAGGCAGGACGCGTGGCCCCAGCCCCATAACCGCCAAGTCACCGGCTCATGACGACAATCACTTTGGTGAGCTTGGAAGCAGACACCTGACTCCCCCAGTCTTGTGAGAGAGTAAAGGCCACGGGCTCAGCTAAGCCGCCCCCAATCCCTACCTCACCGAAACTGCGGGATAACAAAGGCGGTGTTAAGCCAGCAATTCTCAACGGGCTGCCGCGGCACACCGCTGCACCACAAGGGTTTTCAAAGCATTCGATAAATGGCTGTTCAGTCAGGGGAACCGGCCTCTTCTCCCTCAGCTTGTGAAATTGAAAAAATGACAAGAGCCAACAACAGCCCTCCACTGGGAGTGAATCAAAACTGTGCCTATTTTTTCATCAGACTGGCAAAAAATATATTTTTTGGTGTGCTGCAGAACTTTAGTAATTAATTTATGTGTGCCATGAGATGAAAAAGGTTGACTATCACTGTTTTAAGCCACTGAGTTTTGGGGCAATTCATCGCACAGCATAATTAATACAACCATTATATTGTTTTCCATGTGTGATTTCAGCCATTTATAACACAAAAAAAATATACAAATGCTTACATTCAGGACTGTATCTTTCAAAGTCATTACGAAACTTCAGAATATATATATAACTATATAAAAATATGTAAAATACAATTGGTATATAAATATATAATTTGTGTATAAATTAATTTTTATATATGGAATATGTATATTTCACAAATGTTGAAGTATACAGAAGTATCTTGATTGCTTCCAGCACTAGCTAATACCTCTTACGCACAAAACACCCTGAAGAGTTAGGTTTCTCCTTTACAACAGTGCAGTGAGACAGCACAGGGACCTGGGCTGAGACCCCTAGGACACCAGATGGCCAGAAGAAACACCAGGGAAGCCAACCACAAGAATGTTACTACCCCTCCACTCGCTGCTTAAAAAAAAAAAAAAATGCAGAATTTTATCTTCCTCTGTTTGCCTTTCCTACACTGACGTGGAAATTTCCACAAGCCTGCCTTTTGCATAAAGCCACTCTTTTCACAAAAGCATGCTTTGTCCCCAGCTTATAAAAGCAGCCCGCACAACCGGCCCCCAAAGCAGCTCCCAGGACCTTCCTTTCCTCTGCGCTGCCTCCCCTGTGCTTGAGCATAAGCTTAACAAAACCTGGGAATTTCTCCAGGGCTTCCTCTTGATTTCCATCTTGGAGAATCCCCAGACCCCAACAGCAGTATCAAAAGTAAATACATATTTCAAAAAGGTGTCTTAAGCATTTGGAGTACACATATCCAACTTCTTGCAGATCTGATTAGATCATCATTGTTTTAAATTTACAATACACCTAACCAAAACTCATACCAGAAATAAACATTTCTTTCCTTACTCTTCATTTGCACTCCTATTGTTTTAACTGTCTTTAATCCACTATTCACTTGCAGGAATCTTCTTTTCAACCCACCTGCCATTTTGTGTTACCACAGACTGAAGGGGAGAGAGAGAGAGAAAGGCGGGGGGGGTGGGGAGGAGCAGTGGGGAGAGAGGGAGAAAGAAAACTACTGCCAAGTAATACCTGAACACAATATACTGACAGCCTCTGAGGCAAAAAAGAAAAAAAATCTGCAAATAATCTTGAGTTCTATTTTTACTAGGTTTCCTTCTCATTGAGATATGATCCTAGCAATTCTTAAACTATTTTACCTGGATTATTGGATTTAGCAAATAAACAGGTGTGTTCACACTGTTCAACACCAGAATTCTCACTCTGGAAGGGATGTACAAACAGGAATCGAGGAAGGCAAGGAAGAACCCGTGAAGCTGGACTACAACTCATGATATTTAAAATGTAAATGTTTCCTAATCCTGCCCACTGAAAGAATCTAGAAGCGATAAACACCAGTAATAATGTGCACACCTGAGGCTCATATCTTGGTTTCTAAATATCGTTCCTCACTAATAAGAAATCACAGCTCCTTGGGGAAATACAGGAGTCCCTCTCTGTATCGCAGTTCATGTATCGTGGCCTTGCTGTATTGCGGGATTTTTAAAAATATTATATTTAATTATTTATCACGAAATTTTTCGCTATATCGCGGGATTTTGCAGTACTGTATACGTATGTTGTTAAAATTACGTAGGGTTAAGGGTGTAGAATAAATGTGAGGTTCCTACTTCGCGGGGGGGTCTGGAACATAATGCCTGCAATAAGTGAGGGATCACTGTATTTGCTACCACAGATGAGTTGCAGTACACTCGGTTGATAACCAGAGAATTGTTGCTGGAACGTAAATGGGGGCAAAGGAAGGTTCTTCCTCATTACAGAATGTCAAGGGGCAAATAGGGAGGAAGTGATGGATTTGAAAAGTCAGAATTTTACAACTATCACAGTAATGTCATCCAACCTTGAGGTCTATCTAGCACTTTGAACGGCTTTTACGAATCATCATTTTGGAATGTTACCATGGGTCACCTAAACTACTGATTGGTTCACTGAGTTATGTAGCTCTTCCAAATGCTGACACACATCACTAGTTTTTTCTTAAATCACACTCTTAATATTACCCATCTCATTAGAAAAGTCTGTAAGCATTGGGAAGTATCGAGTTTATGCTGGCAGATACAAAGTTTCCAAAATTCTAGTTTATTAAAAAGATTGAATTTTATCATTGGTAACAAATACTATTGGTTGTTCTTCCTTAAAGTAACAGATTCACTTCACTTTTTTAAAAAGTAATGTCTGCCAAATACCCCAGTGTGAACAACCAGATTTTGTCTATTAGTCATACTTTAAAATAGAAATAATGTGCCATGAAAATAGAGGCCAGTTCAGCCCACAGATCCAACTGCACAAGTGGTTTACCTTAAGGTAACCATGGCAAAATACTTCATTCAGCAACGGAAGTGCTCTGGGGGCCCTTCCCATTTCATCACACACAATATTAAAAAGATGTGTACCCCAGGGTCAAACTTCAATAAAACTAGTGACTTTACTGTTTCATCGTCTTCAGTGAAAGTAGTTTAAAAACAAAAGCAAAAAACTGAACGCATGGTCAGATGACTACAGTAGCTACTAATGCACTTTGAAGCCACTGCCGTGACACAAATTAATGGCTCAGCAATTTACCACCACTGTCTTCACAACAAGTGTGCAAATGTAACGGTGGGGAGGGGGCAAATAATATTGTAGTATTATGAAGAGCTTTATCTTCATAGACTTGTAAAAGGAAATAGGAACCCCCCGAAGTACCACAGATAAGCATCTTTTACATTCCAAAGGCATGCTCTGATTGAATGTAGGTTATGCTATAAATCATTTAACAACTTCGAAAATGCTTCCTATTCCACACACACACACACACAAAGAAAACCCATAAATGCATTATATTTACTTCTGAAATTTTTTACTGTTTTCCTAAATCTGAATGAACATTGTAATATTTGTTTTATTGTTAAATACAAAATACGTACCAAGACTAAAGTTTCAACAATTAAGCATTCTAATATTATAGAGTAAAACATTTTAAAATACTCAACAAAAAACATTTTTCATCTAAGAACCTCAACAGTTATTTTCTTTACTCATTAACTGTTTTTTTCAAAATCACCCTCTCACGCGCTGCCAACTCTGTCTCTTCAGAAAGCTGTATCATCATTCAGTGTCATAGAAAACATTTTTGAAGTGCATTGTTCAATACCTTCTCCCTGGAGAGGCCTTCCAAATGTGAAGTTAGACCATTTATTTCTTTGTCTTTCTCTGCCAACTGAAGCTGAATTTAAAAAAAAAAAAGTGCTATTAATTATTTTCATTATCTCCTCTTTCCTTATATTCCCACAATTTATACCATCCTATCAAAATAGCTATTACTATATCCATGTGTTTTCCTTGGTTCTTAGTCTTTGACGTCTCTGGAGCACCTGTCACCCTGACCAATGTCCCTTCCTCCTGCAACTCGTCCCGTGTCTACATGGAACGGCACCAACACTGTCCTTCTCTCGGCTCTGTGCATCCACTTCTTCACAGCGACAAGCGTGGGTAATCTGCAAAGTTTCTTCTTTGGCTTCTCTTCGCTACAGTCTCTCTGAAAACTCCCTTTCCCCTGTGCTTGCAACGTCATCCCCATGGGAGTAACTCACAAGTACTAACTCATGTGCCTTTTTAATCGATGGTTAGACATGTTCTCAGTGCTTTCTTTCTGCATTGCAAAGGCAACCATCCCAAACCTCCTTTTCTATTTGTTGTTGTTGCTGTTGATATTATCAGTCTCAGAGCCCACTGTGATTGACACTAGGAAACTATGAATACTTCTCCTTTCTCCTCTT
Organism: Furipterus horrens; assembly: GCF_987537825.1. NCBI lineage: Eukaryota > Metazoa > Chordata > Mammalia > Chiroptera > Furipteridae > Furipterus > Furipterus horrens. Next base: position 11,643,291 of record NW_028327179.1, read on the forward strand.
CCTCTGCTTCCAACACTTTCAGTCTCTAAGTCATTCATTCATTCATTCATTCATTTCACAACTACCCATTGTTCACCTATGCACTATGGATACAAATACAAATGAAACTACTCTTCAATGGTTTTCCCCGTAACAATGTCTTTCAAAAGTTTTCTTGATAAACTTGTGTCTTATTCAATGAATGGCAGGTGATCAGGGAAGGTATCAAGGAGGTTGCCTTTATCAATTCGTCAGACTTTATACCCGGTTTTCTTACCTTCAAAACTCCTTTCCACCTATAAATCCTATTTTCAAAAGGACCCACTCTAGTTGGGTTTATTTTGTCCTAGGAAAACCTGAGCAGCAAATTCAGCTTCGACCTGTCTTTCAAGCCTCATCTACACCACCAGACATGAAAGTCTTACTATTGAAGACTGCTAACAGTTCCCAGGCAATGCTCTATAATCCTGACCTCCAAAACTGTACTAATGCTTCTCCATCGCCTTAGAATACTGTAGCTTTCTTTTCCTAGTTCTGCTTCTCCTTTCCTCCAGCTGGGTCTTTCAAAGGTCTAGATTCTCCATAATGTCTAACTCTTATTCTACTGGAAATGGTCTTAAAAGTACTTAGACTTATTACTCATGTAGAACTTCATCACAGTTTGCCTCGTCTGATATGAAGGTTTGTGTCTAAACAGTGAAAAATAAGGGAAAGGGCACTAAACATAAAGCCAAGGACATTTACAAGCTGTGCAACCTTAAATATGTTGCTCAATCTCAATGCTCGTTTTTATCATTAATGAAATAAAAATATTATTTAGATCCCCATTGGGTTTGACAGATGGTTACCTAGGCTGTGAATGTGAAGAGTTGTCCCCATTACACTTCTAACATTCTCTGCTAGGTCATGAACTCCTTAAGCATAGCACTGTACTTATGACATATATGACAGCCACATAATAGCTAACATAGGCCTTTATATATACAAGGTCTGTCCAGAAGAGTCAAACCATTGTTAACATAATGAGAACAGTTTGGGTGACATCAATGTAACCTGGCAGCCAAGGAGCGTGGACTGGAATGCACATGTGTGAACAATGATGGCTTTACTGTGCTAGTCAGAGGGGAATGGGGGCAGGGGGCACCATTGAGTGAGCACGTGTACTGTGTGGCTGTCACATTCAAAATGACTGAGTGAATAGAGAAATGAATCTGCATCCAATTTTGCACCAAGCTTAAATATTCCTCTGCGGAAACTATCTGGATGATTCAGAAGGCCACAGCTATGGGCAACCAGTGACTGGCAGCTTCATCATGACCACGGGCTTGGGCACTCTTGCATCAGGTCTCATGCAAAGTATTTTGGGAAGACAAATCACCCAGGTGACTCAGCCCCACTACAGCCCAGATTTAGTGCCCTGGGACTCTGCCTTTTCCCAAAACTAATATCACCTTTGAAAGAGAAGAGATTTCAGACAGTCAATTAGATTCAGGAAAATATAAAGGGGCAGCTGATGGTGATTGGGAGAACTGTGTGAGATCCCGAGGGGCCTACTTTGAAGGGACTGAGGTGTTATTGTCCTATGTACAATGTTTCGTGTATCTTGTATCTTCTTCAATAAATGCCTCTACTTTTCATATTACATGGCTGGATGCCTTCTGGGCAGACCTCATATAATAGGCTTCAATAAGTATTTACTAAGTCATTTTTTCTCAATCTTCAAAAATAAAATTTCATATAAATTCAGTGTTCAGCTTTATAAATAAGTTGCCAGCCACTGAAATCAATATCCACAAGGATCTCAAAAACAGTAATAATATGAAATAAAAGTTTCAAAATTCTATTTCGACAGAGATAATGAAAGGACCACCAGCATAGGTACCTTAGCCTGCAATGTGGCACCCTCTCAGCCCCCATGCGGGGGAACCTAAAGTAATCCTTGGTGTCCGTAAGAGTACATCTAAAAATTAAGTTATAGGTACCATTAAGTTCTGACTTAGCAAAGTTAAAATAATTTAGAACTTCTTGGTCTTAATGCATTGACACAAAAATATGCCAAATTTTATATATATATATATCTGTTTTAGAATACATAAGATTACACTATTCCTTAGAGGGAAAAACACCCTTGTTCTTATTAATTAGCTAGATTGCCTGCTAATTATTTTTTCTCTAACACTCTTACAAATATTATTTACCATTAAGGCTTGTTTATTGGCTTATGTTACACTGGCAAAAATGTATTCTGCAGTATTTCACTTAGGATTGTAAGTAGCATACATTGGTGATAAATTTAAAAATTCTTAAATTTTAAAAATTACTGCTCATATATTATTACACTCCCACAAAAATGCCAAGACCCTAAAATAATTTTGAATACACATTCATGTTTCTTTTTAAGTGAACAAGAAACTAATGAAATGATCATTTTTCATCTTTAAATACTAAGCAAAATTAAGATATAATTTTTTAAGTATATTTTATTGATTATTGTTACAATAGCTTCAATTTTTTCCCCATTCGCTCCCCTCCACCCAGTACCCCCTCCCCCAGCAAACTCCACCCCCACTCCCAAGAGATATAATTTTAACGACCATCTGAAGCCAGAGAATTAAAGCCACAGTGGCAATGATGTAGGTATCCACTTTCTCAGTTTAGTTATTGAACTATATACACAACATAACTAAATTTATAGTACATTTTAATTTATACACAAAAATACTATCCCAGTTATCCATATTAAAAATGTACATTAAAAATGTACAATTTACTGATAAAAATTATAGACAGCACACTTTCAAAAGTACCAGGAACTATGTATGATATGCCTCACATTACATGAATACTAAACTTACTTTGTAATTGTCCTCTACTTCAGCCAGTTCTAGTCTTACATTTTCAGCAATTTTTACTTGTTCTTTCCATTTCAGCTCCATTTTTGCAAGTTCATCAGCATATTTATTGCACTTTGTTTTCTCATCCTAAATAAAATTAGTAAATTACCAAAAGATTTTAAATCCATATAGAGCCAATATCTACACAAACGTATTTAAGTATGTTGTAAGAGTATAAAAATTGAAATAACCAAATACCTATCAGTGGAAGACTGAATAAATCATTTTATATACAAACAATGGAATTAACAAAGAAAAATATCAAGAATACATAGTATAATCCTATTTTTGTTTTAAAAGTTGTTTCACACAATTTCATATGATGTCTACATAGTACTGTATAAAAAATATAAACAAAATTATTAATAGCCCGTGTTTTTGGAAATCAGGATCTTGATGGTATGGTTTTACCATCTTGATTATTTCTATAATGCTGTAAGGTTTCACAATAACCATGTGTTACTTTGCAAAGGGAGGTAATAAAAATTATATGTGTAATTCCATTGTTTCCAGACATTGATATATAAAATCCTGGGATTTCCTGATGAAGACAATCTCTAGGTTGACTTGTTACACACTGTTCTACTCTATTACCCAGAGTGTTTAGAGGAAGGAATTACAAATATGACAAATAGGTAAATAGGCCAATTTCATTCTGAATGTTTTTGTTTAAGGTGAAAGTTTTAAAATATTCCTTAAGAAAGTCAATGGAGAAAACAAAGTCTTTTCATCAAAAAATACTGGATCAACTAAATATTCATACTATATATACCATTCCTCACACTACACACAAAAATAAATTTGAAATGGTTAATACATGTATATGTAAAACCTAAGACTATAAAACTTCTAGAAGACAAGGTAGTGGAAAATCTTTACAAGTTAAATTAGGCTTATGTTCTTTAGAACATAAAAAGCACAAAACATAAAAGAATAAACTGATACTCTGTACTTCATCAAAATTAAAAACTTTTTCTAAAAATAACATTAAGGAAATAAAAAGACAAGGCACAGACTGGAGAAAATATTGACGACACATATATGAGACAAAATACTTATAGCCAGAATAAAGAACACTTAAATTCAGTAAGATGAATGACCCAGTTTTTAAAATGGCAAAGATTTGAACTCTTGCAATAACAAGAAGTACCAATATAAGCAACAACACGCCTAAGTCTCAAAATAATTATGCTGAAAGAGGACAAGAAACAGAGTACAGACCATAAGATTCCATTTATAGAAACTGTACAAAAGGTAGGCTAATCTATAGTGGCAGAAAGCAAGCCAACAGTTTCCCAGGGATAGGGACAGAGAGGGATGAGTTGCGAACAGGTACAAAAACACCTGACATTGTAAGTTTCACAACTATATATGGCAAAAATGATCAAACTGCAGACTTCAAATATGTGCAGTTTATTGGATTTCAATTGTACTTCAACATAGTTGAAAAAAAAAAATGTACCTTGGGAAGTTTTTAGTTTCAATGGAACATTCTATACTTTCAGTACTAAATGAGATTTTTAATATTCATCCAGAATTATTTTATAATGAAAACAGTTTAGTCCCTTATAAACAACTACTTTGAACTCAAAGGTAAATTTTCTAATCAACACTGCCACAGAAGGTAAGATCATCTGAAGTAACATAAACGTTCAAAGTCTAATTAAAAGATTGCATTAAATTAATATTATTTAGAAGGCAGTAACATAAAAATATTTTGTTACTTTAGTGACCCTGAGCTGATACATGAACTTCTCCAGCTCTAAAAGTTATCCCCTTCTACTCCACATGCACCGGGAAACAGACAAAAAAAATTGTTTAATTAAACAAAAATTACATACACAAAATACCTTTTCCTCCCTTCCTCAAATCAGGTAAAAATGAGAAGCATTTTCCCTTTGTCCTTTAATTACTCTAGAAGTGAATGCTACCAAGACATTTGCAAAACGAAAATATCTGAATACAGTTTAAAATAGTCAAAATAAGTAACGTTGTAAAGGCAACAACTCATTTGATTAATGTTCCCCTTTCCACTTTGCAAATCTGTTCGCTCTAAGATGTGGTAGAAATCTTTGCTATTATTAAAGGTAAAAGGAGCACTTTTCTTTTATGAAGTTCAAACATTTTTCATGTATCCTTACAATAAGAAGACAAACAATAATATTCAACCTCAATCACTTGCCCATTATCAAGAGAAGGTGAACAGAAATTTTAAGATCACGATTTTACACACAGGCCTACATAAAAAAGGTACACAAAGCAACCCCCTGTCAACATCTCAACAGTTAAATGAAGTATCAGTATCTGTGTGGAAAAGAAATCCTAGGACACTCATCATTCAAAACAGTACAGGTGAACTAAGCCATAACATTTGATAAATCTGTCTTTCACTTACAAGGTTGCTAGCTTACCTGCAAGAGTTGTTTACATTTATTATACTTTTCTGTTTTCTCAGCTATTTCTTTGGTCATTTCACAGACTTGCCCTTTTGTTACAATGTCAAAATCCGTCTCTGCTACATGGTAGAAAACAAGATTATTAAAAATTAGTTTTACCCTTATTTTCTTGATCAGAATAACTTAAAGGTCAGTATACTATGAAATACAATAAATGGAATACTGAAGGAGAAAAACATCTGTTTAAAAATATCGATGCATTCACTAAATAAACAAAATAGAATAACATAAACTCTGAGAATTTTTTAAATGTCAGTTTGGCCAGAACCAAGTTTGAAAGGATCATTTCTTTTTAATTCGCTGAAAATAATTCTAAAATGGCACAAAAATTTATATAACTAACGAGACAGGATAAGCAGGAAAGCGATACTCTTTGAGAAAACATTTAAAGTCATTTTTCTAGTCCTTCATTAATGTTCACTAGGTCTTTATTAAAGTAAATATTGTATAACGCCATATAGGTACTACAGAAGATGTACAGAAATGGAAAACAGGATTCTATTCTGTAGCAGCTCAACCTAATTAGTTAATAGTAAATTTATAATACATTTAAAAAGTATAAGACATCAATTGCCCAAACATTATACAAGCAAATCTACTTTTATATACTCTAGTACTTACTTTCATTATTACTAAATCATTAACACAGGGTTAAAAAAAAAAGACAAGTAAAATCCTAGAGTTAATTCAAATTTACATGTTGTTCATGTATTCACTATGTCTCTCTAATCTGTTCTATAAATTAACAAAGTAATGAAAAATTTACCTAATCCACTAACAACTACACTGAGGAAAGTACCCTACTGATCCAAAGCAGCCAAGGAGAAAGAGATCAGACACCGAACAGGGGATTTACAAGTTATTCCCCCTAAAAGAATTAAACAATTGAAGTGTCAGAAATGTTTCAAAATTCCATAGATTTTAGTGGGATGTTAATTAAAAATTCAATTTTTGGCTGCTGTCCTCGAGCCCAAAAGCTACACCCATCTGAGCTTGTAAACACCAGGTCATTTAACACTTGTGAATATTCCCATAAAGATAAGAGACTCGTTCACACTCACATTTCGCATATTCACCACATCCGTGACTCTCCCTTTGCCTCAATTCCCTCTTATAAATTTTCCATAAATCCCTAAAATTCTCTCTCCCGGAGCAAAGCAGCATAAAGCAGCACAAACTCTGCTGCAGGCAGGGCACCACACAAAACGCCCAAAGACTCTCACCCGCAGACAGCGGCGGCTTCACCCCTCCAGCACAGGCGGCAGCGGCTGGGTCTGTGTTCATTGAGGCATCGTTCACCTTCTGCTGAGTCCCAATTTTCTTTGTGAAGACATTATTAGTATTGGCCTATTCAAAATGTTAACAATAAAAGGGATGCTAAATAAATTATATTTTCTCCCTTCAGTCATTATGTAAATAATAGCCATATCAAGAAATCCTGGAAGTTTACAAAGCTGCTATTGTCCTAAAAGCCATCAAAGACTGAAGTTACACACATCACTCAATTCGCATTACAAAAAAGAAAACCTTATGTTTTCTTATCAAAGCATCAAAACACCACCAAAACCAGCCATTCACAGAAATCTCACACATTTCCCACTACAAAGTCATAATACACTTAGAGGCCCCAAACCAAAATCTATATACCTGTGGATCATACTTAAAAAAGCAATATTTTTTTCACAAAACCCTTCCTACTTTATCTCATGTATTTCTCTTGCTTTTGTTTCCTTTCAGATTTCAAAAGACTGGGAAAATACAATCTATATCACATAGTATAGTACAAAGAAAACTGCCTTTACAGTAAATTTGGTTGGTAAACAGAACTGGGGTATCATTTTCAACTTCAGATTTTAAATGTGTTTTTTTACTTCCAAGACTCAATTACGTAAGAAACCTTATACTTAAGCACAATTTGGGGACCCACATTAAAACATACAGATATCAAGACAGAAACATTATCTTTGATTTTATTATATCTGCCTACCCACCCTCATTGCAATAGAAAACAATTAGGTAACACTTTTTAACTCTTCCTAATCCAGTGGATATAAATAGGAAGAACTCATCCATGACAACTGATCAATGGTGAATCCCACTGAGGACAAGTGTCACTCACTGCCAGAGGGATTCCATAATATTTATTGAATATTTAAGTGGAAAACACATTTATCAACTTAGAGGAAAATAGTGAAGAAAAGAGAGCTCTCTTGTTTTCCCTGCTGTTGCCCTTACTTCCTTTGTTGGTTGTCCAACAAGTAAAACTTCCAGATTAAAAATATATATATCATTGCTGTATTAGGCCAATGACTTAAAATCAAGCGAAGGTAAATTATATTTAAAAAGATGGTATTTAGAATTTTGTAAACTTGGTTTGCAAACAAAAATATAGATAAAAGAAATATTTCACTAAGTCTGAATTCAGTTATACTTACTGACTGCTCTGAAAGTTTATTTATTTGTTTTTGGAGCCTCTGGCATTCTTTGAATTTTTCTTTGTAATGATCTGCTGCCATCTGAAGACGAAGTTTCAGATCTTCGACTTCTCTTCTCAGCTCGTGTTCCAGTGTATCAGTTTTTTCCTAAGAGAGAAACAAACAATTCCTCTGAGAAAAAGATAAAAATGTTCTATCATAATGTAGTAGTAAGTTAAAACTTCATTTTCACTTTTTTCTTTCCGGCCTTTTAAATTTGTTTTGGAGTTTTGGCTACAGGGCCACATTAGTTAGCTCTCCTAATAAACCCAGCTTTCTATTCTTACGACTAAGATCCATTAAAAAACTAAAGAATAATCCGCCTCCTGAGGAGCAAGCATTACTCCGTTAAATGACCATAATACCTTTTTATGCGACTAGTTAATAAGAAATTCCAACAAAGTAATATATACCTGACATCGGAAAGTTTAACAATAGAGCAGCTTTTACTAACCATTAGGAATATGCTTACAGTCGTTTTCATTAAAGCTTGCATTAATTTCAATCCAGGCAGTCAATGACTACAAAAATTAATGGAAACTTAAAATTCTGATCAGGAATCTGACCTGATTTATTTTACCATAACTCATTCTTATACAGAGTTTTGATCAAAATAGAAACTCAAAATTAACCTGCTTTACCTGGTCTTTTTTCGCAGCATTTAGCCTGAGTTCAGCCACTGCATCAGCTAACTGCTTTCTGACTTTCTCATTTTCCAAGCGTGCGGTGTGTAGATCTGCCATAGTTCTATCTCGCACATTTACAGCATCACTAAGTTCTTTAGTCAAAAAGACAACTTCTTGGCGAGTTGCCTGAATCTGCTCTTCTGCTTTACGAAGTTGTTCCTTTAAAATAAATGTATCTTCCTGAAGAAAAGCAAATAAATATATTTGTAATTAAAACATTCAAGTAAAAACCAGAAGCAATTTTTGCTCATATTACAACAGAAGCAAAATTTTTAATTGAGGTATTACTTTTCTACTCACAACTTCAAGTATATTAGCCTAGAAAAAGCTTAAGAAGCAACTTTGTTTTAGAGTCCCCGTATAACAGTCCTACATACTGGGTGTCACGACTGGCACTTTATACACGAGGAAGCTGAAGTACAGGAAGTCAGGCAACATACCCAGTGGTTTAATGGCCCGGCTAAAATGAGACGTGAATGAAAGCTCTTGTCCCCCAGAATCCCTCCGGCTGGAAGCACTGACCCTCATTTTTTATAATCGCCAGTAAAAATAATTTCAAAAACTTCTTTGTAACTCAAAAAATTTTGTTAAAAGATGTTTACTATTAAAACTAAAAAATAACCGATATTTTAATATAACATTAAATATTATGAAAACACAGATTTAAAGTTTAGCTTTGAAATATATTGATACGCAAATAGCAAAGATGAGGCGCTGGGGAAATGCAAAGTAATTAAGCACCTCTTAAACCTAAATATCTTTAAAAAGTTAAAACTGCCATGATAAAATTATTTCCTTTAATATTAACTACACATTATGAGTTCAATAAATCTAATTTATTCAACTTTTCTATTTTTATCTCTGTACTAAAAATAACGTAAACTCAGAAAAAGTATAACCCGCTTTTGGTTTTTAAACTGTTAGCTCCTTAGAAGGAAATGTAAATGATTATTTATGTCACGTTGGGGCGGAGAAAACCTTTGTAGGTACAACACTGCTAGATCTAATTATGTAAATACTGTCAGCTTCCATATGCCAAAAGGGAAAAAGGGGGGGGGAATAATAAAAGTAGTATAAACGACTTCCCTAATCAATTAAGAAAAGAAAAAAACCAAAACTAACAAGAAAAAAAAAAAAAAAACCTAGAGAAAGGCATGAACATAAAAAAATTGTTTTTAAATGGCTACTACGCATACAAAAAAAATTCAACTCAACAATCAAATAAAAAATTAAAACAAATACCATTCATCATCTTTCAAACTGTTAAAAGATTACAAAAGTAATACTCCAATATCTGGATGAGGTTAGGATAATCAGCACATTTACAAACAGTTGGACTTACATCATCTGTTAACCTTTCTCACCAGATTTTTGTAACATTCATGAACACCTTTAAAAAAGCATGTGGCTTTTGATCTAGCAATTTTATTTTCATGAGTTTCTAAGAAAATTATTGAAGAGTAGGAACACAAGTTTAGCTTTACAGGACTTCAATAAAATACTGAAATAATAAACATTTATTAAATGTCTAAAAATATGAGAATTATAAATAAACTGACATATCCTCCATACAATGAAAGTCTATGCAGCAATTACACACAGTATTACATACCACACATTTAAGAATGTTTACTGCAGCATGCTTACAATAGTAAGGACTGTACACAACTAAAGATGATTCCATACTACGTAGCTGTTAAATAAAAGGAGGGACACTGCACAGCTGCTGCAACGCAGGGGAAAGATCTGTATGCATACTCATATTGCAAAATGCTCACACATTCCTTAAATTAAAGGGACATATCAAAAAGACACAAAAGCAGGTCTGAAAGTTGCCCCCTGGTTAAATACGGAACTGTTTGAGTATTTAAAAAATGATGATAATGTGTAATACACCGAACAAAATAAGGACCCTACGACCACAGTAATATATAAAAGGGGAAGAGGGCAACAGGGAACCTCTTCTCACAATAAATGAATACCCACTAATAAATGTAAAAGGAATGACAGAATTTTTAAATCACCATTTTGCAATCATTAATGTAATAACCAATGCAGGTGAGGATCATCAAGGGATAAAACACTGAATAAGAGACCACCAGGGAACAGGCTGTTCACATGATCTCAATTACCATCCCACGGATTACTCAAACATCACAGAGGAAAGGCACTAAGATAAGGGAGAGACAGGCAGACATGACTTTAAACAAATGAGGAAACCTAACATCATCAAGAATGAAATTGACATTATGTGACTTCTGATATGACTGCAATAGAATATACAAAACATCACCCATGCCTTTTCTTGCTAAGAATGTTTGACCTGATCTAGTCATGAGAAAAACAACTGATCTAAATTCTCTCAGACAAGCCTGAATTCTTCAAAAATATCTATGTCATAAAAGACAAAAAGTACAGGGATGTTAGTATAGATCAGAGCAGACCAAGAACACAATAAATTAATGTGTGATCTTTGACTGCCCCTGGATCGAAAAACTTCATAAAGGCTATATAAAAATATAATTGAAATAATATGAATGTGGACTAAACCTATTTATAAGAGTGAATGCTGTATCAGTGTTAAATTTCTTAGGTGTGCTAATTGGTATCATGGTTATAAAGAATGTACTCATTGACAGGGAAGACTTGCTCAAGCATTTGGGGTGAAATGTCAAAATACCTGCAACTGACTTTCAAATGGCTCAGAAAAGGCACATATATAAACGGGAGAGATAAAGATGGTTCGCCTTTATTTGCGGACATATGTATTCATTGTTCTATTGTTCCAACTTTTCTTGTAAGTTTAAACTTATTCAAAAGATAAAGCTGGGGGAGAGAAGATTAAAAATAGAATCCACCATGTATTATAGAATCGTATACCTGAAACCCATACAATTTTATTAACCAATGTCACCCCAATAAAGTCAATAAAAAAACAGAAACCACCATATTGGATACATTTAACAGATAAAATGTTTTACAATCGTCAAATACATGTTGCAAAGTCCTTACCTTACTGGGGGCGGTAAGCAAGTAAGCCCTTTGCAGACCGTCCTTCCCAGCCAGACACAACTGTAGTCTGCCAATCTCTTCTTTGAAATGAGCAATCATGTTTTCCTTGTTTCCATCCAAGTTCTTTAAAGTCTGGACCTCCGACACAAGCTTGGTATTTTCTATTTCTCTGTTCTTCAAGTGTACCTGTAACAGTGCTTGAAAATGTCAAGAATATTCTAACTCCGTAACCCAAGCCAGTCAAAGTTTAAAATACTACCACTATTTATCTCTAACCCAAATATGATTAAGAGATGGGAAGACTTACTAGACTCAGACTAGTAATCCTAAAGTCGAAAATATTACGGGATCTCTGAAGTCTTTTCCTTTGACTTAATGATTTTAAGTTTTCTTAAATGGATGTGGTTGTTCTTTTGGGAAAACAGATTATGTTACAGACGGATATATTCAAACACGAAGGCATAATGAGACCCTAGAAAACATCTTAAGCAATTCCATTTTTGCTTGTGAAAACTACTGTATCACATCTTGTGTGTGCTTAAAAATGTATTTGTTGATTAACTAACCTAATACATTTTTCCCAGGAATGTTGGCTGTAGCTGCTCATTTGCTCACAACAGATACACAAATCAAATTCCATTAACTGAAATCATGAAAAGTACACATACAGTTTCCATTATCAAGGATTATCTTGCTTTAGTTAAGACTACCACAGATAAATGAACTGACGTACTTCTTGCACCTTACTCTTTAAAAAAGTATGGAATGCTGAAAGAGTAATTTCTGTTCCCAAGGACAAAATATATATTATAACTCTAGGTTCGCTGAAGCGCTCAGAAGCCAAAACCTCTGCAGCATCACTTTAAAAACACTACCTAATTTTCATAATCATCAATTACCAATTCCTCTAAATTCTGATAGGGCAGGGATGGGTCACATGACCCAACAGGGACTAAAGGAGGGAGAGAAAAGGAATCTCTCTGGTATTCCCGTGAACAACCTACATGAAAAATTCTGAAGTCAAGAATATACGTCTTGTCGAACTTGGTAAGTAGACTCCCCTTGCAAAATAACACAAAACAAAAATCTCTAAGGAAGAGTTTTACTTCCAATTTTCAGGGTACACACATACTTAAATGAAATACTGTTCAGAGAACACTCAGGGGGTGGGATCTGAGAGTGTACTCAAATCAAAAGCTCAATGTCACTCTGATCCCAACTTCTAATGCTTATAGAAAACCAAAGATATTAGTACACTGTAAAAGAATAAATCCCAAGACACCTCACTCTTGCCCCTCTTTCCTCCCTGCCAAGTCCTTTGCAAAGGACTTGTCTTTCAAGTGTACAACCGACACACAGAGGCAGGAAGTGTGAAAAAATAAGAGATAATATAAATATTTTAGAATACAAAATATAAATGCTGGAATTTACCCTAAAATGTCGTTGCCAATCCTCTATAAAATACCAAAAGTACTGTTCTCAGAGAGAAAAGAAAAGTAGGGTGAAAAGGCGACAGTTTTAGAGACAGATTTATCCCCTTTCCAAAATAAGTCACCCCTGTTATTATTACTTCTCAATACTAAATAGTGTGTCTTTAAGGATTCATTTTATTTATTACTGAATTAAAATTAAGACACAGACATCCTATTAGTCTTATTATCGCCCACTGTGCTAACAGAAAAACAACATGGAAAGCACTTACTTATCCACAGAAATAAAGCCCAGGTCTTTTCCTAGCAATAAAACTGAAACATTCTCACTGAAATTCATAGTAACATTAAATTAAAAATTATTATAGATACCAAATTTTCATTTGGTTAAAAAAAATGCCTTATAACTGAAAAAAAATGCATTTGAAAGTGGTCTACAAAAACAGCATACAAATGGTAATCCAATGGCATCAATTCTTCCTCTCTGTTTTTTCCCTACATTTTACAAAATCATTAAAAAAAAAATTTCTGCATACTTTTTACTGAGTCAAATCATAAAATCACCCACCAGTGAATCTCCAACAATTTTTCTTCCTGTTTTTAAAGTGATATGCACACATATGCATGCTCCAAATTGGGGAAAGAGCTGTCAAGTTGTCACATGAAACAGAATGGGTTTTAACCTATGACAAGCAAAACTTCCCTATCCTTGCTCTGCTCTAATGTACCCCGCAGACTCAACATTTTTATCTTTAAAAAAAAACACCACCACCAAAAATAAGTAGGAAAAATCCAGTGGCAATACAACAGATCATACTGTAGTTTCTCAGTACAAATTGTGACTCTCACATACTGACTATATGCAGTGTTACATTTTTATCTTTAATCGAATAAGAGTGGTGTCCTCTTCTAATCTAATCAAGAGATTAGATATAGCCAGCTCTACCCCATAATACTGATAACTCAGAATGTTCTTGAATCCCTCATCTGAAACTACTACCAGGAACTGCTTATGAGCCACTTAAGATAAATGTCTCAATATGCATCTACAACAGTACTGACAATTAACATAAATATTTCAGAATCACCTAAAAATAAAAGAAAAAATACAAAAGGCAAAAAAATTTATTATCAGTGAGAATATCCTTTTTAAAATGACAGTCCCTGCCCTGGCTGGTGTGGCTCAGTGGACTGAGTGAGGCCTGCGAGGTCGTTGGTTCAATTCCTGGTCAGGGCACATGCCTGGGTTTCGGGCCAGGTCCCCAGTTGGGGGCATGTGGGAGGCAACTGATCTATGTATCTCTCAGTTTATGCTCTCTCTCACATATTGATGTTTCTCTCCCTCTTTTTCTCCCTCTCCAAAAATAAACGAATAAAATCTTTAAATAAAAAAAAGACCGTCAATATTTTTAAATAAATAAAATGACAGTCCCTGAAGATTATTCTAAAAGTCAAAATCTAAAACATGACACTCATCACTAAAATAATGTTCTCCCCTAAGGTTTATATATAGTTCCTAAAGGAGGAAAATAATTGGTTATATAAATTCTGATAAACATATTTTATTACCTTTAAAACTCTTTCACTTATTATTCAGTATCTAAAATACAAGTAAATTAATTTCCTGAAAATTAATTTTTATGAAGTACACACAATGAAGTAGTTTAAAAACACGTCCTCAAATCCTTTGCTACTCCTCTCCTCCGGATTTGGGACCCAATCCTTTCTTCTTGAGCATCGGTGGGACCAAGTGCCTTGCTTCAGTGTACAGCTTTAAAGACTAGCTCATTAAATGCACCCCAACTTCCTCCTTGCTCTCTGGCAGAGCTCACTCTGATGGAAGTTGGCTGCCATGTTTTAAGGACATTCATGCCACTACTGAAGAGACCACATAGCAAGAAACTGAAAGGTCTCCTGCCAGAAGTCACGTGAGTGAGCCACCCGGAAAGCGGATTCTTCAGTTCCAGTTAAGCCGTAAGGGGACTGCAGCCCAAGCCAACATCCTGCACTGTGACTACACAAGAGGCCTCAGCTGGAGCTCAGCTGAGCTGCTCCCAAAATTCTGACCACTAAGTAAGTTTCAGAGTAATAAAAGTGAAAAAAATAAATTACCTTGTAAAGTTCCTTCTCATCCTTTTCTGTCTTCAACTGCTGTTCAAGCTGTTCTCTCTCACTCTGCACCTTCTTGAGCTTGTCCTTTAGACTGAGTTAAAGTTAAGCAACATTAACATAGATTAAAAAAAGCTCTGTTAAAACATTTTTACATAAAAGTATATTTTACAAGTGTCAGAAATACCTGTCCAATTCAGTTTCCTTCTCAATTGCTTTATTTGTCACTGACACAATATCTTCCTCAAGTTTGACAGCTTTGGATGTAGCATAATTGTATCTTCTATTAAGTTCTTCATTTTCCATTTTTAAACTTTCTGATGCTTCAGTAAGTTCCTTAAAAACAACAACAAAGTATTCTGATAAACCTAATTAGTAAGATGAATATGCATCTTTTAAGTATCTATGTATTCTTAAATTTTAATCCCACATTTGTCCCATCCAAAGTTTGTAAGCTAACACTAAAAACTAAACCTGAAATTGTAAAATATATTCAACTTTACATATACTAAATTAAGCAATTTTCCCCTGCATTTTTCATACATCCTGTTTATTGATTTCACTAACTTCTCCACCAGAGGGCAAGAAAAAAAAAAATGAGAAAAGAAATTTTAATTGATAATAATCTTTATTTTTCACAGCTCATCTTCCCATGTTAACCCACAGACAAATCAGGTTTCATATGATACCACCACAGATCTCTAATCCAACTCATAATTATAGCAAAGCACTAATTAATATACCTGTCTAAAGCAATGTTCCTGCCACTGACTCAGAGGAATCAACATTCAAAGAAACTGAAGCAAATATAAAAAGGTAGTAAATTAATAAATAAAATGTATTTCTCTTTAAAATAAATATTCTACCATAAATAATATAAAGGTATAAAATTTTGATCACAATTAAGACAATAACTTATGAGAACTTGATCAAACTTTTCTCTATGCCTGTTTTATAATCTGTAAAAAGATAAGGTCTTTCCTATCTAGTTTATAAAATGAGAATCGAATTTAATAATGCATATGAAGGTACTGTTATGAAAAACTATACATCAAAAGAACTGATAAAGATCAATTGTTTTTGTTAGGAATAATTTTTTAATTTTCCACTAATTACCACCCCAACAAAATCACCATTTTGTCAATTTCAACATATCAAATGCTGTAACAGTATTTATAAACCACTGATATTCATAAACTCAGTCAAATTTTTACCTATAGGTGGGATATAATTTTAAACATCTTGCTAAAATATAAAAATTGCTATGTTGCATCCATATCTCATTAATAAGTTTGTCACAACAGTTAGTAATACACTGTGGGTTTATTTTTCCTCAAAGCAGTGTCTGCCTTACTGTATTTGCAACATTTACCAAAGACTGTTATACAAAACTCAATGTTTTTGTGATTCCACGACCACAACACCAGAAAAAGCAAATAACAGTTATTCAGATATAACCGTTGTCCCAGAGATTCCTGTAAAAGTTGACCTTTTCAGTCTTTGTCTTGCTGATTTATAAAGACAGCCAGAGGTTTCTAAATAGTTTAAAAATTTTTTTTTTTTTTTAGTTTTATAAAACGCTCTCTCAGTACTGAAAACAGGCTACAGATTTAACCCCAGGACAAAGACTGAATTAGATTGCCCAGAGGCAAAATCTAGTTTCCAGCTCTGTAATTAATGAAGGTCTGTAGTGGGTAACCAGCATTCTAAAAAGGTATGCAGCAAGAACTAGAAAAGAGTCATAAGCAACTAACGCAAAACATGAACTAATTGCTTTATCTGTGAGCCAGTTAACCATAGCAAGTCACAAATTAATTCTAACCCTAACTTGCGAGTCTTAAAATCTTCCTGGTAGCCATAGAGACACCTGATAGCTCCTCAGCATCCAAGCCTATTTTCAAAAGGCATGGAAACACGCAAGTAGGTATTATTCTCAGGTTTCTAGTTCTCAGGTCTGAGGGAAGCATAAACATCTTAAATGTGGCCAGTTCTCCCCTGGCATGAAAATGGCATCAAGGCCCTTAGTATACATACAAAACACTAAGATTCATGTTAAAAAAAAATTTTTTTTAAGTAAAATCTACAACACAATCTCTGAAAAACACTTGAGATTTGAGGTAAACAGTAACTTGGTCAGTATTTGCAACTCATACCAAAAGGGCATCATAATTTTAATATTAAAACAGAGAAAAATATACAGATAAGTCCACTACTTAATCCATGAAGAATAACTACTGCCCATTCTGCAACAAAGCAAAGTTTAAATACAATAAAATGTAATGAAGTCTACTTCTACTAACTGTCAAAAATCTGCCATGAGCAAATACACTGTAATTCTACCTTTTTAAGAGAATACCAGTTCAAAGGGTTAAATTTTTTGGTTGGAGGAAAGAGAAGAAAGGGAAGAAATATAGGCCACAAATATATCTAATATCTTAAATTTCATTTCCTGAACATGTATACATTCCACAGATGAGTAATTTTAACACTGAGTTTTACACACATTTTTAAAAAGACAAGGAATAAAAAAAAAATTAGGATAGCATAATTTTACTTATGTTGCCTTATTTTAGTGAAATTGAATGGTCTGTGTGTATTGTTATAATAATCTATGTTACACCTGGATATGTAACATGTTACACACAGATCAAGGTAAAGAGAGCCCAGAAAAAAACCTATGCATACATGGTCAATAATTTATGACAAATGAGTAAAAACAGGATAATCCCTTTAATAAATGGTGCTGGACAAACTGGACAGCCACATTCAAACTAATGAAAATGGCCCACTATCTTATATCACATACAAAAATAAATTCAAAGTGGATTAAAGACTTAGACAACACAGAAGGTAAGTTCCTTGACTCTGGTCTGGGCAATGGTATTTTTTGGCTTTGACACCAAAAGCAAAAATAAACAAGTGGGACTACATCAAACTAAAAAGCTTCTGCACAGCAAAGTAAACTCAACAAAAAATGAAAAAGCAACCAAACTCTGGAATGAAAGAAAGTATTTGCACGTCAAATATCTTATATGGGACTAATACCCAAAATTATGTAAAAAGAATTCACACAATTCAGTAACAATAAAAAATACAATTTAAAAATGGGCAGTGCCTTGGCTGGGTAGCTCAGTTGGTTAGAGTGCTATTCCAATACACCAAGGTTGCAGGTTTGATCCCTGGTTGGGGAACATACAAGAATTAACTAATGAATGCATAAATAAGTGGAACAACAAATTGATGTTTCTCTCCCCATCTTCCCCCTTCAATCCCCCTCAAATAAATACATACATAAATATAAAAAGGGGCACAGGAACTGAATAGACATTTTTCCAAAGATGACATACAAATAGCCAACAGGTACACGAAAAGGCCCTCAACATCACTAACCATCAGAAAAATGCAAATCAAAACCACAGTTGGAATGACTGTCACCAAAAAGATGAAAGGTAGAGAAAAGGGAACTCTTGTGCACTGTGGGAATGTAAATAGGTGCAGGCACTATGGAAAACAACATGGAAATCCCTCAAAAAATTGAAAACAGGACTACCATATGATCCAGCAATCCCATTTTTGATAGCCAAAGGAAAAGGATATGAGAAGATATCTACACTTCCATGTTCACTGCATTATTCACAACAGTCAAAATACAGAAAAAAACTAATATCTGTCACCAGAAGAATAAATAAAGAAGGTATGGTACAATATATACAATAAAATATCATTCAGCTACCAAAAAATGGAAATCCTGCCATTTGCAACAACATGGATGGACCTTGGGATCACTGTGCTGAGTGAAATAAGCCAGACAGAGACAAATACTGCATGCTACCATTTTTACGTGGCATCTAAATAAAGTCAAACTTATAGACGCAGAAGAGAAAAGGTGTTGCCAGGAGCTCGGGGACAGAAGTGGATATGGAGAGGTTGGTAAAAGGGTACAAAATTGCAGGTATAAGATAAATTAGGTCTGAAGACCTAGTGTGTAACACGGCGACTATAATTATAATAAGTATTGTACAACTGAAATTTACTGAGAGTGGAACTTAAATGCCACGAAAAAGAAATATGTGTTTTGATGGACATTTTATTAACTAGATGGAAGAAATCCTTTCACAATGTATATCAAATCATCGTGATATACACTTTAAATAATTTATAATTTTGTCAGTTATAGCTCAATAAAGCTAAAAAAATGAATGAGAAATATTCAATGATACAAATTTCATGAAACACTATAAAAATGCTTCATCTTACACTTCAGTCTTAATCTATGCAAAGATTATGAGCTGGCTCTAAGTATACTATTTTAAAAACAAAATATTATAAATCCTGAGATTATTGCTTCGCAAATCAGATACAAAAAAAAAAAGTAACTGGCTTTAAATAAATTTATTGCTATATATACATAAAAAATAATCACTCCCTACACATGGAAATTAAACCTCATGTCTTTTTTTTTCTCAATGAAAACTGATAAAAGAAAATCAGAAATTCAATAAACTCATAACTTCAAAATTGGTTTTTGGCAATTCCACGTATTTTCAGCTATATATATATAATAAATTGAGGCAATTCCAAATATTAAGTAGTAAAATGCCTTTAACTACCTCTGTCCAAAACTGAGTGTCCAATGCAGTGATAAAAAAAGCTTTTGAGAAGAGAAAGTAAAAGATATAAATAGCTGAAGGTCCACTCAGAGCCACCATAATGAATGAACCTTTTCACGTTCCTTTACTCCTATATATTTTATACCTTTGGTAACTCCAAAATGATGGTAATGACTCAAGGTACACAACTTAGGTTGTAAAATTTAAGAACCAAAACAATATGCATATATTAACAGTTCATAACATGCTTCTTATATTGTATAAGCAATATACAATATATTTAGTATCCTCAAATATGATTTGGTGTTAAAAAAAACCTTGGAAGTACATCTTATACTAAGTACATCTTATATTATCAATATTCAAGTTAAGAATATATTTTATGGAGTTTAGACTCCAAAAAATTATCAACTAAACCCACTAAAAAAAACTTGTCACAGCTGTTTTAGTCTTATCTGAAAAACAAGATCAACATCACTGTTCCCTAAGCCTCAGCTTTAAATCTTTTAATTTTCAACTATATATCTAGCCCTCCAAAACAAAAAGCAAGAATAAATAGGCATGCAAACTGCCAATTTTTATGTAAGTCTAATAAATGCAAAGTTGGGGTAAAAAAAAGACTAATCATATGATGAAATATTTGACAACAGAAGGGAATAAAGTACTGACACACAGATGGACCCTGAAAACAGGCTACGTGAAAAGAAGTCAGCCACAAAAGGCCACATGATTCCATTTGTATGCAATTTACAAATACACAAACCCATAGCCACAGGAATTTGGATTAGTGGTTGCCTGGGACCGGTGGGGGATGGAGGACAAGGCAAAAGCAAAATGTCCACAAATAGGTAAAAGGTTTTTTTGAGGGTGATAAAAATGTTCTAAAACTAGGTTATGGTTGCACAATTCCGTAAATAACCACTGAACTGTGTAAAGTGGTGAGCTTTATGGTTTGTAAATTATATCTCAATAAAGCTAATTTTAAAAAGATCAATTATTCTAGAAAAATTAATTAGATTAAGGCCATATCTTTGACATTCAGAGGTAGAAGTATTGGGTTGGCCAAAAAAGTCCGTAACGTATTTTCTGTATGATGGCTCTAGTAGCGCTCAGTTGTCTTTAACTTCATTCGAAACAATTTTGTTGGACTGTATTGTGACAGTTGTCATATTAGCATGCATTAAAAAAAAACTGGTCAATTTCTATACAGCCATTTTAATACTGAAGATGAAATAAAATATGCAACATTTTTGGCATAATATGCTTTATTATTTCAAGAAAGGTAAAAATGCAACTAAAACACAAAAACAGATTTATGCAGTGTATGGAGAAGGTGCTGTGACTGATCCAATGTGTCAAAACTGGTTTGTGAAGTTTCTTGGTACTACTGACATTTTGGCCAAATAACTCCTTGCATTGGAAGGTGTTTAGCAGCACCCCTGGCCCCTACCCACTACAAGCCACTACCAGGAGAGAGCCGACATACTCAAAATATCCCAATCTCTAGTTAACTGGTGAAATGAAAAATGTGTCTTTTATTTTACGGAAAAAACTCAACGGATTTTTGGCCAACCCAATATGAAGAGCCCTGGTGCAGCACAGCGTGTCGTTAAGAGCACTGGCTGGACCCAGACTGCTACTATATTTCAGAGTGTCCTTGATCCGTAACTGGCCGTTTTCGGGAGTCACCTTCTATCTCACCCCCATCCCTCTGTCTTATAAGAAAGGAGGTAGGGGGAAGATGATGACTGGCATTCCACTTTGGAAACTGCCAAATACAGTTTCAAATAAGAGAAATATTTAAAGAATAAAGAGAAAAGAGCAATAACTATACAAAAACAGTGAGTTACAATGATTGGATAAAAAATTTAGCTGAATGCCTAACAGTCAAGGTAGTCACATACAATGAGATTTTATTATATTTTAATATTTGATGTACCTGCTTTAAAAGTTCAGATAAAAAAGTGGTTCCTTAACCAAAGAGAATGTCCTACTCCTATTGCAGGATACTCCAGCTGCAGAATCCCAAGTGTTCCTCAAGTGTAAAATTGGGAGAAAACTGCATATTCTTAAACTAAAAAGGCTAATGTTAACACAGATAGAAGACTACACGTTTATAAGATTTACAACTGTACACATTGTTTACCCTCTAACTCCAAAGAGCAATCCCAAATAGAATAAGGCAAGAGAAATCTTTTCAGAATTTAAGCCCTGTTTGATAGCATCTCTGCAGAGGTATGCAACATACAACCACTGCACTGGAGTATTAAATTGTTGAGAATCACTGCACTAATGGTTCAATTAACAATTCTTAATTAACTACTCTAGGCCTTCTTAAAGAATAATGAACAGACCCCAACCTTAGGGAACAACAGGTCAGTCCTGTCAACAGAAATAAGTACAATAAATCTGATTAGTTATAAATGGGATTGTGATATGTATAATCATAATCTGTGTAAGTTTGTCAAAACTAACAAATTACTTTTCTTGTGAAAATAGTAAATAAACAAGTCAATGACTAGGTTATAGCTTTCTTCTTCCATCATTTTCATCCACTAACTAAAATCCATTTGTGTCTCAAAAAAATTCACCAATATTAACTGCTTTTAGGATAATTTATAAATTTCTCACATCAAGTATTTCAAAATTTTGTCTAATATCTCATTTCACTGAATTCTCCTTTTTGGAAAAGTAATTTAATGATTCTGTTTTCCCTTATTCAGTATTTATTATTCCTAATCATATTTCCAACCCCTTCCCTCAAAATCAATCAAATATTCTACAATTAGAATAGTTGTAGAAATAGTTATCAGGCACTGATCAACAAGCCTGATACCAAAAATCAAAAATTTCAATCATTTACAACATAAAAGAAGCTGTGGCAAAAGGTTGACAGAAACTGCCTTGTTTTTGTATAAATATCTGTCTGATGGCTTTTTTTTTTAACACAGGGTTTTTGCTCACTTTAACTGGCTTAGTTCTTGAAAAAAGTGAGTTTCAGGCAATACACTTTATCAACTCCTATCAGTAACATAAGATACAACGAACCTTCTGCTCTGCCTGCAGCTGATCACATCTTTCCTTTTCATGGCTAAGTTCTCTCTCCACTCTTTCAACGTGTTCTCCAAGCTGTGCTGTCTGTTTTTCCAGAACGGCAATTAACTTCAACAGTTCTTCTTTTTCTTTCATGGTTTTCTCAATTTTCAACTGTAAAATAAAAAATGCAAATTTTTAAAATTCTGTTGTATTTTTCCATTACCATTTATCTCTCCCTATATGTTACAAACTGCTTTCCATTTCAAAAAAAAAAATACTAAAGAAATCCACATTAAGAATTTTTACATATACTAGCCCTGGCTGCTGTGGCTCAGTGGACTGAGCGTCAGCCTGCAAGCCAAGTGTCACTGGTTCAAATCCCAGTCAGGGCACATGACTAGGTTGCACGTCAGGTCCCCAGTCGGGGGCGCAAGTGAGAGGCAACCACACAGTGATGTTTCTCTCCCTCTCTTTTCCCTTTCCCCTCTCTCTAAAAATAAATAAATAAATAAACAAATAAATAAGTAAATAAATTTTTTTAAAAGAATTTTTACATATACTTTTTATCAATGAACCTTGTTTAGCATTCAGGTAGAAAAGTTCATAAATCATAAAATTTAGACCTTCTTCTGGTTGGGCAATAAAGAAAAAATTAAAAGTACAAAATTAATGAATTTTTCTACAAAATTTCATAATCACTTTTTCCCAGTAATTCATTTAATTGGTGTTTACTATCTCTAGAATTTACTGAACCTTAAGTAGACATTTTTAAAAGAAATTCAAATTAGATAAAAACTTCTGCCCTCAATCTTTCAGGAATCTAGCAGTTAAAATTTTATAATGAACACCCATACCCCATCACCTAAATTAATATTTTGCCATGTTCATTTTATCTCCCTTTATATTCAGTACTTCAGTTTATTTATATAATTGGGGGCATGGGTAAACCATGTGAAACGGAAGTACAGACATTTCACCCTTAGGTACTCCGAACAAGCATCTCCGAATAACAAGTGTCCTCTTCAACCACTACCAGTATAAGAGCTAAGAAAATGAGTACTTTTATTACATCCAATGGATAATCCAGTTAAATATCCCTCACTATAGCTAAAATATCAATTTTTTAAAAAATCTTGGACCCAGTCAAGATTCAGACTTTGAAGGATTGTTTCATTATTTCATTAATCATTTTTAATGTCAACAGTACCCCCCCCTAGATAATGGCTTACATTTGTACTGATCTTGTACAGTTTTAGATAAAATCATTAAAGATTTTGATGAACATGTAAACTTTTTTTAAGATCCTCACCCAAGTTATGTTTTTACTGATTTGAGAGAGAGAGGGAGAGAAAGAGAGACATCGATGGGTTGCCTCCTGCATGCATCCACATCAGGGACTGATCCCACAACCTAGGTACTGACCCTGACTGGGGACTGGACCCGCCAGCACTTCGGTGCATGGAATGAAGCTAGAACCAACGGAGCCACCCAGCAGGGCAATGAACATGGAAACTTAAAAGATTTGCCCAAAAACTGGTCAGAATATAAAAACATTTTATCTCAAAAATACCTCCCTAAGAGACAGCAATTTACATTTTCTTCATAAAGTAGGGAGAAGTGAAATAACTTGAACAGTGTCCCAATTTACTTAGAAAAGGTGCGCTAGAGAGATGTAGATGCAAAATGCCCGTTTTTCTGTTTGCGGCCCTGAGATCAGGGTGGTCTAACAAGTATCCGAAAAACTGCAATATAAACTAACTGCATTCTTCTTAAGAGCGGGGCTTGTTTGAGCATCTCTGACTAGCATTCAAATGCCGGGCTAAAAACCTTGATCATCGAGCACTTGTCAACACAAAATGTTTTAGTCACCCTATAAAAGTTACATTTCTTTATTTAAGATAAGAGAAGAATTTCCAGAAGGAGGAAAGGAAGATATAGAAGAATTCAGAACAAATGATTGGTTCCTTCAAGCCTTCTTAGTTCAACTGCCTTATTAAAGTATTTTATCTGTAACCTCTTGTTTTTTCTCTAATCTCAGTTTTTGAAGGTAAATAAGATAAAATCAAAGGCATAAAATATTTATGTATAAAAATTCATCTGACTATGAAGAAAAAACAATGACCTGTCACAGACTAATGTGAATATAAATTAACCAAAAATATATGCTGAACCAATTAAAGCAGCAGTTTTTTACAGAAACGCAAATGTAACACTCTAGTAGCTAAGTTTAGATATCGATACTGAGAAATATCTTGAACTAAGAATGTTGTTCCATTTTCTTCTTCAATAACTACTAAAAATTAAGACATATAAGACATATGCATTATTAGATCTTATGCACAGTAAATTTCTATTAGAGCCAATGCAATGATTCCAAAACATTCAATAAAAAAAACAGTAAAAAGCTTTCCACCTTTCCTTTTTAATTGTGATTAATCCAAGCTTATTCATTTGATCAAATGACAAGGGGGAAAAAAAATCATTCTAAAAATATTCAACCTGAACTTAGAGACTGCGATGCCTCCCTGATTCACTGACACACTTGGGATAGGGCATGCTCATGGTACAGTAAAATGAAGTTCACATCCAATGACAGCTTTATTGCTTTACACCACTTTCCCTCCAGTTCCACCCTCCAAATCTGTACTATTTTACTATTAATGGATTAGGCCACCACCAAAGAAGAAAGGTTAGGGTGAGGGAATGTTAGGACAGCTTTAGATCTAAGCTCTCTCAATTACTGCACATCTACCATGTACAAGATACTGGCAGTGAACTCAATATTTTTGTGACAGAAGACTTGTAAAGTAGTTCAAAAATAACACATTAAGTTTATTATTTTAGTTAAAAAGCATTTTTTTTAGGTTATACTCTTGCATAACCTGAAAATTCTTAAAATGCTAATGACCACGTGTTCTTACATGCTCTGTTCTTAAAACTATCCATAAATCACTAGCTCACTGTTGGCACCAACCTCAAGAAGGCCAGCTTTTGTGGTCACCACCAGCATGTCAGAATTTCCTTCATCTTCCATCGTAAGCAATTCTTCAATGGGAGAAGCAGCTCGAAACAGAAAAGGTGTACTTGCTCCACGGATTTCACCCTTATGGGTAACGTAACAGAACTGATAAAATTCTCCATCATCATTTGGAAGGTAGTATCCTAAGAGGAAGTGAACAAAACAAAAATTATTAAACTTCCTTTTATAAAATGTTATTTTCATTTAATTTAACAATACTTGCCATCTCCTCTCATTCCTGACCCTGTTCTAGGCATTTAGGGTATATCTTTCCTATCTCTCATAAATTATCAAACCTAGACTCTCCTTTCTTCCTTTAACATGCCTAAGTTTTCTTATCTTAGGTCTAAACTATATTCCCAGAACATCCTTTCCACAAATCTTCACTAAGAGCAAAACTAACTCATCTGAGAGAGTGTCAAGTATGTAGTTTTCAATGAGAGGGAGGCTGGAGGAGGAGCAAGGGAAGAACCAGCCTGAAAATCTAGGAAGATTATTAGGGGTGAGAATATGCTATTTAAAGAAATCTTCCTTCAATTAGTCTCATGTAAAAGGGAGATATTAACAAAAGGGATCACATATGAGCTGTGTAATGACAGGAAAAAGAATGAGATCTAATGACACTGTAGAACAAAAATAAGCTTTGGAACTACAGAGATTTATTCTGGATTCCAGCTCTACCACTCTTATTTACTTAACCTCCCTGAGCCCCAGAGTTTCTTATCTGTAAAAGATACAAACACATCTATCTCAGAGTTCCAAAGTATCTATAGATAATGTATTCATTCCATGTAGCCCACTACCTGACATCTAATATATGTTCAGTATCTGTTTTCTCTTTCTTCAACTCAATTGTCCTCTTTTAAATTTTGCTGGATTATCCTAGCACAAAATTATCTACCTCCTCTCCAAAGCTCCATGGTATTTTTTACATTTAAAAAAAAGCTCCACAGTATGCTTTGTATTAGTATTCATTATACATGTTTTATAACCTATATCAAGACCTCAGAAATATTGAGGGCAGATATGTAATATAAAAATTCTGGAATCCCCCAGGACTTATAAAAAGCAAGCATTAAATGACTGTGAAATGAACATACAAAAATGAATATATTCACCTTATCTTGGATATTATTATCTACCCAGAAATCAGTAATCCCTATGCCTGTTATTCTTCCATATCTTAAAATTTTCAGTCTCGTTATTATGATATCTACTTCACTTGATTTCATTCTTTAAATAATAGCTGGCCTTTCTCTTTAGAAACAAGAAGGGGCAGAAAAAATACAAGGTAAACCTAGATCATCATCTGGTGCTTGAAAGTAAGGAAAGTTCTTTTAAAAGAACTGGGGGAGAAGGGGAATGTCAAAAAACACAGGGGCCCGCTTGAACAATTTGAGCAACCAAAATATGATATAGTATCAGACTTTATTCCATAGAATAAATATGCATGAGTCCATGGAGAAGGGGACTTTTCCTAACATAGTCCCAACTAATAAATACACAGAGAATGAGAATAAAAGAGCACCATTAGGCAAACACAACAACAATAATGTTGTAAGCAAGATCCAGTGAAGGATCCTAAAATGGGCAAAAGTTTGAGGAGAAACGATATATTTCCTTCATCTCAAAGTAGCTCCTCCATAACAGTCATTAAATACAAAGGGAAAAATACTAACCCCACAGTGGAAAAACACAGCAGACACCACCTTAACCAAGTGATCAAGATTACTATCACCAGTAATAAGATATATGGACATCATATACTCCCTGACACAATACACTGAGAAGGGTACAACATTAGTTCCACTGTGTTCTTCCTAAAAATGTATAACTGCGATGTAATCATGACAAAGCATTAGACAAACCTAAAATAAGATATAGCCTACAAAAAACAGACAAACAAAAAACTCTAAAAACTGGTAATGAAAAACAAGGACAGGAAGAGAAGGGGAAGGGGCCAGTCAAGGAACTAGTATAAATGACGCACGGACATGGACAAGAGGGTGGGGACTGACTGTGGGAGAAAGGGGGTCGTCAGAACAGGGGAGAGCAAAGGGGGAAAAAAGGGACAACTGTAATAGAACAACAATTAAAAAACAAATAAAAATAAAAATAATAAAAAAGAAAAGAAAAACAAGGACAGAAAGAAGATACGAAAACTAAACGTAATGTGGGATTTTGGATTGAACCCAGAACAAAGAAAAAGAACATCACTAGGTACATTTGTGAAACCCAAATGAGGTTAGTACTTTAGTCAAAAGTATTCTACCAATGCTAAATTCCTGGTTTTTAAAAATAAATGTACTACGGTTATGCAAGATGTTAAAATTAAGAGAAGCTACTGAAGAGTGTAAGTTAATTCTGTGAACTATTTTTACAGCTTTACACGTAAAATTATTTAAAAATATGAAGTTTTAGAAGAGTGATATGGAGGTGCATTTGGCAAGGTAGTTTTCAGTTTCAAAAACCCCACCCTCCTAACACCTACTACTACGTCTATTAATGGACGTCTCGGTAACTCTGCAAATGGCCACTACTTATTTTTAAAACTTAAATAAAAAACAAAAATATAGTCTAATCAGCTCTGGTATCACGACAATAGAAATTCTACAAGCTAAGTATTCAGTGTCTAATTTTAAAAACTCAAAAAAATAATACTAAAAAACTTGGTTCAAATACCATTTGAGAAACAATTTGAAGCTACCTAGAAAAGCCCTGGCTGGTGTGGCTCAGTTGGTCGTCCTGTAAACCAAAAGGCAGTAGGTTCGATTCCCTGGTCAGGGCACATACTACATTGATGTTTCCCTCCCTCTCTCTAAAAGCAACGGGTAATGTCGGATGAGGATTAAAAACATAACAGCAACACAGCTATCCAGAAAAGGCTCCTGCCAGATTAATAACAATTAAAATAAAATAGGAAAAACTAAAAACCAAGCTCCGAGTCCAATTTTATAGCCTGTGACATTAGCAATCAAATTATAATAAACAAATTAGGGTCTCTAAGAAAACAATTACTTTTATGTATTTCTGTTAGCTGTTTTGAGTTTAGCATTTCAGGATTCTCATGACTCATCCATAAAATGAACAAAGTGATTTGGATTGTACTTAAAACCCATTCTAGCTCTAATATTTTATGGGTAAGTTGTTCATGCCTCTATTCTGCCTTTTTTATATAACAAACAAGTTCTAGGCAGATAGAAGATTTTAATTCTGAATTTCAAAGTAAAAATTAACATGATGAATTTTCAGAAACTTGTAAAACTTACTGAACTTATGCTTAGCTCCCATGAAAATGCTTTTAAAGTATAAACAAAAATGAACTGGATGCTTTTCTCCTTTTTGTTTTTTACTGCTTTTAAACAGTTTGCTAACTAATAAATAAATTCCTAAGTCAATATAACACATTTAATAAGTTAACTCATTTATTACAAGGCTAATTATATTTAAAATAACTTTTAAGAACAAGTATCCTAGCAGTAAAATCAGTTCCAATATACACACTTGAATTTGAATTAAAAGATAAACCACACACAATCTATAACATTCATTAACCCATAAAACATATGAGAATCTAAATCTTTGCCTCTATTACAGTATAAATTTTATCCTCTGAATACTGGTTTCTTGACACAGTACATAAGAAAATGGTTTTATATGTGCAAGCTTCATGCGGTTACATTGCGAACTGATGTTCACACCAAACATATACACAGTACAAACCTCAGAATAAAAAGTTTAAAAAACATAAAGCACCAAAATACAAAAAAACTGACAACACTAAATGCTGGCAAAGAGGTAGAACGACAAGAATTTCTGTTCACTGCTGGCGGGAATGCAAATGGTACAGCCACTCTGGAAAACAATTCGATGGTTTCTTACAAAACGAAACATACTCTTAACATATGACCCAGCAACCACACTCCTTGATATTTACCCAAATGAAGTGAAAACTTATATTCACACAAAAACCTACAATGGATGCTTGTATCAGCTTTATAACTGCCGAAACCTGGAAACAACCAAGGTGTCCTTTAATAGACAAATGGATAAACAAACTATTACATCCATACAATGGAATATTATTGGTATCCTTTGCAATGCTATGAATTTTATGTGTATTGAAATATTATACTGTATCAGTGTCCATTAGCATCACCAGGCCAAAAGGAATCTATGGCATAAACAAAACTAAGAATTTGCTTCCATACAACCCAAAATAAGTACAATTATAATACAAAATCACACTGCAACAAATTATGTGATAGATTTCTAAATAGAGTTCTTTTTAAATCTGTACATAGTGGCAAACTAAGACAAGAATCAATTTTACATTACTCACATCCGTTTTATGGGCAACTTTCCCTATAAAATTAATATAACTACTCTATAAACCCTGTTAATCATCTTTGTGGTGGTCATGCAGAACACAGGTGTAGGCAAAAGTATGTTTACAGTTGTTAATATGGAAAAATAATACAAGAATAAACTGTTTTGGTATTTACAACTGTGAACATACTTTTGCCCACCACCCCTCTATTTTTGTAGCCTCTAATTTGTTATATTATTTTAATATGAGCAACAGCATTGTATTCTCATGTGGAAAAAACAAACAAAAGTAAAGAGCTAATAAGAAATCAACTCTCTTCAATGAAAGTCACCAGGCAAAAAGCCATTGCAATGTCTACATAAAATATCAAATGGCCTACAGTAGATATTTACATTCTCAGGACTTTCGCTAAACAAAGATGTAATTAATTCAACTGTGGTATGCCGGATATGCCTAAGTAGATAATTACAACAGATACAACATTTTTATTGGCAATAAAATACCTGATTTCATCGGGTTCTGCGGTTTTGAATTCTTACCTTGAAATGCTAATACGCAATCGACTGTTGATCCTTCTACATAATGTTCAGGCATAGGGGACCACAAAAATGTGTAATAATCACGAGCAGTGCTCCACCCAACCTAAAGGAAAAAAAACATGGAGATTATTAGTAAGCAGTTCAGTATTAGTGCTATCTTACAGCATATTGTTTTTACTGCATCCTAAAGTTAAGACATGGGTTCACATGTTTAAAAATCATTGTATTTTAACAAGCATGTCAAATTTTATAATTTTTTATTAAGCTATAACCTAATGCTATAAAAATGTATATAAATTGAACAGTAGTTTCTACTATGTATTAAAATGTAATTTGATATCCAATTTCTCAAGGAAAATCTTTGTATCAAATATAAAAACTTAAGTTTTGCTTAAAATTTGAATTTACTAAACCTGTTTTTAAAACTTTATTTTATGCCTCAACTTTGAGTGTATAATTAGGTCCCCTCCCCTTAAATCCACTAACTTCACTAATCTTTCATCTTCCATCTTGCCTGCAGCCAATTGGTCAACTGTAAAAAGGCCTTTATTACCAAGATGATTATATGTACAAATATAGACCATCTATCTCCCACCTATCTCTAAAACATTTTCACCTCACAACATGTATACATTACATATCTCTGTATTTTCCAGATGAACTGTACTGTGTTAAATATGGATTAGAGACGTTTAAAACAGGTATTAGGTATCTCTTTGCCAGTGATATTACAAGAAATAAGTAATCCAGTGAGTTAGATTATAAGTATAGTCTATAATTCTGATTGACCTAGGATTAGATAATAGAATATTGAAGCTGGAAGAATTTTAGCAATCTTTAGACCCTAAAAGAAGTGTTTTCAAACGGTAGGTCACAACCCAGTAGGAAGAGGTAATATCAATTTAGTGGTTCATGACATTTTTAAAAATTATAACATTTATTTTTAAAATTACATAGAATTAAAAAGATATAAGAATGCATGACAGCAAAGTATGGCTTCATGAAAATCTGTTTCAGATGTATTTGCATGCGACTTTGCTAGGTCGAATCACAGCATTTATTTCTGTGTCAGGATCAAAAATGTCTGAAAGACACTAGAGTATTCATCTCTTCACAGATGAGAGGAAAGCTTGAAGAATCTATGATGTATTGGGTTGGCCAAAAAGTCCATTTAGTTTTTTTCCATAAAATAAAACACATTTTTCATTTTCACCAATAACTTTATTGATTTAGATATTTTGAGTTTGTCGGCTATCTCCTGCATGGTACGTAGAACGTTGATTATTCTCAAATAATGTCATGATTTGATCACTGTCAACTTCAACTGGTCTACCCGACTGTGGAGCATTGTCCAGCAAGCAATCTCCAACAGTGAGAAACCTCCAGCACAAAACTTCTCAAACCACTTTTGAAACATTCGATGAATCATAGCACCTTCTCCATATGCTGCACAAATCCTTTTTTTTTTTTTTTTTTTTTGCCTTTCAGTTGTGTATTTACCTTTCTTGAAATAATAAAGCATAATATGCGGAAAATGTTGTATGTCTTCTTCCATCTTCAATATTAAAATGGCTGCACAAAAATTCACCAATTTTTTTTTTTAATGCACGCTGATATGACAGCTGTCACAATACAATCTAACAAAATTGTTTTGAATGAAGTTAAAGACAACTAAGTACTACTAGACCCATAGTACGGAAAAAACTTAATGAACTTTTGGCCAACCCAATATGTAAGAAAGGAACCAAAACAATGGATGTTTCACATAGTCTAGTATAGGGAATTAGAATAGTATAGGCACCGTACTTCTGTTACTAATGTGATAGCAAAACAAGAGCAAAAAAGAAAATTAAGCAAGGGTGATATGGAAGGGAAAAAACAACCTTTAACTAGAATTAACATTTTAGAAAAACACATTGGATAAGGGATATTGATCAGAAAGAAATTTTAAGAGTGTAAAGAAGATGAGAAGTATGTGAAGGTCATCTAGTAAAAATAAAGATATTAATAAATGCTAGAGAAGCCTTGAGAAAAAGAAAGATAAACATTAGGGTAAAGAGCGCACACAAAGAGCACTTTAAAAAAGACAGAGGCTGGAGATTCAGGGGACAATGATTTCGGGGGGGGGGGGTAAAAGGAGACAGGTAAAGACCAAGTAGAAAAGGCACTGAAAACATACTGACTGGTTATATATGGATAAATATAAAACCTACAAAGCAGTATAAAATGAGCCTATGAATTTTTTAGGTCTAAAAAAATATACACCAAACTTTACAGGTATTTCAAATGGGGAAGGTAGGGCTACAATGGGTAGAGGCATTCACTTTGTTGTATATACTGTAGTTTTCAAAAATCAAATCAGAAGAGTAAAGGTCATTTCTTTTTAAAGGAAAAAAAACCACAAAAATGCCTACATTTAGAGGAGGATGTGACGCTGATTCTTAGACAGAAATAATAAGCGTCCCACACCATGAGATAAAATGTTACAGAGCTTTTACATCAATAAGAAACTGGCTATAATGGTAAGTGAAAAATTCAGGACATAAAAAGGGTCAGTACTATTCCAACTACTTTCAAAACATGTGCATTAGAAAAAAGACTGAAAAGTCTTCAACTAAAAAATATTGGAAAGAAATAATTAAAACATTCTAGCCACTCCTATTAGTTAGGGATGTATGGGGAACTTTATCTTTTATATTTTGTTTTGTGTCAAGTTTTCTAAAATTACAATTACCTTTACGACAGGAGAATATTATTTTAAAACAAAATGAGACTGGGTTGGGAGACCAAGACAAGGAGAAACAGGGAAGAGGAAGACAAAAGCTTGGAACAAGATATTCAAGCGTAACATCATTGCTCAGGTTCACTTTCCACAGCAGGAAGTTAAAAGTCTTTTTGCTTGTTTGTGTTTCGTTTTGTTTTATCTGGTTGGCAGTAGATGCAGTGAGAACAAAAGGGTACTGGGAGGCTTTGTTTGCCTGTGTGGCTTTGGGGCACGACAAAATTTACTTTGCACTCCGGAGTTCCTCAACTAGAGTAGTATCTCTGAAACCTGAGAACTGTAAGACTCCTTTTTAAAGCTTAAGAAAATCTTATGGACCTTTAGTATAATACAAATTACTTTAATAATAAGGTAATTTGATTTATACTAAGCATAAATCTAAATATAAATGTCCTTATGTTTATAAACCTATACAATTAAGACCAAATCAAATTCATAAACACAAACAATAAAACTCAAATACAGTATAATATATAACATTTTACTACAACTAATGTTAGATTTAATAATAAAAACATCGCATCAGGTATAGCTCTAAATTTTTTCCTGTGGGTTTTTTTTTTAAGATTTTAGTTATTTTTTAGAGAGGGAAAGGATGGGAGAGAAAGAGCAATGGGTTGCCTCTCGCATGACGCCAACCAGGGACCTGGCCCGCAACCCAGGTCTCTGTCTCTGTCTGTCTCTCTCTTTCTCTGCCTTCCTCCCTCTCTAAAAATCAGTAAACATATCCTAGAGTGAGGATTTAAAAAAACACTAGCTATTCCTCAGCCACATATGAAAACAGTCCAAAACATGATCCAAACCAACCTTCCCCACACCTCTCCTGACACTGGTCTCCCAGACAAATCAAATTCCTTAGCACTTTCATCCTTCCCCTTATAGTTACTACCTGGGTACTTTCTCCCTGCCGACCAGACAGTATTGTATCAAAACCATTATGGAGGGCAAGTTGCAGTACACATGAAGTGTTTAAAAACATGCGACGCCAAAAACATGACAATTCACTTCCAGAAACTTACCCTATGAAATAAGTGGGCAAACAAAATAAAGATACAGAGATCTTTATTAAGCACTGCTTTAATAGTAAAGTTTAAAAACATTTCCAATGAATCCCACATGCACCAATATCATGTGCGCACTTTATTATAGACAGTGTATGTGCATAAATATTAATTATATGTAGCTATATGCCAATATGTTAACAATGGTTATTGCTAGGTAACAGCATTAAAACATGATTTATTTTCTTCCTTGATTTTTCCTGTACATTCTGAAAGCTTGAACTTCTTATCGAGCTTTAAAGGATTATTCAGGCAAAAAAAAGATGGAAAGGGTATTCTACACAATTTTATTCATTTACTTATTGCTTAGAAAAAAGTTACAGTCCTTGAAGTGTACAAGAGATAATAGTTTAGCATTAACAAAGAAAAAAAAAGCAGCAGGCAATGACAAGAAATGAAACTGTAGATCAAGTTACATAAAGGAGCCCTATATGGCACACTAAGTTATTTCGTCTTGGCATCATTGTACAGATGGAGATAAGAGTTTCAAAAAAGGGGAAGATATGTTCATATTTTCATCTTTTAAAAAAGAAAAAGTCTTTTAAGTCCTGATTCAAGGATATATTTTCATTGATTTGAGAGAGAGAGAGAGAAACACTGATCAGCTGTTTCCCCTACACACTCTGACCAGGGATCCATCCTGCTGCCTAGGTGTATGCCCTAAGGGAGAATCGAACAAACCTACAACCTTTGGGTGTACAAGAGGATGCTCCAACCAACTGAGTAAGCTAGCCAGGGCTTCACCTTATATTTTACATAGAGCAGGTTAAAGAACAGATGGGGGCACAAGAATAAAAGCAGGGGAAACAGGTGATCTATTGCCATAGTCTTGAATAGAGATAAGGAGGCCATGAACTAGAGCAGTGATACTAAAGATGCAGAAATACGTACATAGTAGACAGAATTGGTGTTCGGCTGGAATTAAAGGGAAACCCATAAGCTTTGGCTTAGGCCATGGCCATTAACTAAAAGATGAAAAAATAAAATAAAGTAATCTGAAGAAAAGAGGTCAAGGTTCACCTTCTTGAACACAATTTATCACACATAAGCCTACATATCTACACTTGCAAAGACTTCTCACCGCCAGTAAGAAAAATGTCTATGAACTACTTAGCCTAACACTGAACGGTCCTTCGTAGACAGAACGAAGCTTAACTCCAAACCTAACCCACCCCACCTCCCTGTATCAAGCCTGTGTTCTAGTTACACTGATTCATTCTCAGGAACACTCTTACCTCTGTGCCTTTCCTTACTCTACTGGCCTGCCAGGAATGCCCCTCCCCCGATCTCATTTCCCTGCTCTAGTCTCCCCATTTTTTTCAGGTAAGAAATGGAGAAAATAGAAAAAGAAAAGAAAAAGATTCTGAAAAAAAAATTTCACAAGACCTTGAGTGAAGCGGAAGCTTTTGATCATAGAAAGGAAAGCATGGATTCAAGTTACCAGCATTTGTTGCACACTATTCCACTGTTAAATACAGAACCAGTCACATTTACAAATGGAAATACTTTACATTTGACATTTATAAAAGCGACTCATTTACAAAACTGACCCTTAATGTAGAGTGAAGACAGAGCTAGAATAAGCTACCGATCAACCTGCTTGAAAGAAAATAACAAGTACCCAGATAGAAGATGCAAAAAGTTTTTCTTACCTTGAATATACCAACCCAATCTTTCGGATGTGGATGGATATATGGAGTTAAGGTGTAATGACATTCCAGGTGTGCATTAGGAAGATAACTCTTGGCCACATTCTGGAAGATGACGTGGGCAAAATTGGAAGTCTGTGAGACTTCTTGAAAGGATGTCATTGTGAATCTGAAACAAGTAAATCATACAAGTTGAATGATACCCAACTAAGAAAAACTTTCATCTACAGAAAATATGTCATTAAGAGGTCGCAGTCAAAAAAAAAATTACAACACAGGTTTCATGTATCACACACCATATGAAACACCCGTTATAACCATACTGAAGCCTTAAATGTTACAGCTTAACATTAGTCACCTACAGATACAAACACAGTGCAGCGAGTCATGACCCTGGACCTATATTTAAGAAAAGAGTTCGTATCTCTCGGATCAGCCTAGACCTCCACAGAGTTCAATGCAAATTACATGGATATTTACATGTCATAATTTTTGAGAAGACATACACTTTTTAATATTGGAACATCTCAAAAATGTGATTAAATGTAAAAACACAGGCAAATTGGGAAATAAAGATTTTTCCGGTATGGTCAGAAAGTTACATGGGAGTTAAAAAGCTTTTAACCCAAAATCAAAAACAAACTATCAACTCTCCTGAAAAGCCTAGCCCTTTTCTTCTCTTGCGACCAAGAGATTCTATGCTGGACCCTGCAACTTCATTATTTCCTCCGCTAAGGACCCATTCTATCCCTCTCCCAGGTGTTTGGTTCGGTAACAAATGCTCCTCTCTCCCTGCTTGCATTCCTCACCAGTCTGTGGTCCCCTGCAGCAGTGTTGCTCAACCCCGGCTACAATGAGAATCACTGGGGGTCCTTAAAAAAAAAGTCTTTATGGAAGTGGGGCCTGGACATGGGCGTGTCTGTATGCCTTCATTTGTCTGTAAACGTCTTCAAGTAATCTTAATCCTGTATGTGGTCAGGACAAAGAACCACTACTTAAGACTCTGACCCAACCCAACAACCTCATCTCTCACTCATTTCCACAGATGCCTGCACCCAGCCTGTCCTCTGGGCTTCTGGGACACGCTTCTTCAGCTCTCTCAAACGATGTAAAATCCCAACTGGTCTACTTGAAAGAGCTCAGCCTATTTGTTCCTCTCTATATATACCGATTCTATCCTTTTATTCTGGATTCAATGATCCTACCTTGACTTCCAGTATTCATGGGTTTTTTCCCCGTTAATTTCCATGTAGTTACTGATTAAAATGCCCTGGCTGGTTTGGCTCAGTGGATTGAGCGTCGACCTGCGAGCTAAGTGTCGCTGGTTCGATCTTCCAGTCAGGGCACATCAGAGAAGGAAAACTCTGACTCCAAAAAACCTCCGCTGCCTTGCGGCATACCTCTTCAGGGGAAAGGCTAAGGGAGTAAACCCTGACAGAAAATCCGGAGCCGGAGTCCCTAAGGCGGTTTGACGTTGTAGTCAACACCGGCAACTCCTGCGGCGCACCTGAAGCCAAGCTGTATTGACTCCGTCTTTCCCTTGGACCCTTCAGCTGCGAAGAGAGGGGGGGTCTGCTGCATGGGCAACAGCAGACCCTCCATATCACCCTGCCCAGGCTCTGTAGCTTCAGCTCCACTGGAGAGGACACTCCAGCGTCATCGCAAGATGTCGATCCAACATGGGAGGAGACAGATACCGTGTCACTCCCGAGTCGGACTGCACAGCCATTCTCGGCGGTGCAGATAGACTCTTAAAGAAGCTACACCATCCTCTCTCGAGACGGACGGCTGCCGATACTGATTAAAATAAACGTATTTTTTTTACATGAAATACATACTGCAGAAATCTATTATGGATGCAGTAAGTGCTTCCCTGGCATAGTGAACACCAAGCACTGGATAGCAGATGAATGGTTATACTAGACTATAAAAGCCTACAACATCCAAATGTGGTTTTGTGCTATTTTGAGAAAAAGGATACAAAACTGAGGATTTACTTCAAAAAGCTATCTCTACAGTGTGTCACAGACTCAGTTCAGTCATTGAGTCTACACTACACATAAGAAACCATAGCACTAACCTATGGCACTTGCTTCTGAATCGTAGAAACAGGACTGTCTGTAATAATGGAGAAAACTGGAGCAAGATTTTTTTGCTAGCCAAATTAATCTAATTTGCTTCACAAAACAATGAAGTTTCTACAGAGCAAGCACAAAAATAAGACTCTATTCATATTTTAACAATTATTAAGACTTTATTGCTAGGAAGATCTAAGGCAATATGCTTTCACAACTGTTCCTTTTGCTGACCTGTCTGAATACTAAATTTTAAGGTTCTGAAATAACAAGCACTTTAGAAAATATCCATTTTTCTTTGTGTGTCTTCTCTGCTTCTGCTGTGATCAAAGTACTACTTTACTGAAACAATATGTTAGATAGGTGTCCCATAAAGAAACTGTCAATCGGGAACCTGGAAGCCACCGTGTTAGAACACCAGGTTGGTTGTCTGTGAAGACTCTCCCCACCTGAGGTTTGCCTGAGGTTGGCAGCAAAGAGTGCATTCAGTAGCAACCCTCCTTTACTTTTGCACTTACAAAAAGGCTTTATTACCAGCACCTATTCCACAGAAATACTTAACTGTTAATACTCTCTAGCCGGTAACCCAAAACCTTCAAGAAAATAAAAAAGCAGCACTTATAAACTCTGGGAAGTCTGCCTAAAATAACCAAAGAGTTCTATTACTTTGTCTCTTTTAATTGTCTGAGCTAATCTGGGCTCAGGGGGATACCATGATGCCAAAAAGGTCACTAATGATAATCTCTTTTCAAGTCAGTGGCTTCATAAAGATCTATCCAGTTTCCAGTTTTGAAAAAACATTCACCAGTAAGAGAAACTACAGCTAAATCGGTTGAACCAACTTCTGATAGATACAACTGTCTAAACTGAGGAAAGTGAATCAGTAATATTTTTCAATGGAGAAAGTGAATATTTAAGTTTCTCAGAGGAAGATATTCATCAGTAAGGAGAAAATAAGGCTAGCTGATTGTGAGTTTCCATGTTTTAATTAAAAGCAATTAAGAATAAAATTTTTCTTGTAACTTAATTTCCTAAAATAAACTATATCAACAAAGCTGTAATTATTTGTTATAAAACAAGACAGTGAAGTTTAACTTTTATTTAAACTCAATTACAATAGTGATTGAAAAATCCATAATCCAACCTTATACTCTTACTTCACTGAAAAGTTTTGAAGGTATAAAATATAGCATGAAGGTATACATGTGTCTTCTATGTATTTAACTGTGTCTATATGTTTCTAATGCATCAAAAGGGGCTCAAAAAGTACTCACGATACAGTTAATAGTCTTTATTCATGAGGGATATTTTTGAAGGAAATAAAAACTTTTAACTAAATTGATTGAATTTTTACCAGTATATATAAATGCATTATTTTCATTGTTTATTTTTAAATAAGCACTAACATCAAATTTCATTTTAAACCGTCCCCTCAAAATTCAAGTTTTTGGTACAAAACCCTCAGACTTTAAATATATTCGTAATGCCTATAAATCTGAAAAGTATTAATAAAATAATGTGATCATCCTGTTCAATACTCCAACCTTTAAAAATATTTCAATGTGATTAGAACTATAGAAATTTTACAAGTTATTCCACTTTTATTACCTTACTTTTTGAAATTAAATTCCACTATCTGCTAATCATTAAAAAAAGTTAACATGGACAAATATAATCTGAATGTAATTACAAGAATCAACCCATTGTAAATAGCAAAAATGAAATTTCCAATTCCCATACAGTTCTTCTGTTTCACTCCTCACACAGATAAAGGAGTGAAAAGATAGACAAGCTTATAAAAATGTTGAAATTCACTGAGAATATCAATGTAGCAAGATGATTCACAGGTAATTAATACACTATGCATGCACACACAAGCACGCACCCACACGCACATACTGTACAGACACACATACCACCCAGTGAAGAAGTAATGTGCAAAGTCACTGCATCACCTTGTGGTAATGCTCGGGAACTGTAGCTTCATTAGCATACTGAGAAAAGAAGAAACTGCATCACAGTTGGAGAGGAAAAATACAGGCAAGAGGAAGTGGTAAGAGCTTTATCATACCAGTGTTTCTTCCCATTCTCTAAAGTACGTCTGAAGAAACATGGTTAAGTGAAGATACAAGCCGCGGCTAAGTAAAAATCTTCAGGAACTGAAGGACCAGACATATGACTGGGAAACAATGTCTGAAATGCACATACATGCTGCCTACAGGGCTCTTTTCCATGTTTCCTAATACATTCCCTGAAGTTCTAACATCACTAGTGTTCCTTTGCATGTGTTATATTGTAAACTTTATACTAAAAAGTCTTTGGCCTAAAAGCCAGTTTTGTTACTTCAGGGATTCATCAATTTTTAAGGAAAATGATAAATATTATGCAGTGGGAATTCAGTTAACTAAAATGAATTTGGAGGGAAAAGGGCACTTCAATGTTATTCTTCTCATTCCTGTAACTTTCACAAGCCCTGAACAGAATTTAGTATTTTTCTACTGACTGGCCCCAAAATGTAAGCCTTGATTAAATAAAGTAGAAATCAGACCATACTAAAAACTTCTATGCATTAAACATACACAATCAAATTACACTTTTTAAGTATTTTACATAATTTGCCAGTTCTAACAATTAGAATTCAAGAGGAAATAAGGTAATTTTGTTCTGTGTTATAATGTCATTGTGGTGAATTTTTTTTCAAAGTACTTACGAGTTAAATGAATATCCTGATGTCTTGGATTTGGTTTTAAAACTCAAGGGAGAAAAACGTGTTAGAGGGGATAATAAAACAAGATTAGCAAAAAGTGGTTTGTTTGTTTTTACTTTGTTCTCCTCTTGTGTATGCTTGAAAATTTCCATAATAAAAATTAGTGGAACCAGAGCAAATAAGTATTAGTAATGAAAACACATTACATGTAGTGGTTGACAAATTCAGCAAGTTTTTTTAAAAAATCTTCAGTCAACAATATATGAACTTTTTATTATCGCCACACTTCCATCCTATAGGGCACACAAATAAATATCTGAAGGAAAAACTGACATTCAAATAGTTTTCAATTATTCATTCTGTAACTCAAACAAAGACTAGCAGCTGGTTTACACACCAGAAATATATTATTAGCAACCTTTCTGGGAGGCAGAAGAAAAAACACCAAACTATATTTGCACTCTTACAGGAGTCTATCTCCTGAACTCTTTACAGGTGAGTTCTCTGCTCAAGTGTCACTAACACCACTCTTTATTTTTTGGATTGTTTTAAAAGTTGATTCTTAAAAAGCTATGATCTGGGCCCATATATGTTAGAGGGGAGAAAATTTTTTTCTTCTAGCAAATGTTTATATGGAGCAAAATAAATTTTAAAAAGCCTTAAGTTTATACAGCCAAAATTTTAATTAGTATTCAAATTGCAGAAGAATACAACCCAACTAAACTTCACCTGAGATAATTCCCCCAAAGTAGTAGAGAAAAGCATCATTGGGATCTTTCATAAGTACCTAACATCATTAAGAAGGTTGAAACGCAGCCCTGGCTGGTGTAGTTCAGTGGACTAAGCGCCAGCCTGAGAAGCAAAGGCTCACTGGTTCGATTCCCAGTTAGGGCACATGCCTGGGTTGCCGGCCAAGTCCCTGGTTGGGGGCACACATGGTGTTTCGCTCCCTTTCTTTCTCCCTCCCTTCCCCTCTCTAAAAATAAAATCGTTTTAAAACAAAAAGGTTTAAACTTAAAATCCCTGTTTTTGTTAAAGAAAAGGTATTTACTAATTAAAATTCTACACAAATAAATGGCTGGAGCCATAATTGCAAACACAAGTGTGCAATTTAAGAATATGATAACTAGAAAAAAAACTACAATAAAATGTTCTTTGACGTCGCAAAACAAAAACAAAAACAAAAAACCTTAGTAACAAGTCGTTTCTAATATCAAATAATCCTTTAAGAAATCGATTCCCTTGCAAAGAACAAAACGAAGACCTGGCCTCAGCCCTTCTCTACACCTGAACACCACTTTGAGGGCAACTAAACTGTCTTTAGTTTAACAGGTTAATCAAATAATCTACTTAAATGCTTTCGGAATTGAGCCTAAAAATTATAATTAGCCACTGTGCACGGTTGGTAGAAATTTTGCCATTAGGGAAACGCAGAGTTGAAAAATTAAGATTCATTTTCCCATCGAAATCCCTGACTTTATAGTAATTCACAACTACTTCGTGAAATCTAAAAGCTAATATATGTAGGAAGTCAAATGCCACCGTGTTTTCAAACAGAACTATTATCAATAAATAAATGCTTATCAACACACACCCTCTCTACCAATGATCTTCCCAGACTAGGAACGCCTCGTCGGGACCTGTCCTCACGCGGGGCGGGGGTAGGGAGAGTTGTGAAACCAAGGAAAGTTGCCTAAGCGAAGGAAGATGTGACTCTCCCCAAAGGTCTGCTAAGGTCCCTGGGCACCTTCTCAGCGAAGGGGCCGCTTATAAACAGACGGCGAAAAGCGTTTGCTAATCCCGCACCGAGAGCTAGGCGAGCCGGCTAACTCCGCCCGCGGCCCCGAACGTAGGCGGCGGCGCAGGGAGTCCCCGCCTCCTGCTCCACCGGCAACTCAAACCAAAACACTTGGGTTTCACTCCGCACCAGCAAATCCGAGCGTCCTCTCCGCGCTCGACCTACATGTCTGCCCAAACTTGCTACGCAGGCAGCGCACACGCTGCCCCCAAAACACTCGCCCGAGAGCTGAGCCTCAGACAAGTCAGTTTCTTCGCGGAGGTTCCCACGCGTCACTCGCCCCCGCCCCCCGCCCAAGAGCCCACGTCCCACACGCCTCCTCCCCCAAACTGCGAAGGCCTCTCTCGGCCTCCCCGCTGCGCGAAGCGGCCGCCCGTTGCCTCTCTCCAACCCCATTGCGAACCCCATTCGCCCACACCCCCATCACAGTCGCAGTCCTGAAGGAAAGGCTGTCCTCTCCAGGAAAGTGTCGTCTTCAAGCTGCACCGTCACCACGGAGACCATATCCGAGACCGGACGGGCCCCTAGGCTGTGGGAGCGGAGAGGCGTCCCCCGAGCCCCCAAAAAGCTCTAGCGGGAGTGCGCCCCGCAAAGGGCACTAGGACGGGCCAGGGAAACCGCTTACCCAGTGAGGGGTTCGGACACAGGCGGATCCTTACACAGGCGTCCAAGCCTGAACCGCCGCCATCAGCCGCCTAACCTCTTCCGCCACTGCTACCTACCTCCACGGACCGGCTACACCTCCCCTCAGAGCTCCAAGCCGGCGTTATGTCACTTCCGGCCACAGGCCCACCCCTTCCGCCGCCGCGGGTTGAGGTTGGGGGGCGGGTCCGACGCTGACACAGCGTCTCCTGGGATCCGGGGCTTCCTCCCACCTATTCCCCTTCCCGTGGGGCCCGACTCACCCTAACGGTCAAAGGCGGCCTTTTCTGTCTTCTTTCTTGGGCCTTGTCGTTCTCGCTCTGAATCCTAGTTGCAATCGAGCGGGGTCCGTCTGGATTTGCATGTTTTACTTTTTAATTACTGCTTCAGAAAGTTAAGTCAACTTCCGGTTAAGTGGAAATGATAGGCCAGAGTTATATGAAGTATTACCATGGTACTGCGTGGATCTTAAAAATCTGTCTTAGCGAATTCTTTCATTTTATAGATCAGAATATAGAGAACCGTAGAAGTGAAAGAGCGGGTGACCCCATGGCTAGGGCTGCAACCCCTCACTCCAAGGCTCTGTCCCACCTCCTGGCACATCACGTTCTTATTTCCGAGGTTTTGTTCTCTGTAAAACAAAGGTGTCTCCTAGGAGCTTTTCAGTTCTAACGCTCTATGATTCTATTCCGGCTCCAACAGCGTCCTCTTTCTACCCGCATTTCTATGAGCTGCTAACTGCTTTTGTTATCTGTTATTCTGTGTGTGAATTTTGTCCTGTATTCTCTGTTCAATTATAATTTCTAAAAACACTTTGACGATTATAATGTATCATACCATCCTCTAGCAGGCATTCACTTGGAATCCTAACTCCAAGGAAGCAAGTGTATTCTGTTCTATTCATCATATTCCTGGGTTGCCATAAAACCTTGATAAAATTTGCAATATCACCAGGGAAGAAAGGATAATAAATTAGACCACATTAAACGTTGAA
Organism: Furipterus horrens; assembly: GCF_987537825.1. Lineage (NCBI taxonomy): Eukaryota > Metazoa > Chordata > Mammalia > Chiroptera > Furipteridae > Furipterus > Furipterus horrens. The sequence continues at coordinate 11,687,573 of NW_028327179.1, forward strand.
GCACCCTCTAAGTACAGAACTACAAAATTCTCTTTCATACACTTTCATCTTCACTTCCACATAATTAAGATTACAATACTTTCAATAATAATAGATTCTCCATATTTGATGACTGACTTGTTTTCTATTGAAATCTTTGAACTTGGTCTTGTCTGTATATTATACTTGATCATAGCATTCCAGAAGAAGCTTTACAGGTCATTTAGCCCCAACCTCCTTATTTTACAGGTGAAATAATAGCAATAATCACTGACATTACTAGTACTACCTTCTAGTAATGGAAATACCTGTCCCTTAAAAGTAAATACATATAACAATGAACTTTATAAGCACAATTTTTCAGAGGTATCACTCTTTGTATTTTCTAGTTACCAACAATTTTCAGTTAATGAAATCAGAAAAACAATATGCTAAATAAAAGGCCATAATTGGAAAACATTTTTATGCAGATATTTTTCTTTATTTTGTTATTTTTAATAATCTCTTGAATTTTTAGACTTTATTTGCCCCCATGACTAAGTTAGTCATTTAGGAATTTTAACTTGCTTTAATTCTATTAATAATGATCCCTTGAATTTTTAGACAATGTTCCTCCCAGCAATATAAATACATACTGTTTTGATATTTAATTAAATTTTTAAAAATTAGCCTATTACATATATAGCAGGAATCTGAATTTTTCAGACTTTACAAAAGTATACTTTATTTTATATGATATTCCACAAGGTCTCTGAGGCATCACTCCATAATCAGGTTAATATTTCTTCAGGAAATATTATGAATATCACACTACTACATAGGAGAAATAAAGCACATAGTCTTACTTCAGTTCAAATCAAGTTTTGTCACTTGGCCACTGTGGGTTCAGGTCACTTTTTATTGACAAATGAGTTCAGGTCAGGAGAGATTTTGCCACCAAATCTTTAAAAAACAAACAAACAATAAAAAATATTTGACTTTCAAAGGTTTTTTTGATTTCAAAAGAGTGAATAAGAGACCATAGATCTGTTCAACGAATTACTGGAAAGTATATCTCTCAGCATTTCTGGAGCAATGACAATTCCAAGTAGTTTTTTAGGCAGTTGTCCTAACCTAACACATACCACTTATTCTGTGTTTTAATTGGGACAATATCTAAAAGACATAGTTCCTCTATTAGAACTTATGATGGCTAAGGGAAGAAAATAAATGAACCCATGAAAATTTAGGTAACTAAAATATAAAATATAGTATGAAATAAAAATAAAGTATAAAATAAGATATTTGAGCCCTGGCTGCTGCGGCTCAGTGGATTGAGCATCGGCCTGCAAGCCAAGTGTCACTGGTTCAATTCCCAGTCAGGGCACATGACTAGGTTGCACACCAGATTCCCAGTTGGGAGCGCAAGGAAGAGGCAACCACACAGTGATGTTTCTCTCCCTCTCTGTCTCCTTTCCCCTCTCTCTAAAAATAAATAAACAAACAAATATTTTTTTAAAAGATATTTGGAGATAGGCAAACTATCAATATAGGCTTGTGTGAGCAGTATACTTTTCTTGAAGGAGGTAGGCCTAGACTGTTCAAGTTAGGGTTTTGATAAAGAAATAGACGACTTAAAGTCAGGGTGTAAGAGCTTGGCAAAAGAGTCAAGTAGGAAGAAGATTACAAACAAAAAATTATAATTCCCATCTGTACAGTATACAGTGCTTTCTGGACACTATGCTAGCTACTTAGTTTGTCTCCCCTCCTTGTACCCACCCTGTAAGGTATTATTCCTGCTTTGCAGGGGAATGTGGACTCAGAAAAAGTTAAATAACTTGCCCATTGTTTTTAAAAAATTACACCAAGTAAATTTGGAGATCTAATTGGTTTTATTAAGCAGTTCATGAATCAAGCAGCATCTCATCTAACAAGTAGAATGGAAAGTTTTTATCGGCAGAAAATGGTGGAACTAGGAAGTTAAGAGTGGGCTACTTCAGGCAAGGGCAACTTCCCTTAGTGGGAGGCAGGAGGTCTTACCAGACAGATGACTTCACTACTGTGGATCAGAAAATTTCAGACTGGTTGGTTTAAAATTCCACCTCTGGGAGAGTCTGAAACTACAATTAGGTTAGGTGTTAAATCTGGGTTTTGTATCATGGGCTTTTAGCACAAGTGATGCCATTTAGAATCTGTGGTTTTTCTATATAACACTATGATCAACAAAAGTCCAAACCAAACTTGAACCCAAATCATCTATGACCCCCTAAGTTTATGCATTTTCTACTATGTCATGTTGCTTCTTGATCAAGTCTTTCTGATCACTTACTGTGTGCTCTGGATTATGCTAGGTCCTCTGGAGAAAACAAGGAATAAACCATGGATTTTTCCCTGAAGCTGCTTTAAATCTATTAAGATATTACAAGATGGTATAGTAAAGTGAATTTGTAAGAAATAGATTGAGAAATAAAATAGAAAGAAAGATTGATACAGAATAATTAATTTTGGAATTAGCAAGACTGTTAAAGGAACTGGACTCTAAGCTTTGAAAGATTAACAGGATTTGAAAATGTAAGGAAAGGGCTTATGTAGAAACAACATTTAAAAGGGCACAAATGGGACAATTCAGTAGTACAACATGAGTTGAAAATTAGGGGGAAAAGTTCAAATAGGTATGTTATAGAAATATTACAAATTTTCAAAGCAGGCAAAATAAGCCCTTCTCATCTTTTGGAACTCTGGTTTTCCCTAGTTTGTATGAAACATTCCTTTTGCTAGAAATTATTCTTTTCTTTAAAAATTATACATCTGTAGACATGCTGCATCTCGCTCCACAACTAAGAAGGAATACAACTACCTCAAAACTAGAAACAACCAGAAGTTCCAGAAAATCAAACTGCATGGAAGTCCAACAAAGATATAAAGAAAAAATACTCACCCAGACAGATAGGAGGGGTGGAGCTGGGGTGGAGAGGACTCGGTGTGGTGGTGGCAGCAGCTGCGGCAGCAGCAGGCCAGCAGAAAGCACAGTTAAATGTTTTTAAAAGTCAGGAGGGACACCTGGGGAGCGTTCCCAGCTCCTCACCGGACCGTGCAGCTCACAGTCCCAGCTCCGGGGAAAATCAAGCCTCATTGCTTCTGACTGTGCAAACCAGTGGGGGTTGGGGCAAGGCAGAAACTGCCTGTCTCTCAGCGGAATTCACTTGTTTAATGGGCCCCCACAGTCCTGCAACGTCCACAGACCCACCCACTCTGGGAACGATGGCCATGGCAACAGTTAAAGGGGCTCCGGACTGGTGCGGAAGTGGGAGAGGTGCCTGGAAAAGGGGTGAGTGCTGGGCAGGAGGCATTGTTCCCTCTCGGACCCCTCCCCCACATTCAGCGCCACAACGTGGTGAAACAGGTCGCGCTGTATTGAAGAATACCTAAGGCTCCGCCCCTTATACCATAACAGGAGTAACGGCTCTACCTAAGATACCGAGGCAAACAAACACAGGAGCCTGTCAAGATGAGGAGACAGAGAAGTATGGCCCAAAAGGGGGCATGGATAAAAGTTCCAGTGGGAGAACTAAGTGACGAGGAGATAGCCAACCTCACAGATGAGGAGATAACCAACCTAACAGACGCAGAATTCCAAACACTGGTAATGAAGATGCTCACAGGCTTGACAGATATGCTTGAGTACGGCAAACGCATAAGAGAAGAAGTGAGGGCTATGCCAAGTGAAACGAAGGAAAATCCACACAAAACCAAGAGTGAAGGGAAGAAAACCTGAGTTCAAATCAATGATTTGGAACATAAGGAAGAAAAAAACAGTCAACCAGTACAGAATGAGGAAACAAGAATTGAAAAAAATGAAGGGAGGATTGGGAATCTCTGGTACAACTTTAAATGTGCCAATATCCAAATAATGCGGGTGCCAGAAGGAGAAGAGGAAGAGCAAGAAACTGAAAGCTTATGTGAGAAAATGATGGAGGAAATCTTCCCAAATTCGGGGGAGGAAATAGACATAAAAGTCCAGGAAGCATGTAGAGTCCCAGGCAAGCTGGATCAAGAGGGGACCTCAGCAAGACACATCATGATTAAAATACCAAAGGTGAAAGATAAAGAGAGAATCCTAAAAGCAGCAAGAGAGAAGCAGAGAGTTGCCTACAAAGGGGTGCCTATAAGACTATCAGAGAATCTCTCAAAAGAAACTTTGCAGGCAAGAAGGGACTGGCAAGCAGTATTCAATGTGATGAAAAGCAAGGACCTACAACCAAGATTACCCTATCCAGCAAAGATATCGTTTAGAATGGAAGGGCAGATGAAGTGCTTCCCAGACAAGGTAAAGCTAAAAGAGTTCATCATCACCAAGCCATTATTATATGAAATGTCAAAGGGACTTACTTAAGAAAAAGAAGGAGATCAAAACTATATGAACACTAAAATGACAACAAACTCACAACTCTGAACAAATGAATCTAAAAAATAAAAACAGAATCCAACTAAGCAAACCAGAATAGAAACAGAATCATAGGTATGGGGATCATTTGGAGGGTTATCATTTGGGAGGGGGAAGGGGGAGAAATGGGGAAAAGGTGCAGGAATTAAGAAGCATAATCGGTTGGTACAAAATAGACAGGGGGAAGTTAAGAATAATACAGGGAAGGGTGAAGCCAAAGAACTTATATGCACGACCCATGGACATGAACTAAGGGGAGTGGGATTGCTGGAGGGAAGGAGGGTACTGGGTAGAGGGGAGCAAAGGGGAAAAAAATAACTGGAACTACTGTAACAGCATAATCAATAAAATATACTTTAAAAATTATACATCTGTAAATGTTTAAAATAGAGAGTTTTTAAAAAAATAAGATTTGCATAGTTGTAGGTTTGGATATATAAGAGGATTCAAAACACTCTAGAGGAGAGAGGTGTGTTTTCTCTTACCCTGTGTTAGAAGGTGGTTTAACATACTCTCTGCTCCTTGTTGTTTCCTCATGGTAACTCTCCCAGATGTTTGTAAAAACGGCTCCTTCGAGATGCTTGCCAATCAGTTATAACCTCTTTTTCCCTCCTGGTGGCTGTCATCTGCTGATGTCCAAGTCACTCTTCCTCCTTCACTGAAGACTGTCACCTAGTGCCCAGCCTTCCTCTCTATTCTAAGCCCCTCAGTGTCTACTTGGATGAGATTGAAATTAGAAGGCCAACATCCTGTCCTTTCCATTTTTTGAATCCCTCATCTTCAATAATCTCCTCCACTCCACTCCAGATACCTATTCCCATGATCATACCTTGGACCTTGTCGTCACCTGTAACTGTTTCACCTTTAAAATCAAGCATTCTGCTCTTTGACAACAACAGCCTCGTCTTCTAACTTGCTTACTCAAATATGCCCACTGTAACTATTTTTCACACTCATCAGGATCTTTAATCCATTAAGCTTTCTTCTTTTAATACTTCCTCCATTATCCAAGTCAGAGTCCATGGACTATAATTTCATTAATGTTATTTTCAATACCTTAAGTTCCCTTGATTTTGTTTTTTATCTTGCAGATTAAGTGCAACCTTTTAATAAACATATGGTCATCACACACTCTATTTCTAAAGGTAATGTCTGGAAATAGCATGCAAAAACTTTGATGTTAAAAATGGAGTGTCTTGGAAAGTTTCTTGCATATCAAAGAAAGAAACTATGTAATTTATGATATTTTAAAAAATGAACCTGCAGAGGTTTCTATTTTAGAGAGATCTTTGCCCCACCTTGCTCTTACCAGTGTTTTTTGTTCCTTGTACAACTAAGAGGTCACTGGAATGTAAACAGTCTCTAATCTCTCTTCCTTATCTACTGAGAAGAGTAATTGCCAGCACAATACTTTGAATTCTTCAGGCATTTAACGTCAACAAGGTCCTTTCCTCTGTGTTTCTCATCACATAGCCTTAATTTTTTGAGTCGCTTGCATACTAATGGCTTTTAAAATTAATAAAAGTTATTTAAAGAAAATGTTACTAAGATACTCAAGTTTTAATTTTAACAAAGGCAGAATCTAAGTTTTCAGCTAAAATATTTCCTTATTGCCCCAGAGCTCATCCCCTCCCACCTTCTCAGGGACCTACATTATCATATATTCAAGCCCTCCACCTCCACTGGATCTTGCCCATTGTCTTTTCAATGTGTTCTAGACTTTTTCACTCAATTTTTTAAAAATTCCTTCGATCCACATTTCCTTCCAGTTGTCACTGCTTTTTGTCTTCGCCTTCACAAACAGGTTCCTCACTACTGAAAAGAATTGTCTACATTCCACGCGGTCCATTCCTGCCCTTCCTTACCCCACTTCATTCTGGATGCTGCCGCCATCACCCCCAAACAGGCTGCATTTATAGCATCACGTGCTCTAGACAGACAAATCCTTCTTCATATTCATGCACATCCCATTCATACCAACCTGGTTTCTGACTACATTCCCATGATTTGCCTGTATTGCCAGAGATCCATGAAAAGAACTTTGAGTTTTGTCTGTGAGTAAGGAGCTTAGTCATTTACCTGACTGATAGCCAGCCTCCTTCAAAAAACATTAAAATATTTTTGAAGGGCTTAAATATTGGGGTGGGGGATAACATTTCAAGATTATGGTTGCGCTAATTATCAATCATTACCTCTCATTTCTAAATTCACCCTTTTTACCTGCTCTGTGGAAAAGCACCTAGGTCCTTGAAATGGTTCTCCCTTGCCAGCTGGGGTGATTTAAGCTTTGTCGGTAGAAAGTGCTGGAGATGTTGCAAGAGGAGAGGATTCTGCTTCCTGGTTCCCACGGACCCACTCAGCAGACTCCTGCAGTGCTGCTGCCCACTCAGTTTTCCCAGGGTCCAGCATGGTAGCTGGCAACACCCTGCACTCAGCGACTTGACCCTGAGCGTTCCCCCTCTGGTCAGTTTTGTGGTGGAATGCCTGCAGTGAGAGCCTTCTCCCCTATGAACAAATTTTCCCAGAATCTTAGAGGGCAGATGTCTGAAGCCAAGTTCCACATAGTGGATGTCTGGCAAGTTCCAGAGGTCGGATTTCCAGCAAGTTCCACCACCTCGGCAACAAAGGGACTTCTCTGTGCGACTTCTTCGTTCACTGACCCATAGCCAGGCCCTCTCCAAGGTCTGTATCCCAGCCCTGGAGGTGCTCGTGCTTGGGCATGGATGTATTTCAGCCATGGTGGTAGTGTTTGCTCCATATAGTCTTTAGAGTTCCCTTCACTTCTTGCTAGCCTAGTTGCTCCAACTCCCTGTTAGAGTTAATAATTCTTTATATTAAACTTTCCCTGTTTGAATCACTATGTGGTTTCTCTCTATTGATTAAACCCAGACTGACACAAACACTATACTCCTTCCTTTAGTTTCATAGGTAGAACAGGTCTTGATTACTTTTTTCTTCTTCTCCTTAAGTAATTGGTTGGTGAGTTAATTTAGTTCTGACTCGCCAGTGTTATTGCATGGAGCTTGTTTTTGTACTTCAATTTTGCACTGCTATTTGATGCTAATTATGATGTATAGAGGCTAAAATTTCTTCTGTAACATATAGTTTAGGTTGTAGAAGTCAATGAACAATGATTTATTGCCATTTAACATTGGATTTCCTAGATGAAAGAAATGCCTTTATTCCAAGAAGAGAGCATGGCTGTGCTGGTCCTGCCATGAGAACAAAAGGAAAAATGAAATTACTAAGTATTTATGCTGAGCATCTTTAGAAAGTGATTTATAATACATTTTACCGGTTAATTGTAAAAATGGACTCTGAGATTGGTTAATGTGATATACAAGTTCTAAGAAGCTCAGAGTAGACAAAATTCTCTTTCTTGAATTCTTCCCTTTCTACACTTTTCTCAATCTTTCAGGTACCCTTTTCCAAGTTCATCCACCCCTCAGGCACCAAGCAGTGTTGTCTAAGGAAACAAATAAACTGATTCTCAATATTAATCTCTGTGACTATGAGGGACTTAATACAAAAATGAAAATCTCAAAATAAGACTTGCAAACATGAAACACTGAGCCTGTTATGGTAGAATTTTGTGTGTTGATGAGGAAGGTTTCGTTAAGTAAGGGATCCTCCATATGCTGTTTATTAAATCACAATTGCTGTCATTCCAAGGGAAGCTTCTTTTACCTTACACCCTCTTCCAACAATCTCTTCTTCTCCTTCCTCTCCCAATCTATATAGAAAGAACGATGTATATGACAAAGTAATATATTTGAGATGCTGACCTCCTTTTTTGTATTTTCCCCTTCTATAGCTTGCCACCGTCCCAATCTTTGCCCCCTGTCAAACCCATAGGTTTGTTGACTTGGGGAAGAGATAGAGATGGAAAATCTTTCTGACATTTGCTTCCAAAATCTCAGCGCTCAAAATGAGGAGAGGATTCAGGCCACAGAGAAAATGGCTTGAAGGAAGCCAGGAGCAAGGGGATAAACCTGGAGGGAGAACAGCTGGCATCTTCCTCCCCAACTCTAGAAAGAGATTTCTCTAGGCTAGAGAAAGGTAGAATTATACATGTAGGTGGACAGAATCCCCCAGCCCGTCTGAGCTTCCTAGGTGTCTAAATATCCCACCCCATTTTAGTATTAATATTTCCATGTCCTGATAAAACTGGAGTTGGGGTACTCAAAATAGAAATGGAGGTGATGGAATATATCAGCACATTTTTTTACAGACGAGTCAAATGCTAATATTCATACTTACATATGTATTCATCTTGTACCCCTCCTTCTACCCTGATCATTCTTTCCTTCCTCCATGCAATGTGCTCAACACTCCAGTCCACTGAAGCGTCTGATGATAAGGTCATCAATAACCCTAGATTTTCCAACCTAATTTTCAATTCTCCGATTTTATCCCACAGGCTTTCAATCAATAGGTCCATATTATTAATACTATTGTCCACTACTTTCTTCTTGAAACTTTTTCCTACCTCTCCTCTGTGACACAAAGCACCCTAGTCTCTTTCTCTGAATACTCCTTCTTAATTTTATTTGCAGGCTTCTTATTTTTTTAGTTGTTCTTTTAAATACTGATCTTCCTCAGAGTCCAGCCTTTGTCCCTTAAGCTTTAAATTATTTCCTATTCTTACTATACATTTTCAACTGCCAAATATACTAATACTTTTGTTGATAACTACCGGATCTCCGGCTCAGGCTTTCCTCCTGACATCAGCCCCATATACACATTGCCACACGGATGTCTCACCAACATCTTAAACTCAAAGTTCTGGCAGGAAGCAGATAACACACTAAAGGAGTCATTAAAGAGAGTTTAGTAAAGGGCTGTAACAGATTCAATAAGGATTCTCTAGCAACAGAAGGGAAGCTGTTATCCCCACTAGACCTAAAGGGGTTCAGGAAGGAGATTTCACCTGTGTGTATGGAGGAAGGGCTGCCTGACAAAAGCTGTGGTCATACTCGTGACCAAACTGCGGCATGTCACCGTAATCTCTTGCTGATATCACTCAATGACCAAACCAAACCTGAAACCAAAGGTCAAAGTCGCCCAGGCGACTTAGTCCCCAGAGGTCTGCTTCTTGGGGCACAGAGCAGTGGGGTAAAGGGTGGAGAATAGCTCTGGTAGGACAAGTGGAGACTCATTAGCACATCAGCTCTGCGTGGCAGCACCAATGCTCAATCTCTCTAGCTAGCAACCTGGGAGTTTCTCTCAGCTCCTCTCTCTTATCTACTCCAGGATATTCAGTCAGTCACCAAATCCTGTACATGCTCCTTTCTGAGTGTTTCTCACATTCACCCCCTCTTTGCCATTCCCTACCAGGTGCTCCAGCTCAGGTCTTTGTCTCTTCTTACTTGGTAAGTGCATGCATCTCTTATCTAGTCTCTCAGCTTCTAGCTTCAAACCATCCCTTCATTAACCCTTCACATTGCTACTGAAGTTATTTTTCTAAAAGCTTAAGCTCTAAGCACTTTAATGGCAGAACTATGCCTTTTTCCCCTCCGTTTTTAATTACGTAATTGTAATTGTAATTAAATTAATTGCAAGAATCATACACCATAACTCCAAGGAAAGCCAAGCTTTATCGATGTATTAAATAAAATATGAAATCTTCTAAAGAGGTAACCATTGTTAACAATTTGGTTTTATTTTTCCAGATAAAAAATTCCCCCAGCTTTATTGAGGTGTACAGTAATTGATAGATATGCTTTTTTTATTTTCAAGTAATTATAGACTCATTGTAAACAATAGTACAGAGAGTCCCTTATACACTTGGCCCAGCATTGTGTGTTGAATTGTGTCCCCTAAAAAGATATGTTCAAGTTCTAATCCTGAGTGTCTATGAATGTGACCTTATTTGGAAATAGGGTGTTTTCAGCTATAATTAAGTTAAAATGAAGTCATATTGGGCTTATCCAATGACCGGTGCCCTTATTAAAGAGAGGGAGATTTGAACACATACGCAGACACATAGAGAATGCTCTGTGGCAACAGAGGCAGACATTGGAGTAATGGATGTAGAAGCCCAGGAATGCAAAGCTGGGGAAGAGGCAAAGAAGGAGCCTCCTTTAGAGCCTTCAGAATGAGCTTTACCAACACCTTGATTTCAGACTTCAGCCTCCAGAAATATTAGAAAGTAAATTTCTATTGTTTTAAGTCCATCCGATTTGCGGTGATTTGTTACAGCAACACTAAGAAACTAATACACTCAGCTTCCCCAATGGCAATATTTAATTTAATTATAGTACAATATCTAAGCAAGGAAACTGACATTAGCACAATACTGTTAGACTGTAGGCCTTGTTCAGATTTCATCCCAGATTGATTTTTTTAATCACAGAGAAGTGTGTGCGCGCACACACAGATGCACACAACACTCCCATTGCTTAAGTTCCTTAGTTCTTAGCTTAGATGAAGTTTAACCATTGGTAACATATATGAGTGTGTCAGACAAAGGATTTTTATATTAAGTGCACACTCAAATCAAGAAAAAGACTAGCCAATGGAGAAAACAGGTTAAAAGATAGAAATAGGCAATTTATAGAAGGAAAAATATAACTGGCCAATGAAAAGGCGCTGAGCTTTACTAATAATCAAGGAAATTATAAATTAAAATCACAATGAAATACTTTCACCATTAAATCGTCACAGAGGTAGAGACTGATAAAAGAGTTACTCTTTTACATTTTTTTAGAAATATACATTTTTTTAGAAGACAATTTAGTAGTATCTATAAAATTTAAGATGTTCAGAATTTGACCCAACAATTACACTTCTAGGACTTGTGGAAATACACATATGCACAAAAATAATACCTGAGAGGATATTTATTGAAATACTGTTTTGAATAGGGAAAATATTGTTTAAATAGGTTACATTAACTTTGATATGCTTATATTATGCAACTGTTAAAAGAATGAAGAAGACAGATATACTCACATCTATTGATATGTGAATATACAAACAATAGAACAGTAAGCATCAGAGAGACTGTAATTAAAGAACATAGTCTCTATTTGGACTCATAATCCTGGCTCCACCACTTACTAGCTCTGAGAACTTGCATAGTTTAAATATTTACTTAACCTTTAGAACTTCAGTTTCCTCATAAGAAAATAAAAATAGTAATGTTTGTATCTATCTTATAGTGTTGTTGTGAGCATTACCTTAATTAATTCATATAACCATGTATTAAAATGGTATTTGGTACAAAAAGATTGTTCTGCACTACTATTAGTATTGTTTATGTAAAGAATCTACATATATTATCAATATTTTATATAGATACATGCAGGCATACATGCCTCCATATCAAATTGTGACTTCCTCTGGGAAGGAGTGTAACTTTTACCTTTAATAAAACAGACTTCTATGTCAGTTGGAGAAGCAGTTGAATTTTGTTATTGTTCTTGGCCAACACATCTGAACCATTTTGACATTTCTGGAGAATTCTTAACCTTATGTAGCAGGCCAAGCATTCCGCTCAAATGCAAGCTACGTGCTTGCCCGTATTCCCTGTGGTCAGGGCATGGCTGTACCAGCCAGACGCTTACAGAATCCAGTCTGGCCCAGGAAGGCAGCAGCTTGCTGGCAGCTGTGTTACACGTCCAGAGGAAGAGATGGCAGCAATGGCCGCGCCCAAGTGGGGTTAGGTGAGCCGGCTGTGAGGTCAGTGGGCACAGGCGAGGATCTCTTCACAGGGGATCCCTGTAGGGAGGTACGATATTCAAGCCTTCTTGAAGAGTCTATGAGCTACTCACTACCTTTATAGAAGACCTGTTTCCTAAATTAGGCAGAGTTGGTATTTGTTTACTGGAAACCAAGAACCCTGATTAATGGAGTGTATTTCTGAAATTCAAAGCCTTCCCAACTTTTTATTATGAGTAATTTCAAACATATAAAAAAAGTAAAAGAAAAGCAAAATGAATAGTTACACACCATTCACCCAGACTCAACAATTAGTAATGTTTTGACATATTTGCTTTATCTGTGTGTGTGTTGCTGAACATTTGAACGTGAGTTACAGGCACCAAAGAAAATGAGTAATAATTTCAGAATATCTTCATATATCTAGGCCAGATTCAAATTTCTCCAAATATCCCAAGAATGTCTTTTGTACTTATCTTTTCCCAAACCAAGGTACAAATCAACACATTATGTTTGGTTATGCCTGCTCAGTGTGTTTCTGTAATTTAAAAAATGCAAAAAATAAGGATCTATATATGACCTTTGATCCTACTTTTATTGGTTTCTACCTAATGGTTGAGAAGATAAATACCAGCACTAAAAATTAAAAAGTGGTAATGATGCCCTGGCTGGTGTGGCTCAGTGGATTGAGTGCCAGCCTGAAAACTAAAGAGTTGCCAGTTTGCTTTCCAGTCAGGGCACATGCCTGGCTTGCAGGTAGGGTCTCCAGTTAGGGGTGCACAAGAGGCAACCACACTGTGATGCTTCTCTCCCTCTCTTTCTCCCTCCCTTCCCCTCTCTCTAAAACTAAATAAATAAAATATTTTATAAATAAATAAAAAGTCATAATCACATGCTAGGCTTAAGTGAGGTGCTGGGCGTATCAAAATAAACAGGACAAGGTCCCTGACCTCTAGAATTCAGGCCCTCTGAGTTTTTCCAAATACACACAATTTGTTGGTCTCACTTTTAACCAGCTTAAAGAACAGGTAGAGATTGGCTATCAGAGTTCATTATTTCCTTGGCTCAGAGCCACCTTATGGAATAAGAGAGCTGAGGCTTGATGCTTATGTCTAATAATTTATCTCCTGCTACTTTCTCCATCCTATGCCAACTCAGAATAGCAACTAAGAACTGTTGCTGCCTGATTCCAGTTTAACTTTCCAGTCTCAGCTCTCACCACTTCCACTTACAGAACTCAAACTGGACCCACACTTTCTAGAATGTTTCATATTTTCCCATCTATACTACTGAAATACTTCCCCCACACACACTATCTTGAAACTCCCACCCATAGTGCCAGGCCCAAAGTGTGTGCCACACATTCAGTAAGAAGGTTCTAGAGTCTACTTCTAATAAGAAGAAAGTTCTTCTTTTGTGCTCTTGCTCGTATTCTTTTATTTTGCTCATCAAGTTTTGTTTTATATTATTGTATTGTGCTTTTCTCCCTACTTAGTAAACTCATTGAAAGCAAGAAACTTTAATTATTTTAGTTCTTTGCCATACCACCTGTCACATGGTAATCATAGTGAACTCGATTAAAATTAATCATACAGCTTTGAGAGCAACTTGAGAGCAATTCTAGCAAAACTCCAGGCAATAAAAGGAATTCTAGAGAAAATAAGATTCAGGTGGTTGATTATATATATCTGGGCTCCCACATCAAACATCACATCCTTGGGGAAGCCTTCTGAGATCCTTCCAAACTAAGGCATATTTCCCCCATTATAATCTTTCAGCGCCATAAACCTTTTCTTTATTTGCATTTTAAGTTTCTTTTTGTGATGTGTAATTAATATTTTTCTTCATCACTAAACAGAAAGTTCTGGAAAGTAAAGGATTCTATTTGGTTTAGTTCATCATCACGTTCCTCATACCTAGGAAAGTGCCTGACATCTCCTAAGCATTTTATAAGTTGTTGTTGAATGAATGAATGGATAAATGAGTGGACATTGTATTATCATGGTGCCAAAGAATGGAAAGTTTAAAAGGGGCAATACTAATAACTACATAATAAATAGTCCCAGAGAAGCGCTGAGATCCTTAAGCTACAAAATGACAATGTATACCATGACCTCTGCAAATGCACCATTCTTGGACATTCATAATTGTTTTAAAATTACATGTGATTTAATTTACTAGAAAATCAGTTTGATAAGTCTATTTTTATACACCTACTGTTACTTTTAAGAATAGTGGGCAGTTTTTTAAAAATATATTTTTCATACATATGTGTGTTTATTATATTATATATAATACACACAGAGACTTCTTTAATTGATTTATTAAAAGCTACTTTTAAATTTGTAAGAAAATTACCTGGTAGCCTGGATCAATGATTGACACTGTATCAGATCTGAAGAAATTAAGATAAAGATTTACCAATTATCTGATTCATGTGATGAAGGCATTCAATTGACAATATAATCCAAAAAGTAAAGGTGTCTAAATTACCAGCTTATTTACATTTGATCATATCTTCTGGGTGATTTATAAATTTTTATTTTCATAAGGAACAGTGTAAGCATAGTTATTGTTTTGTTTTTTAATTTCATGTATTTAAACTAAAACAAAAAAAATAGCAAAAACAATGGTTTATCCATTTCTTCCACCTAACACTTCCCATTAAAAATAATGAAGAGGAGGGTGCTCAGGGTAAGGGGGAGCAATGGGAGAAGAGATGGGAAAACTGCAATAGAAAAAGTATTTTTAAAAAGTGATAAAATAAAAAAAAATTTTTTTAATGAAGAAATTTCCTTTTCCTAGCACTTTCAACGCTCTCCAAGCAGTCTAACACCTTATACTCTAGACTTCGTCACACAGCGAAGGTCACATGTTGTTAATATTCCTTATTAAGGAAAAGCCTCTCTCTCTGCGTTTTCGATTTTCATTTCTGACACTTAATTAGAATTAATGAAGTTACCCCGGTTACAGATTGCAAGAGCTGCCAGGATTCCTGAAACTACTAGGAAGTGCCATGAAATCTGTGACTTTTCACACAGGAGGCCAGGTGACAGGAGATACATTTCTCTACATGTGTAGTTGAGAACGTGTGAGCCTCCCTGTCTGCGGGGCAGGGGCTCAGCTGCCTTTTGCAACACGATGGCATGAAGACAAATGTTTATAAAAGAATTCATTTGAATCCCTCCTAACTCTGGTGGGATCTCTACATTGTCAAACAGTAAAGGAATGTTTAAATACAAATGAATTATGCTTTCCCCGAATGAAGTCTCCTCTCTGGTATGTGATTACTGGAGGTGTATCTGGGAGTTCCAGTTTGAGGATTTCATTGCTCACTCAGGCGATTCAGCTCACGTCTTGGCACCATTGACATAGTAAACAACAGCTTCCAGATGCCAGAAGCTGCCAGAAGCCAGCTGATGACATGCAAGTGACAGACGTGGTGCCTTCACACACTCCATCCTGGGCTGGCTTGGCTGATTGATAGGTTGATTGATTGATTTGATATTTGATACATTCAAAAAAAGCCACCTAACTTATGTCTAAGTTTTGAAGTGTTATGATAAACAACCATGAACACACCACACAAAACTCAAGCAGAACCAGAACTTTATCAGTTTTTTGTATCTACCTCTATGCTCCACTCCTACCTCATTCCGCTGCTTCCTGTTTAGAGGTAAGCAAAATCTTTAATTTTTGTGTTTATTTTTCCTATTAAAAAAAAGAGCTTTAGCCCTGGCTGGCGTGGCTCCATTGGTTGGGCGTTGTCCCGTAAACCGAAAGGTTGCATGTTTGATCCCTGGTCGGGGCACATGCCTGGGTTGCAACTTCGATCCCCCGTCAGGGCACATGGAGAGGCAATCAATGGAGGTTTCTGTCTCACATCAATGTTGCTCTCCCTCTCTCTCTCCTTTCCACCTCTCTAAAATCAATAAGTATGTCCTCGGGTGAAGATAAAAAAAAATAGTTTTAGTATATACATATATACCTTTAAACTTCGTGTTGTTCTGTTTTCCTAGTTTTATGTTTTATAAAAATGATATCATATTTAATGTAGTCTTCCACAGCTTGACTTTTTTTCCCCCAAAGATATATTTCTAAGATTCATCTGTGCCCTTACGTACTGCTGTAGTTTACACATGCAGATTCCGTTTGACCATCACATAACTTATGAAGCTATTCTGAAGTGCCTGGACACTTGGTTGTTTAGTTTATTTAGTTTGGGGAGTTCTGTTTGTTTGGTGGGTTGTTTGTTTGTTTGGTAGGTTTTGCCATTATAAGCAATGATGCTGAGATTGTATCCATTGGTCAATGGGTTCAAGAGTTCTCGAGGATTCAGGCCTAGGAGGAGAATTGTTGAGTCTTAGAGTATTTCGAAGTTTGAGTTTACAAAACAGTACCAAAGCTTTTCTAAGTGATTGTATCAATGCACATGCCCACCAGTGGTACATAAGGATTCCTGTTACCCACATCCTCACACTTGGTGCTATCAGGGCTGCTTTTTACCAATCTAGTAGATGTGAAATAGTATTTTTTCTGAGCTTTCCTCACCTTGCCCACCCTGATGGTATTCCAAGCTGTCCCAGAGCTGCGGATCTAGAAGGAATTGAAGGAAGTAGACGAGGGTAGAAAGTTTCACAATGAGCCATGAAGACCCTGAAATTTGTAGAGTTGATCCTTTCAAAGCATTTCCTGTAAGACTCAAGGTTATATAACTCAAGGTTATATAATTCATTTACTGAACTAATGTTTTTATTTTCACTGATGTGCCAGGCACTTCCCTGGCCCCAGGAAGATCATAGCAAATGAAATAGACAAGGTCCTTGCCCTCATGGTACTTACATTTTCGTTGGGGAAGAAGTACACAATAAACATAATATATGACATAACATCAGAAAGTGAAGACCAGCTTTGGGACCCCATCAGCCAGTGTGCAAATCCACTCTTTACACCTTAGGGGACATGAGACCTCGCTGAGCCTCAGTTTCATCTTCAATAAACAACAGTTACCATCTTGCGGTGTTATTGTGAGAATTGAAGCCGGTATATAAAGATCCCTAGTTTCAGTCTGTCCACTTTGAGGAATGAAGAATTGAAGGACCTCACGGGGCCGTCTCATCTCCTAGATGGCTCCTCCTTCCTGGAGGCTGGGACCCAGGGCAACAGAACAGAGACAGAAGCCTGGCCCCTGTGCTAGCCAGCACGTGCCTGTCCCTTTTGTCCTGATGACTACTGCCCACTTCTCACTCACTTGAAGGTTTTGGTTCTGATTCTACTTTTGTCCCCCTCTGTGAGGCCATGAGATGGGACTGAGTTCTAGACTCTCCAGCCACACTATCCTCCTTGCTATTTTTCAGACATTCCAGATAACCTCACTTAAAAATTGATTTTAACCAACCAGTTGGTAAGAATATATATGAGCTAACATGGGAAGATTGAACACGAGTGAATATCAGATATTAATGAAGTATTGATAATTTTGTAAGTGTGATAGTGATATTGTGGTACATCAGAGAAACGTAGTCTTAACTTTATAAATATATACTATGTATATGCTGTCTTGGATTTGCTTTCAAATAAACTAATATTGAAGGGGAGGCTGGTGAGTTGGTTGAAAGTATAGAAGAAGAGTAATGGACAAATGAGGTTCACTATCCAATCCCATCTACTTTGGTATATATTTAAAATTTTCCATAATAAAACGTTTAAAATGATCCAAAAAATGTCTCTGCCTCAGAATTCAATTTGCATGTGCTGTTACCTCTCCTGGAATGTTGTTTTTCCAGAAACCCACATAGCATACTTTCTTGATTTAGTCTAGTCTGCTCAAATGTCACCTCCATAGAAGGGCTTTCTCTACCTTATACAAAGCATGGTTTCTCTTCTCCTGCTTTACTTTTCTAGTTCTTTATCCTGCTTTACCTTCCTTTATAGCACTTCTCACTAGCTGATACTTGCCATGTTTTCATTTGTAAATCACCAGCTGATACTTGCCATATTTTTATTTGTAAAAATCTAAGTTGCAAGCCCTGGCTTCTGTGGCTCAGTGGATTGGGTGTGTCGGCCTGCGAGCCAAGTGTCGCTGGTTCAATTCCCAGCTAGGGCACATTACTAGGTTGCACATCAGGTCCCCTATTGGGGGCACGAGTGAGAGGCAACCACACAGAGATGTTTCTCTTCCTTTCTCCTTTCCCCTCTCTTTAAAAATAAAATAAGTAAACAAGCAAATAAATAAATAAATTATTTTTTTTTTAAACTAAGTTGCATTAAGACTGGTACTGTGTTTCACTTATTGCAATGTGTCGATGCCTTGAACAGAGCCTGGTACAAAAGAGAAATTCAACAAATATTAATTAAAGGAATGAATGTCCATGTTCCACAGCTGAATGTCCCCATCAAGGCCAGATCAGAACTCCTGCTACATTGAGTTTCTTTATCTACCATGAATTGATTCTCTGTCCAGAGTTCTACTCATGCATTTAAGAATGGGGGAAAACACTCTATAAATGCTAAGGTGCTGTACAGGTTTGTTTTTATTCCCAATCCAGTTTGGAGACACTAAAAAGGAGTTAGCAAATTACTACACTTAGATCACCAGTCTGCAATGTCTTAGAAAAGCTTCTATTGTAAAACCTACCCTTTTCAAGGCCATTGCCTAAAAGCAAATGTACTCTGGCTAATTCAGCCCTTAGAAACAGACTGTTATGATATTTCACAGTTGAACACTGGAGTCTCCTTTTGCTGGAGATACATAACCAACCCTCCTTTGAAGAAGATTATTTTGGATTGCTTTTCCCATATAAGTGAATTTGCTCTGGAATCCTTACAGCTGAAGACCCATCCTTCTCAGAACAGGTTGTATAGATTCACAAAAAACTAACCAGGCCGCCGCCCCTGGAGCCAATAACACCAGGGTCCCAGTCTTCATTCACCAAACCAGAGCCATGCAAGACCCATCGTCCTGGTACTCTTTCCTTTACTCTGTTTAATAGGACAAGACACTTGACTGGTGAGTTCTGGACACTCTTACCAGACTTTGACTTCCTCTTCTTCCTCACCTCTTTGGGGGATTAATAGCAGAGACTGCTACTGCGCCAGAGAGCCTTAGGGCTGCCCATTGTCCAAAGACCGGCCCACGGGCAGAGGACAAACAACACCAACAAAACTTAGAGGTCCTCTTTAGGAAGCAACAAATTTTGAAAATCATGAGTGTATTTGAAGATTTCAATTTTAGCACATTTCACTTCAGAGAGATAAACATACTTCTCTAAGATTCTAAGAACACTCATATTGCAAAAATTATATGAAGCACCAATGTACATGATATCAAAGACATTTCTTATCTGAACTGTACTCATGATGGAATGTTACATAATTACTGGGATGCTATTTAAAAGGAGAACAAAATTTTAGTATGAGAAACTGTTACAATATACTAAAGTTTATATAAACAGTGCTAAAAAAGCATTTCCATAATGTTTGTTTAACATTTGCTTTGAAAGAGATTTTTCTGCCTACCACACAGACCCGTGGTTAGGTTCCCACATCTTGTTAAGGTTGACTGATGTGGACTCCGGCTCTTTCAGCATATAAAGTTTCATGGGAAAAAGCCTGGGATTCTGGGAAAGGCCACTCTCATGTACTAATGATGCCTTACTCTCAATAGCTTCCATGAGAAAGGAAGCACCCAACAAAAAACGCAGAGAACAAGACACATGACCTACTTCTGCATCATGTAAAGGTAAAGCTAGGAGGAGACAGGTACGAGCAGGACGAGGGGACGAGGGGACGGAAATGGGATGGCAGCGGGTCCTGGAGGAAGCCAGGGGCTCCTCCAGCTCTTTCCATCTCCCTCTAAGAATAAAATGTCAAACCTCACATTCAGAATGGAATCATTTTCCACAGATGTTTTGTATGCAGGCCTTTCCCTTTGTCTACTAACTAATTTCTACAAAAAGTCTTGAACATGGAGAGCTCACAAAATAGCAAAGGACACAGGGTACAAATCCCTGGAAGATGGCTGAGGATTAAATAGTTCATCATTTGTAAGATATTTGACATAGAAGCATATTTTGTTCTTCTCTTGCCCTTACCTAAATGAATTAATGCTATATATATATATATGTGTGTGTGTGTGTGTGTGTATATATATATATATGTGTGTGTATGTGTGTGTGTGTGTGTGTATGTATATATGTATATGCTATATATGTATATATATATATTTAACTTATCAGGAAATATCTGAAGCATTCAAAATACGAATAATAATAAATACCCATGTATGCTTAATCTAGCCTAAAGAATAAGATTTTTCTCAATACAATTGTAGGGCCCTATGTACCCCACAGAGATTGTATTCCCCTTCCTACAGAGATAACTAAGATTCTGAATCGTGTTTATCATCCTATATATTTCCTGAAAATTGCATTTCATACCACCCCTGTGCAAAGCTCTAGGGCACTTTTAACATTGTGCTAAAAATATCTCTCTTATTCGTCTAATAAGTTCATGCTAAAAATATTTTTAGCATAACATGAAGCTTTCTACAGTAAATTATTTTAAATGAGTCAATTAATTGCTAGTAAATATCTCAAGCTAAACAATAAACAGAAGTAATCTGGGAACTCTGTGGATGAAATTTAGGGTTTTTATTCTACCTTTTTTAAACTTAAAAAAAAAATCAGCCATTCAAAAGTAGAAGGAATCTTTGCTTACCTGGAGCTTGGCCAAATTCCATGCATATACAAGTAACGGACAGTAGCCAGAATGCAATACTTTAAAGGGGCCAATAACTAAGGGGGAGACCCTATATTCTTTAAGGTGGGTAAAATACCCAATGAACTCAGCCTTGTTCCTGACGCCCCCCGGTTATAATTAGGCATGTTGCAGAGTTGTATGAATGCTTGTTAACCAGCAGGGCACCATTTAATAAATCTCTGTACTGTTACAGTCACCCAAGAGGCCTGTCTGCTACACACCAAATACTTTTGCCAGAGCGGTAGATGCAGTAAGAAAGGGCATTGTTTTAGACTAGCTTAGTAAAACATGAATGGATCAAATGAAGCAGTTTATTTTGTAAAGGACCAGATCAATGATGCATTGTTGGGAGGTGACCATGAAGAGAGCTATAGGCCAGTGACTTGGTTTGTTGGTTGTCAGTTCCTAGGACAAAGACCTTGTATTATTCCCTCAAGTCCACAGTGTTGAATCTGAAACTGAAATTTTAGGAACTCTAAAAGTTGACAATTTGTTCACAGCTTATTTGATGCCAAAACCATATACTGATTTGAACTCGGTTAGTGGTCAGTCATCACCTGAACTGACATTAGGCTACTTAATGTTTTTATTTAAACTACTTACTGTGACTATTTATATGTTTTACTGAAGAAATATTAATGTGTTTGATTAGAAGGTTCTTGCTTCAGACCCCCTGAGGGTGCTACATAATGTATAGAATTACCATTTTAAAATTCAGAAACTTCTGAATTCTGGTACACAGTTGGCCCTACAGGTTTCAAATGAGAGACTGTCAAACTCTAACGGCTACCACTGATTTAATAGCTACCATGGGCTGTTAGCCCTTACACTGTCTCATTTTACTCTCACATTGACCCTATAATTGAGAAAAGCATATTTCTGTGCCTTTGTTGTTACAGTAACACCCATAATTGGATGCTGGACGGGACTTTTCCTGTTGCCTCTGGTTGCTCGGTAAACCCCGAAGCTGAGAACATTCATTAGGGGCAAAAACCGAGGAAAATAGGTGTTTGTACTCTCCACCTTCAATTCTGAAGAAAGCCTTTCGAACTTGCTAAAAGTAAAGCTACGTCTGCTGCTCCAACTGTCGCCCCTGTCACCTGCAGCTTATGAGCAAAAACCAAAGGTTTGAACACGAATGTCGGGATGGTGAGTTGTTACTCCACCAGTTTTTTTTTTTTCCTGCTTCTTCCTGTCCCATCTCCCTCAGGCCGTGTGAGGAGGACAATAAGAAAACCACTGTAGATTCATACATTTGGGAAGTGCCTGCAAGAAGAGAGCCATTTTCCAGCTGAAGGGAGGATTATGCCTTGGAAATGTTCGTCTACTCTCTGTGCCTATCTAAGCAGAAGAAGAAGAAATTGGGGAGTGATGACAAGGAGGAGGGAGGGGAGAGCCGAGGAGCAGCCTGCCCCTTTGCTAACACAGAACAGTGTATGTATCAAAGATGGTATTGTTTTGGGCTTAGCTGGTAAGATGTGAATGCATCTATTAAAACGCGATTGTTTTTTCAATTAGTCAGATTTCCAACAGGCATGGCAAGGATGTGGAAGTTCTTCTGGCCAAGGGTACAATGAAAAAGGTTGTATAAGCCGGCTGGAACTATCTTGAGGGTACCCCCATTTAAGAGGGCTGCCTGTGGGGTCAGAGGACCCCGACATCTGGGAGAGTATGTTATATTGGGGAGAGAAGGAATTGAACAGTGACAAGGTCTACTATAGAGAGCCCCCCCACACTGCCAAAGAACCCCTCCATATGCTCCACAGGATGGCTGTTTCACCAAAAGCATTTATAGTCAAGAGAGGATGACAGAGCACATTAAATAAAAAGGCATTTGCCCCCCTTCACTAGCCTCCCTCTTGCCATGATACACAGAAGAGAAAGGGACCCAGGAGTGGGTCTCCCTTTTAGGTTTCTCTCACTTTGATATCGACTGTCACCTCCACAGCCCCCTCCACCCCGTGCCATCCTTTCCTCCATCCCCCACAGAGGAAGTCTTGTTCTCACCCTCTGGCTCAAGCAGGAACAAAAGAACATTGTTTCTCTCTGCACAGCAAAGCAGGATGGAATTTTCCAAAGAAACTTGACTGAAGACAAAGGGACGTAGCAAGGGAAACACAAAGTTCACACGTAGAGTCAGGCTAACAAAGTAAACCTTTCCAGCCCTGAATAGCTAAACGGTGTCCGGCTCTCCAGAGTCCCGTCCAGAGAAAATCTATTTCAGATCACCCACCACCCTTCCCTCCCACCTTTCCTTGCCTCCCCACCTTCTTAGGGAAAGTCCTCCTGACTGAACCACGGGTGATACATACATGAATTAGGAAATAACGATATTTTCTTAGCTCTTGAGTCCAACAGGCCTGAGCAACTTGATGAGGTTTCCTTCACCTCTCGGAGCCTTGTTTTCTCTCATCTATGCAGCACCTATTTGGCAGAGCTGTGAAGTGCTCACATAAACGCTTACATGTGGCAAGTACGCAAAAATGTTTGCTATTCTTGTCATCATTCAATGTTCTGGGGTTTCAAAAGACAACTACCCGGCCTTGCCTTCCTTCTGCTCCCTGTACTCATATCTCCTCTCCCCGTTCTTTGTCACATTGCTCCCATCCACGTGAGTAGGTAAAACTGATTTCCTCATACCTGGATATATCAAAGAGGTTTCCCTAATGCTTTGAAAGAACTGTATCATAGGTTTATTGGCATAAACCATATCAGACTCATCAATCCACTCCTAGGTGAAGCTTAGCTTCTTTATTTCAAGTTCTCGCCTAGCATCTGGACCATGGGACCCTAGTAACGTGATACATTAGCACATCCCAGGATTAGCTGAACATTTCTGTCTCTTTCATCTCTGAAGGACACCTTCATTTCCAAAACCCAGGTGGTGGACCTGGTCAAGGTCAGCCACTCATCACACTCTGCCCAAGTCATATGGCATATGTTGGAGCAAGACACTGCACTTTACTCCTCTCCGACAAGGGGCCAGACAGACCAGGCTCAAACCTTGGCTCAGTATTAATTGCTACAAGTGCTTAATCTGTCTAAGCTTCAGTTCACTCTTTGCAGAATGGTGACTAGGATATGTCCCCAACAGCCTTTGAAGATTAAATGAGGAAATGAGCAACCAGCACTTAAGGCAGAGATGGGCCCGCAGTGCCAGAGGCATAATAAATGGTGACCCACATCATCACTACATGTTTATCACATCACAATTCCTTTGCATGAACAATTAAGTGGATAATTTATATCAAAAGATAAATATAGGACTTTCTTTCACGTAGCCTCTCACCCACATAGAACCCTGTTAGTGGTTCTCAACCTTGAGGTTTACAAGAATCACCTGTTTAGCTCTAAACTCTGATGTGTCCTGTTCACCTTAGAAGTACAAATAGCACATTTATGGACTTAGGTACTATTGATTTCCTAATTGTGGTTCATCTTTATTGCCAATTTCAATCACATGATTAAACAAGTTTCCTGGCATTTATTGTTCTTAGAAGCCTGTCAGTTAAAGGTAAAGAATGACTGATGACTAATGTGTTTACATCACATTTACTAGCTGGAGCCCCATGTCCCAGTCTGCCCTTTGTTTCTATCCAAAGTCCCTCCTGCAAAATGCAGCCATTTCTGCTCCATAGGAGGAGCTAAAATGTTTGTTAAATAGGTGAACCCACAGGCAGAGGTTAACTAAATGCTCCTCTTGCTGCCATCTTGTCTGAGCAATGAGTGGTTCGTGGGTAGCAAACACTGCATATTTTCTTTAAAATATTCTCGTGGGAGGTGCACTGAGCTTCTGAGGCAGCGACACCTGGATGGGAGGTTTGGCTCTGTGTGACACTCGGCAGATTAATTAATCTCTCTGAGCCTCTATTCAATACAGATGGAGATAATGATAGCACTTCCCCCCAGGTTTGTTGTGAGGATTAAATAGGTTAATCAATGAGAAGTGTGGAGCTTTTTAAAAAGTTTCCTGGATGTTGACCTCCCATCTGTTCTTGGGGTTCCCAATCCTTCCTTTTCTTGTTTTGTCCACTATTTAGTTCTGATTAGGGATCTGTCCTGGCTAAATCATTTCTGGAAAAGTCATGTTTATTTCTGGGCATTTAAAGAGGACTTTGACCAGAATTACAAAGGTCAGAAAACTGGCATGGGAACTTTTGACATTAGGTAAAAACTAAGAAAATATAAGTGTGGACTTTATTTAATATTTGTTCATTAGCTATGACAAATGTACCATAGTAATGTTAACTATAGAAAAAACTAGGCATGTGGTAAATGGAAATTCTGTAATATTATTGCAACTTTCCTATCAATCTAATACTATTCTAAAATACGAAGGTTATTAAATGTTTAAAAATATCTAACAATATTAAAACTATAGACAGTCAAAGATGTGTGTTTATAATTTAATAATGTATGTACATAGCAAGCAACTATCAGAATAAAAATGGAAAGAAAATTCTTAAAATGGACTTTTAGCCAGAAATAAGAAACATTTCGGTGAGATGATAAAATTGAGCACTTTCCTCAAAAATTTGCAGGTCTCTTTTGTGTGGAAGATCAGATACATGCTGTATAGTATCCAAAGCAGAAATAACAAGCAAAAGTTACAGATGACCCAGTTTCACCCAGGTGATGATTAAAACTGTCCACACACATGTGCAACTGTCCACACACATGTGCATACACACACGTGCATACACACACATACAGGACACATTCTCAAGTAGTATATCACCCCTTTCAAAGTTGTTCATGGAGAGGATAAATGACCACCCATCGGGCAGATGTTGCAATGAGTGGGTAGGAAGTCGCCCTTGATAAAATTTTATATATTTTATAACCTCCTCCTTCTCTTTATGTCCAACTGGTCTTACCTTTATCCTTTGGGTACATTAAGTTTCAGATTTGGAAAGGACTTCAGAGACCATTTGCTTCTTCTCCGGTGTGTGGATTTCTGACAAGTCTCCTTGGCCTCTGATATATGCAAACACATCGCTAGGAATCTCACTTGTTCAGCTTATATCTTATTCTTTGTTCTTTCTTACACAGGCTAAACATCCTCATCTGATGCTTTCCTTGCTTTGACAACCTGTTTGGACACACTTCTCTGGCTCTGACATCAGAACGCTCACAGATTTGTTCTTGCCCTCCTCCCACACACTGAAACCCCGGATAGCCCCACTACCAGTCAAGTCCCAGAGACCTGCTAGGCAAAGAGGAACAGAAAAACATCTATCACTGCAGGCCCTGGGGCTGACATCCAACCTCAGTAATTATTTTCATGCAACACTTATAATCAGGCCATGGCCTTTCATGCCCTTGCACATTTCCACAAATGGGCCCTGAGCAATGGAACAGATGTACAGCTTGAGAAATGCATCCTGCCTCCTAAAACAGAACTGCACTGAACAACAGTGTGCCACACACACACGACTTAAGGTCAAACTTGAACCCTAGCTCCTTCTGATTCACATCTTCCAAGTGAGATTTCAGATAAACTAACAACCTTACAGACTCTTGTGTTCTACAGATAGCTCAACTGCTCTTCCCACAGCTCACCTCGTTTACAAATGCTGACCAACTCCTGCCCAGACCACACTTACTAAGTGCCACCTAAGACCATCTGATGATTAACTGCAGCCTCTAAATAATCCTGTCTAACTCCTCTCTGCAGATGCCATGATAGCTGTGCTCTGCCTTGCTCAATACATATACATCCAGCTTGGGGCGATCAGCAGGTTCCCCTGGTAATCTTTGATTAGGGAATTTAACAATTCTGCTTGACTCTCTGCCCATTTTCTTCTTGCGTGTCAAGCACTCACCTGCTCAGCTTCAAGAATCCACTTAAATGTCAAACGAGTATTCTCTGATTCCTTCTTCATCTCAGTCCTCAGCGCCATTTGTGACTTCATCCTCTGTGTTTCCTTGGGACTTGGCTCAAACTTCCACTAGCTTTTCTCTCACTATATTTTTATTCTTCAGTTTACATCTGCCCACTCTCTCCAGCTTTCCTTAAGGGCAAGATCACTTTTCTGCATCTTTGTGTATCCACTGCTCATCCTGGTCCTGAGCATAGCATAGGCATTGAATAAATGTTACTTAAACCCAGATAACTATCCATAACAAAACCACAAACAGAGCTTTAAGGGATATGTGGGTCAACTATTCTTTCTTGGCTATCATCTATGTACGACGAAGCCTCATGTAAAACAAATCTCTACAATGCCCATTTTCTTTGTGGTGTGAAGAGTCTACATGATCATACAAGTATACTGGGTTGCCAGGGTCACAAGTACTTATGTAAGATTATAGGGACCCAGGTGATGGGCATGGCTTACCCTGCTAGCAATTCTATTTTACAAAAAGAAAAATCAATCACATTAAACATTTTAGTTTTTAAAAATTCTTTTAATTACTAAAATAATAAATATACTATATAATATAGCTAAAGCTAAAGTCCTTTTAGAACACAAGCTCAATCTTGATCCCAGCCCTACTTCCCCAGAGATATGTTGTTCTTATCGAATAAACGTGCATCCTTCCAGATTATTTCCATTGATTTACATACATAGGAAAAATATAGTACTTTTTTGTGTATGCGTTTAATACAAATTTAATCATCAGTAAATATCTTTAGACCTTCATAAAATTTTACATATGAGATACCAATGGTAACACATGTATAAAAGATGTTCATTTAATTGGCTCTGTTTCTTAACCTAGTCTCAGTAAAAATGTCAAGAATTAAACATACTCAGAGTATGTGTGCATTTTACATATAATATATAAATATATATCCAGGAAGCCGCCGATATAGGCAACGCACGAGGAATGTATGAGGGTATCAAGAAGGCAACAGGCCCAATCCCCTCCAAGATCGCCCCCCTTAAGTCCAAGACAGGTGAGATCATCACTGACCAGGAGCAGCAAATGCGGCGGTGGACCGAGCACTACCTCGAGCTGTACGCAACGAAGAACACCGTAACAGACACTGCTCTTAACGCCATCCCAGACCTACCAGTCATGGAGGAGCTAGACACCCCACCTACTGCGGCAGAGCTCGGCAAAGCCATCGACCGCCTCGCTTGCGGGAAAGCACCAGGAAGCGACGGAATCCCTCCAGAAATCCTAAAGAGTGGGAAACCAGTCCTGCTACAGCCGCTCCACCATCTACTCTGTCTCTGCTGGAAGGAGGGTTACATCCCTCAGGATATGAGAGACGCCAACATTATCACCATGTACAAGAACAAAGGAGACCGCAGCGACTGCAACAACTACCGGGGCATCTCTCTCCTCAGCGTCGTCGGCAAAGTATTCGCCCGGGTCGCTCTTGCCCGCCTGCAGACCCTTGCTTCCCGCGTCTACCCAGAGTCCCAGTGTGGCTTCAGAGCTGGCCGCTCAACAGTGGACATGATCTTCTCCCTACGCCAGCTGCAGGAGAAGTGTCACGAGCAGCATAAACCACTCTACCTCGCCTTTATCGACCTCACGAAGGCGTTTGATCTGGTCAGTCGAAGCGGACTCTTCAGCTTGCTACGGAAGATTGGCTGTCCACCACATCTGCTTGCTGTGGTCATGTCCTTTCACGACAACATGCACAGCACGGTGTCCTACAACGGCGCAACCTCTGAGGCCTTCCCAGTCAGCAGCGGAGTAAAGCAGGGCTGCGTCCTCGCGCCTACGCTGTTCGGAATCTTCTTCTCCATGCTCCTCCAATACACCTTTAAGGACTGCAGCGAGGGTGTCTTCATTCACACCAGATCCGATGGCAAGCTCTACAACCTGGCCCGTCTACGAGCCAAGACCAAAGTCAAAGAGGTGCTCATCCGTGAGATGCTCTTCGCCGACGACGCAGCCTTGACATCACACTCCGAAGAGGGACTCCAGCAGCTAGTCACTTGCCTTTCCCACGCATGCAAGGAGTTCGGACTAGCCATCAGCCTGACGAAGACGAACGTTATGGCTCAAGGCATGGGGACTCCCCCATGCATCACCATCGACGGATACACCCTGGAGGTTGTCAACGACTTCACTTACCTCGGGTGCACCATCTCGAGCTCTCTGTCAGTCGACTTGGAGGTCAATCGGAGAATCGCCAGGGCAGCCACAGTTATGGCCAAACTGAACCGGCGAGTGTGGAACAATTCCAGCCTCACTGAGAAAACCAGACTGCGCATCTACCAAGCCTGCGTACTCAGCACTCTCCTCTATGGCAGCGAGACGTGGACCACCTACGCAAGGCACGAAAGGAAACTCAACAGCTTCCACATGAGGTGCCTGCGACGCGTCCTGCATGTCGCCTGGCAGGATAAGGTCCCCAACACCGAGGTGCTGAAGCGAGCCAATATGAGCAGTTTGCATGCAGTTCTTAGCGAGAGACGCCTCAGGTGGCTCGGCCATGTCAAAAGAATGGATGCAGGCCGTATCCCCAAAGACCTCCTCTACGGCGAGCTAGCAGAAGGCAAGAGGATGACAGGGCGCCCAAAACTGCGGTTCAAAGACATCTGCAAAAAGGACATGACACAATGCTCCATCAATCTCAACACATGGGAAGTTCAAGCAGACGACCGCCTAGCCTGGAGGCTCGCGGTCAGGCAAGGTACGTCACGCGCAGAGGCTGCGCGCAATGAGGAGGCGGCCCAGAAAAGATCGAGTCGGAAGCAGCGTCAACAGCAGCAACAACAGCCATCTGCCTTCACCTGTAACAAGTGCGGCAGGGATTGTCACTCCTGAGTCGGACTGCACAGCCATTCTCGGTGGTGCAGATAGACTCTCAAGAAGCTACGCCATCGTCTCTCGAGACGGACGGCTGCCGATGACGATGATGATGATGATGTATTAACTGTATATTCCCCAAAGAGTGCCAATATTGATCAAGGGAGTGTTATGAAGATTACTGAGATGATTCATAAAACTATTTCAGCTGTTTAGAATGGAAAAGCTAAAAATAAAGCTTTAAGTGATCAGAATTGCTTAAATGCAGAAAAGCTGTATGTTCTCTTTAGTGGAAAATTATTACTTTATAATCAAAAGGCCTGCATATAGTTACACTAGAGAAATAATAAATGGAGATATCACTTCTTTCTCAGTTACCTAGTCTGTCTGTGTAAATCGGTCATCATTACATGTAGAATTTTATATTTTATAATAGAAAAATCACATTCATGTTCAATAATTTTATTTTAGCACTGACTTGAAGTTTTTCCAACCAAACACTAAGAATGCACCCTGAAATGTATGGTGAAAAAGTATTGAGGAATGATGAGTAGATATATTCACAGTTGGAAAGTGTTCGTGATTGTGCTATATTTGCTAATAAATTGTGTTTTAAGTTCTGCAAAAAGCTTTTAGAAATGCAATTAATCTGCACATTAATAAACATTCCAGGAAATCACCAGCTCAGTATTGAAAAGTAATATGAATAAAACATATAGTCAATATAACACTTTATTTATATAGTCCCCACCTTATGTATGATGGCATTGTCTGTCCCAAGTATGTACGGAGTAGGCAAGGTGTATGTATACCCAGCTTAGTTCATTTCCCCCCCACTTACCCTTCCCAAGAGAATCTCATTGAAACCAATATTCTTGTTATTGAGTCATCATCTTATGATATCAAACATGATATTTTAGGACACGTTTTAAGAGAGGTAATTTATCCCAATGGAGAAACTAGGCCAGAGGAGGCTACAGTAAAATTAACTTTGGGGATTTCTGTCAGAGATTGTACTATTCAGGCTTCTCTAGAAAAACAGAACCAAAAGAGAAAAATATACGAGGTCTGTCCGGAAGATATCCAGCCATGTACTATGAAAAATAGAGGCATTTATTGAAGAAGATACAAGAAACATTGTACATAGGACAATGACACCTTAGGCCCCTTCAAAGTAGGCACCTTGGGACCTCACACAGTTCTCCCAATAGCCATCAGCTGCCCCATTGTATTTTCTTGAATGTCATCAATGGTTTGAAATCTCTTTA
This sequence comes from Furipterus horrens, assembly GCF_987537825.1. Lineage (NCBI taxonomy): Eukaryota > Metazoa > Chordata > Mammalia > Chiroptera > Furipteridae > Furipterus > Furipterus horrens. Next base: position 11,718,383 of record NW_028327179.1, read on the forward strand.
CTTTCAAAGGTGATTTTAGTTTGGGAAACAGGCAGCCAAATCTGGGCTGTGGGGGGGCTGAGTCACCTGGGTGATCTGATGTTTTGCCAAAAAACCCTGTACAAGACGTGCTGCATAAGCGGGCGTGTTGTCATGATGAAGCTGCCAGTCACCAGTTGCCCATAACTGCAGCCTTCTGAATCATCTGAATAGCTTCCATGGAGGAATATTCAAACTTAATGCAAAATCTGATTCAGATTCAGATTCATCGCTCTACTCTCTCAGTCATTTTGAATGTGATGACCACACAGGACACATGCTCACTCAATGGCGTCTACCGTCCCCACTGACTAGTACAGTGAAGTCATCGTTATTTATGCATGTGTATTCCAGTCCACTCTCCTTGGCTGCCAGGTTACATCGATGTTGCACAAACTGTTCTCATTATATTAAAAATGGCTGTACATTTTCCAGATAGGCCTCTTGTATAAGCAAGAGAGAGAGAGACAGAGAGAGAGAAATTTATTTTAAGAAATTGGCTCAAGCAATGTTGAAAGCTGACAAGCCCAAATCTGCAGTTCAAGCCCAAAGATCACCAGGCTGGATGCCCAGGAAAGAGCCAACATTGCAGTTCAAGTCCAAAGACCTCCAGCTGCCAGAATTCTCTCTTGCTTAAGGAGATCAGTTTTTCTACTTAGCATTCAGCTGATGGGATGAGGCCCACCTTTATGGAGAGCAATCTCTTTACTTGAAATTCACTGATTTAAATGTTAATTTCATTTAAAAACACCCTCACAGAAACAGCCAGAATAATGTTTGACCACGTATCTAAGCACCATAGCCCGGCCAGGTTGACACAGAAGATTAACCATCACAGAGAACTTGACCACTATTGATACAGAGAGATCTGATCAGATCACTGGGAGAACTAGGGTGGGGCCACAGGAGGGGTTTGCTGAGGCAATGGTAGGCAGTCTAAGACACGATTGGCTGAGAAGCTGAATGCCTCTGGAGTGCATAGAATTATGGGCCAGAAGACTTAAAATAAAAAGGGGGGCAGAGACTGGCACTCTGGCTGCCTTCCTCAGGGATGCCTGGGTGATTGTACTGCAGTTGCCTGTATTTCCTAGTGGGTATTATTTTGCATGGGAAGGAACTCCGGGCACAGCCTAGCATTGGGCTGGCCTGGCAGAGCGGGGCAGGGTTATTCTTTGGGTGTTCTAGAGAGGACAGGCTCTGAGGCAGAAGCTTGCCATTCTTCCAAAACTGTGTAGCTTGTGTATCTTAAGTTGTTTTAGTTTGTCAGCTAATCCTATAGAAATAAGATAATTAAAAACTAACAGGGGAAATGATAGGAGAACTCAGGTGTTAAAGAATTTAGCCTTAATTGATAGGCTTAAGTGATTAAAGCTATGACTAAATAAAGGTTTTAGCCTTAATTGATAGACTGAAGTAATACATGTGGAAAGCCGTTATTCCACAATTGTGTAACTTTTGAATAAAGACTCTTTTCCTTTGTCTCCCAAAGTTTGCCTAGAGGGTGGCAGCGGGCAGCAGAACCCCACCTGCAGTTTGGTAACAGTATGGCAGAAAGGTCTCTGGGGCCCCCCAGAAGGACAGCCGCCCACTGGAGATCATTCTGAGATCTGTGAGAACCAATCAGCTTGTGCATGCAATATGGAGTCTGTCCTGAGAGGCTCTTTTAAGCACAGCCCCAGCCCTGGATCTCCTCTTTTAAAATCACTTTTCATCAGATCAATGATTTAAACACTCCCACTTATTAACTCATCTAATCTTTAGAGTAACCTGCTAAGCACGTGTTTTTCTCCCCATTTATTCAAGAGAAACTTAGGGCTCAGAGCAGTTTGCCTGAGGCCATACCGCTAATAAGTAGCAGAGGTAGTGGCAAATCCAGGTTTCAACCAGACTATGAATTTGATGCCCTCGCTCCCTAGAGGAACAACTGTTTTTGCTTCAACTCCATTTTCATTGTCATGGGGAGATCTGTGGCAGCCTGTTAGTTGCCTATCCAATATCTATCGATTCTTACCTTCTTCCTCAGTAACAGAATTATTATACCACCCCCTTCACCCCCCCCCCCTGCCCCCGGAAACACTGTGCCATGTGAATGGCTTCTGGTCCATCCACCCCCTTTCTGCTTCCTGCCTCATGGTTTGAGCATGAGTAACGGCGGTCTGACCTTTGACTGTGGTCACTGGCATGTGAAACACACTGGAAGAATACAGGACATAAGCCTAGCAAATGTTTTTAATAAACTTTTTAATTTTAAAATAACTTTAGATTTACAGTGAAGGAGAGCAGTTCGCCAGCCCCAAATATGCCATGTTGGGATATTGATTATTTTAGGCTGGTTAATTTTAACAAATAGCAGACATGGGATCAGCTCTGAAAAACAGGAGTTACCTTTTCTAAAGGTCATTTCCTTTTTTTTTTTTTTCCTAAGAGTTTATTTATTTATTTTTAGGGGGAAGGGAAGGGAAGGAAAATGAAGAGAAACATTGGACAGAACAACTGGGGAACTGGCCCACAACCCAGGCATGTGCCTTGGCAGGGAATCAAACCCATGACCTTTTGGTTCATAGGCTAGTGCTCAGTCACTGAGCCACATCATCCAGGGTAAAACCATTTCCAATTGTAAGAGGAATCTCCATTGTAGAGTTTCCCTCTCAGTACCAGGCCTGCCTTCACTATCAATGGAGAAGGCAGGGACTGATATCTGCATAACAATCTTACCCTTGTTTGCTCTGCTTTCCCTGGTAACCTCCCACAGCTGACTCTCCACCCCCAACTTCATCTTTTGTCTTTGGCTGTAGATGGTATTTCTGGTGAAGGCTTCTGCCATTTTGTCAAGTTAACCAGTGTTCCTGGGTCTCTTCCATGTATACAAGAGGCATACATGTTATTAAACTTTAATATGTTTTTCTCCTGCTAATTTCTCATGTTAATTTGAATATAAATCCTGCCAGAAGAACTTGAAGGTTAGAGGATAATATTTCCTCCCCAAAAGAAGGGGGAGATTACCAGGTGGGGTGATTTAGTGAAGATTTGGTATTTGAGCTCCAAATTAATTTAGTGATAGCCACAGGATAGATAGATTTGACTCTGAAACTAATTCCCAAACACTTTTTTTTTTAATTTATTTTTTAATTTTTGGTTTTTCAATTACAGTTGTCCCCTTTTCCCCCAATTTCTTTCCCCCACCCATCAAACACTTTTAATATCCTTTCCATATTTTATTCTTCTGCCTAAAAAAATAATTTTGATGCTTATAGGAGATAGTAGGTTTTTGCCTATTTTTTCCAGCTAAGAGTAGATGCAAAAGATTCCTTTTGCCAGTGTTCCTGAGATGAACCCAAGACCCCAGGCTTAGTACTTATATTTTTGTATTATAGTTTGTGATTACATGAGAAATGAGTTGCATGAACAAAAAACGGAAGTTAATTTTATTTTTCTTTCTGAGTTTTTATCACTATTACTGGCTCTTAATAGTGATGAGTCTTTTCATATTTTAAATTTCACAAGCCATTTTATCCACAATGATAAAATCTGTCTTTTCTGAGAAACACATTTTAATGTCCACAGGCATTCTGCCTTATGTTTATAGAAGTACCAAGAAGAAAAATTGCATTAGGTTGGGATGGGTGAATTTTGTCACAAGGTACTGGCAATGTCAGATCTTGGTTTTTTTTTAATAATTTATTTGTTTGTTTGTTTGTTTTTAGAGAGAGGGGAAAGGAGAAAGAGAGGGAGAGAAACATCACTGTGTGGTTGCCTCTCACTTGCGCCCCCAACTAGGGATCTGGCCTGCAACCCAGGCATGTGCCCTGACTGGGAATCGAACCAGCGACACTTGGTTCGCAGGCCGACGCTCACATCGCTCAATCCACTGAGCCACAGCAGCCGGGAGATCTTGGTTCTTGAGTTCAGTAAAGAAAATTCAGAGCCAAGAACTCTAGTGCAAAAGGAAGTTTACTTAGCATGCAAAGTGAAAACACAGTCAAAGAGGAGTTTCTAGCGGGCTGCTTGGAAAGCTGCCTTGGCCTTTTAGAAAGAAACTCACAGAGGCAGAAGAAGTGAGCCAGCCGGGTTGCGTGGACTCAGGAAACAAGCTACAGAGGCAAAAAAAAAAAAAAAAAAAAAAAAAGGGGCTCATGGAAACAGGTTCAGAGGGTTAGCCCAGGATGAGCTGCCCCTAACCACTGCTATGCTGGTTGCAAGTCTCATGGGGACCCTTAGAGCTTAGGAGAAAGGAAGCAAAGGTACAAGCCTGAAGAAAGAAGGTGCCAGCATGCTCTAGAGAGGAAGAACGAGTGCATTGAGTCCTTTGTCTTAAGGGTTTTTATTAGTTTCCTAAAGGCGAGAGAGACCCGGCTTGCAACCCAGGCATGTGCCCTGACTGGGAATCAAACCAGCAACCCTTTGCTTCACAGGCTAGTACTCAATCCACTGAGCCACAGCAGCCAGGGCTAAAGGCAAGAAATTTAGGGGAGGTGTCAGGGGAGGATCTCAATAGGATAATCTTCAGCTCTCTAGATCTATCCTTTAATATACTGATTCACCAAAATGAGCGGGTAGAATCAGGGTCATGGTCTCTATTGATTGGTTGGCACTAGGGTAGGGGATCACTGGTCATTGCATCTGGTCCTGCTGATGTCAGCCATGTGTCACTTTGGCTGATTTTCTGCTTTTCTGGGCCTGGAACTGAAACAACAACTGAAGCCTGGATGTTATCTCTAGTTTGACCAAAACTCTGTCTCTGGGGTCAACAGACCCGAGGCTTTGTTCCTAAGATTATCTGATTAAGCCCTCATTATCCTGAGGGCTTAATGCTGAAGGGAATGGTTGTGCAAGGGAGGAGAAGGCAGGTGAGTCACGGTGCTAGATGAGGACAGTTTGAACCAGCTCTCTGTCTCAGTTTCCCCATTCCATTTGCCAAGGAATTTTCCTTGCTTCTTACTCTTCTGCTGATGAGGGACTTGAATGTAGGAAAATTTTAGCTTCAGGTAACAGCTAATAAGCTTAGTAATCAATGTATGTAAAAGCTGTTGTTTCAGGAACTGGAGGTCTGACCCACCCTGACTCCAGGAGATCATAAGCAGTCCCACCTTTGTGTCTCAGGAGGACTGCAGGCAATTCAAGATGGTATCTGAGTCATTGGGCTCCAGGGTGACCATCACCCAGGACACAAAGGACACAGCCCAGGACACAGATGAAAGAAAGCTGCAGCTTTTATCTGATTAACTTTTTCCCTGAATTCCAACCCCCTTACCTACACTTCTCTTCTCCTTACAAAAAGAGCATGTTTGTAATGGAATTTAAGAAGGTCTGTTGGGTTCAAACCCGCTGTGTTCTCAGATCGCCGACCATCTGAATCAAGCACCCATAAAGATTCAGTCCCTGTCTCTGCTTATTGGGTCTGGTAGGTGACAGGCAGCGCAAACACTGGCTTTTTTCAGTTTCACTGCCTCATACCTTTGGTTGAAGACTGCTTTTTAATAGCATCAAAGCCACCTTGAATCATCATCAATCAGTCTGTTTATGTTGGCATGTGTTGGCAAATCATATTGATTTCAAGAGTAAATATTAGATAAGATGCTTTGGGGTGGAAGTTAAATATAAATAAAAACTAAAAGTGGCTCGAAAAATAACTTACTTTTTATCACAGAACAAAAGTCCAGAAAGTTCTAAGCTGGTGTTAGGGAAGAAAAATTACCCTCTAAACCTTTCAAGTTCTGGCCGTGAGGGAATTACCCTTACAAATGGAGATTTCCCTGCAGATGTGAATGTCCTTTACAAAAGGTGACTTGTTTTTGGTTTTCAGAGCTTCTGCCATGCCAGCCAGGAAGACGGGAAAGTTGGTGTGACCTTGGGGAGACAGCCAACAGTGTCTGCCGCAGGGACCTTGTGGCTATGGTCACTGCATGGGCCTTCCCTATTCCTTCTGGTCAGTGAGCTAGAACGTGGAGTGGGCAATGTCACATGAAGTAGGAGGAAGAGGAGGGAGGAAAGCATGTGGATGGTATAGAAAGGCAATCTGATGAATGGGTAACCTCAAGAGTCAGAAAAGCCTGTGGCTCAGTGAATTGAGCGTCGGCATGCGAGCCAAGTGTCGCTGGTTCGATTCCCAGTCAGGGCACATTACTAGGGTGCACGTCAGGTCCCCAGTTGGGGGCGTGAGTGAGAGGCAACCACACAGTGATGTTTCTTTCCCTCTCTCCTTTCCCCTCTCTCTAAAATAAATAAGTAAATAAATAAATAAAAGCAAATAAATATAAAAATAAAATAAAGTCTTTTTTTCAAAAAAAAAAAAAAAAAGAGTCAGAAAAGCTGTAAACTATCTCTAACTCACAAAGCTATTCAAGTGAGCAGGACAAAACCCCCAGGGTAATAAGCCAAATAATAAATGCGTACTGAATACTGGGGGTCCCCTCTGAAATCCTCAGTGGATTCTCCCCCCCCACCTCTGAAACCTCACACACTTGGAAAGTGTTATATCTGTGGGAGCTTCCCTCTTAATGGTGTGAATGGACCTTTACTTGTATATGCTTGTTCCTATTGTTATTCATGAGTCTCTTGTTTTGCTCCAGGATCAGGGTGGATAGGTAATTAGGAATTCAAAGAAATCTACAAGCCAATGTAGAGAGCATTGTTTACTCTGCTTATTAAATATGGTATAACCTCTCATTTGTATTTATTAATAAAGACACTTTTCCTTATAGAATCCAAAGTATAATGCCATGCCAGATTTTCATTTCATTCAGTAGAATTCCATCTCCCTAGCAGCCTATTTCAGAACTATTCTCAGTATTTCCATTAGAACAAAAGAGTTAATGCAGAGCAGAGCAAGGCTGGTAGGGTTTGACTGATTATTGTTTATTGTAAAGTGGAGACAAACATCTTTTGTTTTGTTGTTTTTAATAAAAACATGATAATCAACATCCTTACCTAATGTAAAAGGTGGGCATTTAAATATTTTTAATTAGAAGGACCAGTGCATAGTGCCACATTTAGTCAAATCTAGAGTTCCCATTTCAGGTTTAAATCATAAATGTGGGCATTATTACCTTTTACAATACACCATTGATAGAGCACCAACTTTAAAGCCAATTAAAGGTTGGCAATCTTCCTACCATTGGCAAAGTAACACTTGTTAACAGTTCCCCTTGTGACACGTTTCAGTATAATCACTGATTTCTGGAAACCTTATTTAGCACTTACGGATATTTTGAAATCTCTAATGAATTTCTTTTTATAGACATTTTTACGTTTTACTCTAATTTTTTAAAGGTGTTCAGGTAGTTTAATTTTATACACTCAGATGGTGCGTGTACCCAGATATTTATATGTGAAGGACAAAATGTTAGAGTATGTAGAACTATACTCCATAAATAATAGCTTGCTCATAATACTCAGATTTTAATGGTTCCATTTCTGAAATCTAATTGTACCCAAATTCATTCAGAAAAATTTCACACGAGAATTTGGATATGCAGACAACTAGACCACTATTCTTTCTGTTTAATAAGTTACAAGTTCTTGTCATTTAAATTTGGTTAAGATAGTTAGAATAAGTAAATTCTTTCATAGTTATTCACTTCAAATAAGAGTGTTTTGGAGGCCAGTAAAACCTTTTTTACATTTCATATGGAAATAATTTGATAAGCTTGGCAAAGATGTGACAAATGGGCTAAGAATATTCAAGTTATTTTAGTCCTGAGTTACAAACACTGAACAGAGAACTAGTTTTCGCCAACTAAAGAACAACTTGATTATATGCTATGTAAATGTTAATGCAGAAGTAAGCAGTAGTGGGTTTCCACTTAGATATCATGCTCTGGCATGCTTCAAATAGATAATATTTATTCAAGATGACACAATGCATTTGTAGAGTCAATACTAGAAATTCGATAACATTAAAACAAGATGATAGAAGGCATCCTGATATTCAATATCAGCAATAGATATTATTAGTACAAGACGGATATAATGTATCCCGATATTGATGCATTGATTTAGGTACATAATTTGAAAAGTGTTTATCTTTAGCCATCTACAGAGTGTTTCTTCCAGGACCAAATAGCAATATGTTTAATTGGCACCCCCTTTTTTTAATTTAAAAAAAAAAAGCACTCTACAGATGTTATCATTGCATATTGTTTAATTTGATTTAATAAATGGAATTTTTTTCCAAAGAAATGTGCTTTAGGAATAAGTTTTTAAAAACTTAAAGTAAGATACAATTTCAACATTTGTAAATTATATTGATAATGGTAAAAAGTCGGAAACAACCCACATATATATAAATTATGGATTGATTAAATAAACTGTATCTTTATGTTGGCTTGGCAGAGACAATTAGTTGCCTGTCAGGCGCTCTAGACAATGACAGTTCTGCAAGTTTCTTTCATACATTTGCAATTAAGGCAGGAACATAAGGAAGATTACCTGAAGGTGGGCAAATCTCTATGATTGGATTGCAGGATAAATAACAAGAGTATGTGCTCCCTCGAGGATTGTTATGCCTCTGGGGGCTCTAAAAAAGAGGATTACTCAGGCATTGCAAAGATGTGTTAACCTAGATGTGCAACAGGGCTTGCTTAAGGCCAAGATAAACCTTTCATTAAAGGAGTTACGTATAGGCCTGAGCATGACTACCACCTGACCTGCTCAGACAGGAATTTAGGATCAGATCACCAGGGAGGTTACTTTCAGTCACTGAGCTTTGTCAGATTTCTCGTAGAGCGCTTTTCCTTTACAGGCATGTGGGCTGTGAGGTTCCGCAGGACCCCTGCTCAGGGGGCCTTCTGCTGAGCTAATGCTCTATTGCTGCTATTTGACATTCTTAATTTTGCCTTTAAGATTGTGTTTTGTGAGTGAGGTCTGACAGAACCTCGGAGCATGTGTGTGTGAAGAGGCAGTATGTTTACTGTTCCTTGTTGCCCAATTTGCATATCTCCCCATGAGCTCCAAATTCCTGTAGCCCCACAATGAGCCCGGGGTCAGCAAGACTCAGAACAAGGACAAGGAAAATGAATTATAACTAAAAGTGGTTAAGGCAGGTCCCTGACACCGCTGTGAGGCCACACTTCCCATTTGATCCAGAACGTGCTACCCAGAACGAAGGCAATGGCATTCCTAGAAGCAATCAAGAACCCGGCTGTGTCATTTCTTACTCACATTAGTTCCCCGTAGTCGTCATCAACTTGTCCTGAAAATGGTGACATAGAAGGAAACGATGGACGGCCCACACACAGGTCCTTGTCCTTTCAGTCCTCTTTCTCCATCAGGACGCTGCAGTTAGAGAGGGTTGGTAGAAGGTGTTTGTGTGTCAAGAAATGAAATAGAAACAGTTGATTTTGTTCTGTGCAATGTTGTTACTGTTTTGGTGAGAGCAAGGTACAGATGCACGCGCATGCGATTAAGTACCAATGTGTGATTTCAGAGATTCCGTGTACAAGTTACATGCGCTTATATTTGTATTTAAAACTGGCATTAATATAAAAATGAAGGGTAAAATTCTTGCAATTAATTTAAATTTTTACTTAGAATGACATTACATAGAAAATTTAAAAATCCATATCATGTCAAGAAAGAGGCCTCAGAGGAAATGAAGGACCTTTATATTTTAGTACTTTGAAGAGAACTTTACCCTCCTTTTTAAACAAGAGGTCCCACATTTTCATTTTACACTGGGTCCCGTAATTATGTAGGCAGCCTTGACTTTGCGGAACTAACACACCCTCTGTGAACTGCCTACTTCTGTGTTCAAATCACTGCTATTTTGTTGTGGCGAAATTTAACCTTAAATGGTATTTATGGTACACAGTGTAGCCACTAAAATCACTGCTAAAGAAGGATATTTGATTATTTGCAAAGCTTACTTTTGTAAGGTTTTTTTAAGTAGGTTATGCACAGTATTAACATTTTTGTTTTTAAAAAAATACACAGAAACATGTAGTTACAAACAGAAGAAAAAAAAAAGCAGAAATAATTACACCCAAATGTTCATAGTGTCTGTCTCTAGGGATTTATTTCTAGGGACTAGAATTATTGATGATACGTATTTTCGTTGTGTCTGTGTGGTTTTCCATACCTTTCAATCTTCATCAAATGAATATGGATTACTTTTTTAATTAGATAAAATTTAGAAAATTTACAAATGAGTCCTGAACTGGTATGAAGTTTACCATTTAATCTAGAAACTGTATAAAACTCGGGCTCATGTAATTTTGTACAGTTTGCTTAATTTGGGTTTTTCAAATTATAAAACTAATATAGGCTGGTGTAATGACTGAAATAATACAGTATTTTTTCTTTTTAAGCAAATTTCGTCTCTCTATTCTATCCCTGTCATCTGTTTAAGGTAAACATGTTAAAAGATTGACATGTATCTTTCCACAAATTATATGTGTAATCAAACCTTTATCATTTGCTCACTGACTAATTACAGACACACGTGCACATGGATGGAAGGAAAGAGGAAGAGAGGGAGAGAAATGGATCGATTGAATTTTGGATTCATATTCCGTGAAATAGAATCCTATCATACATATTACTCCACAACTTACTATTTCACTTCCTATATTATAAACTTGTCTACAAGAGAAAAGATAGGAATGTAACTTTATTATTTTTCTTATTCTTCTTCACATACATAGACAAGTATTTTATTTCCCATTTTACTCATCTCATTTTGAAGCTCGGAGGTGTCTTTTACATATAATTTATTAAACACTGTATGATGCTGCGGGGGCAGGAGGTGGTCTGGGTGTTGCTTCCAAGCGAAGTCACTCGATCCCAAGTTCATCAAAGGACACGCTTTAAAATACATTCCCCACCCACAGGTTTTTCTCCTTGCCTCTACTTTCTTATTCCACATTTCATCTTAAAGGTCTAGTCAGTCCCCCGGGTTGCAATTTGTTTTCTGATGCATCATCCTGTTACCCTTTAGAGGGAAGGTAGATTTGGTGTCTTGAAGAAGTAAGCCAGTGTATCTTTTAATATTTGTCAGTTTCACCTTAGAAGGCTAGGGAAACCAGAAGCTTTCAACATAGCAGTCCCTGCTGAGGAATGGAGGAAATTGAAATAGACCATATTGATATTTTAAAATTAAGGTTATCCCTCCATGCTACTGAGATCAGATTTGTAAGGCATTGTCTCAAAACTGACTAATTTTTTAATATATTTTTTAAAGATCTTATTTCTTTATTTTTAGAGATGTGAGAAGGGAGGAAGTAAGAGAGGGAGAGAAACCGGTAAACATCGATCAACTGCCTCTTGCCCACAGACAACTGAGGGGGACCTGGCCTGCAACCCAGGCATGTGCCCTGACCGGATTCAAAATGGCAAATTTGCAGTTCCCAGGCCAGCACTCAATCCACTGAGCTACACCAGCCAGAGCAAAACTGACTAATTTAGGGCTTTGTGTAGACAAAGGCTCTGTGAACTCCTCAGTGACCTCAGTGTCCTTATTAGCATGAGACAGTTAAAGGAGTTCCCGTCTATTCTCCCACCCAGGTGCATGCCCTTAACTGCACTTAAATCTTCATTTAATTTGAACTGGTAAAGAGTTACTCTATAAACCAACGGTTCCCTTACTGTCTTAAAATATATTGCATGAATAATTAAGTTGTTTCTTCTCAGGAGCAAGTTCACCATTGCATTATCTATTGATAATGAATCCACACTTTCTTAATTTTGCTTATTTATGGCTTTATCATCGTACACTGTGTGTATGCTGCAGTCCCTGCTGATGAGACTAGAACATGTTCCTATCACCACAGGGAATATGGAATTACCCTTTGGGGATTATTTTCTTGAAAAAGAAATTGCTGGAGCTTTTACTCCCCAAATGATTGGATGGAAAAAACCATCTTTACAGGATGCATACTCTAAATATAGATGAAAGAGGCATAACATTGAAAATCTTGTGGAAACACGAGAAAATAAAAGAAACCCCTCAAATTATATAGGTAGAATATCTTTCTGAAAGCTAGATTTTTCTATCCAGTGATATAGTTGGGCCAATTTGTTCCTTTCAGGAACAAGGCAGGCAGGAAGTAACTTTAGGTTGATAATGCAAATGTAAAATAAAAATGAAACACAGAAACATGAAATTAAAATAAACCCTCTGCTACCTGTGTATATCAAGAAAGGATCGTTTCTCCTCAAACCAAGGATATGCCAGGCTAAGTGTGGTGATTCAAGAGGGACTTGACCTCAAGGACTGCTCTGACCAGAGGCAAGCTTGTGCAGGAGGAAGATTTTCCCTGGCACACACTCTCCAAACATCTCCCTCTGCCCTTTGTAGCCACCTCTTCTCCTCTTTCCCCCTTGGTCTCAGGGGTCTCTGTGTCCTGGGCTAAATTTTGTTCTCAGTTGGCAGCTAATTAATGGGTAAGAAGTTGGGTTTGTGGAGAAAATGGTGCCGCTAAGTGTTTACAATGTCTTTATACGTTTCAACATTTTTCAGTTATTAGAAACAGGGAGGAAAATTCTGGTACTAGAAAACCAGGTTGGCTCTGTGTCAATAAACCCGTCTGGTGATTTAATAGACGCCAACCTCAGTCATTAATTTTGCCTCGCATTGTGTCCAACGACCCCTACGGTATCTAAGCAGCAGAGGTTGAAGGAGGGAGGTCAAAGTTAGTGGTGTTTTTGCAATTTTCTTTTTCATAGTCATGGGATCTACCAGAGCCTGGAAACATTGCTATTTTCTTCTCCTTTGATAATTAGCAGAGGGGTTCAAATATAGGCCTAATAGGCTTAACAACTGGTAAGATGGAGTTTAAGCACTAGCCATTTCTCAACTACGGCATAAACAAACAGGCTGAAAGGTGGTGGAATGGAAATCTTGAGTATGTCCTCTGGCCAAACTCTGTTTAACTGGGAGAAACCCCTTTCTGATTAGACTTGAGCACAAAAATTATGTTAACGCAAGAAAAATGTTAGCTTAGTTAAGTGTGAGTTTTTACTAAGATGTTATGCTCTTGTACCACCGTCTTTTACATGGGACAATTTTCATAGTTAATTATGGCTGTAAGTTATACAATTATGTATTTCTAATGAAGAATTTAAATTGCTTGAGGTGGTTTCCTGGTTCTTTAGACCAGGGATCTTCAAAATTATTTGCATATGTGATCCTGAAAGAATTTTGAAAAACATAGAGTCTCTCAAACACTGTTCATCGATAACTAGAAATGTTTTATCTTAATTTTAAATCATTGCAGAAAATGTATTTCCTGGTGTGTTATAATTTGAATATATATTTTAACTTTGTTTTTTTTTTAATTATTTATTTATTTGTTTGTTCATTTATTTATTTATATTTAGAGAGAGGGGAAAGGAGAAAGAGAGGGAGAGGAACATCACTGTGTGGTTGCCTCTCACTCACGCCCCCAAGTGGGTACCTGACGTGCAACCTAGTCATGTGCCCTGACTGGGAATCGAACCAGCGACACTTGGTTAACTTTGTTTTTATCAAATCCTTGGAGCTATAGGTTTAGTCATTCAGTTTATTGAAGAAGTTCACCACATAGATATTGTCAAGCAAATCTTCATTGACAAACCAATCAGCTAAATCAGACTCAATGTCTATAACAGTGGAAAATCTTAACGGTGAAAAATTGTAACATACCCCATCATCCTTTGACATTGTTTCTATAGGTGCGGACTCTGACTAACGTGTGGTTTGTGGATGAAAAACTGTTTGTACAAGAATCCTAGGAACTGACTTCAAAAGATACAGACCTCGACCTTCAGGCATCCCAGCTCCGGGAGATTTGCTGACCTTCAACCGTAGAACCAGGATAATGTGGAGCCAGGATGACTAAACCAGGATGACGCACACTGGACCATCACTTGCCTTATTGGAATGGACTGTGCTCATCTGCACGTAGAGAACTTTGCAACCCTCTCCCTGGGTCTCTTTGTTCTGTGTCCCTCTCCCTCCTTATAAAAACCTCTGCCTGCACTGAGAGGTGGAGATGGGCTTGAGACATAAGTCCCCCATCTTCCAGGATATGGGCTTTGAGACACGAGTCCCCCATCTTCGAGGTGGCCAGCATCTGCAAATAAACCACTTTCTTTTACATTAGCACCTACCTCTTGAGTATTGGCTTTCATAGTGGCAGGCAGCTGGACCTGTATTTGACTACAAGTCTATCGTTTTAAAATTAAAATGATTGGGATGATATTCTTCTGAATCCTAATTCCACATGAGAGAGACAGACAGGTACACAGAGAAGGCACAGAGACTTGCCAAGAGTTGGCTGCCTAGATAAAATGACTTGAGTACTTCTTACCGAGGCTCTCCCTTTGCTTCATTTTTGGGTGGGGAGTGAGAGAATGCTTCCTCAGAGGCAGTACATGTTTAATCATCCCTTTTGAATTGCCTCCAAGATTGTTATAGCCTGGAGCAATGCACCAAGGTAGGATTCAGGCGGGGAGAGTGATGTGCCTCTCCTGTGAGACGGGAGAAAGGTGAACGGGAAAGGGGGGTGCTGGCAGGACTTGGGACCTGAGGAAGCTGAGAATCTGAAAATAGTTGCCCTAAAGCTATCCAATGGCTGTGTGTTTTCAGAAAGTCTTCACGTGCCCAGTTTGAAGTCTACTGTTCTAGACTTTTTTTTAGAAGAGAATGCACGTGCTACCAAGATCCAGGCTATGAGACAGCTTTCCCATGGGGAGACACTCAGACAGGAAGAGGTGTTCCAGAAACTTGGCAGGACAAAGGGAACGGTGTTATCAGTGCTCTCCCTTGTGGAACAGCTCACATTCCAAGGCCTAATTCTCATATTTAGATACAAATTTTTAGTCATGAAAAAGCCTGTACAACACAAAATTAAAAAGCTAGAAAGTGGGGTGAGTAAATAGCGCTGAGATTATTTCGCATTTTTTTGCCCCTATCTAGTTAGCATATGGCATCTTTTGATTTAATGTTTCCACTGAAGGTCCTGAATTATATCATGTTAAATGAAAAGTTAAAGTAATACCACATGTCAGAGGATTTGAAAGCATGCAAAAACTTTGTCTTACTCTGAGAATACTAATTGCATAACAATCTAAACTTCATAATAGATAAGCTAATATTTCAAAGGAATTCTTCAAAAGACATCCTTCACCATTACTTTATGCTAAACATGTTTTCATTTTATAATTCTTTCCCACAAAGTATACTTTTCCCTGTTGTTCTCCAGGAATTATTTTTAAAAATATCCAAAAAGAGAGAACTAACTATGAGGAAAAGTCAAATCTCTACTAATTTTTGTTGCTTTTGTTCTTTCTGCATTTCTGTCTTTTCAGGTAATATTTCCTCACTTTCTTTGGAGTATTTCACTTCCCTCACTCCTTGCAAGTCTAAGCTGCCACTCATACTCCTGCCACATAGAAGCTGGCATGTGATAAAGGTCATCCTATCCCATCCTCCCAACAATTTAATGGCCAGGGTTTAGGCACATGATCCAAGCTGGGCCAATTACAGTCCTTCCCTGGGATATTTATATGAAGTTAAGAGCATTTCGATGAATTTGCTCAAACACAAACACGTTGATTTTGTCGGATTTCTTATGGAAGATGATAAAGAATGAAGTTTTCTCCTTGGAGTCTAAGGTGGAACATAACCTAGCAGGTCACATGGATACAGTGGACAGAGAAAAATAGAAAAACACAAATAAGGAAGGACACACACATTATAAGAAGGCTTTGAGCTTCTTTCTCCAGGCCCTGGACTGGTATTCAAAGGTTTACCTGCCTCACGGGTAAATCTTAGGGACGACAGGGTCTAAAAACTAGAGCTCAAACAAGTACCAATTGCCAAGACAGAACAGGAAGGCCCTGTTATATAAATTTTAGGCAAGCAGAATGCCCCTGGGCTTGTTGACAGGGATGGAATTTCCTGTAGAGAAAGGAAAAGTGTGTGGAAGGGGAGAGGGATGCTACGCGTTTAGAGGAGATATAGTCTGATTCACTATAAAGCTCTGCATGACTGGGGGCAAGCTGGGGACGGGGCTGGGGGGATGGGGGGGTGGGACAGAGTGTGTGGAGGGGGTACTGAGGCAACTGCAATAGTCGTGTTTCAATTGCGCCACCATGTGGCTGTGATGCCAGCAACAGTTTAGCCCTAGCCCAATAGGCCACCTTGGTTTAGCGGCGGAATTTCTAGCTCTCTCTTCTGGACTTGACTAAGTAAAGCTAACTGCCCCGCCCCTGAGCCATATGGGTTCCTTATGGTGGGCAATGGGCAATGGTTAGAAATAGGGGGTTACAGAGAAAAAGGACATTTTTATGATATCAGAGGGGTATTATTTGGATAACAAAAATAGATGTGTTCTCATTTTGAGCGCTAGGTTGGAGGAGTGGAGTTCATAGGATTTGGTGCATTGGAATTGGCTCGTGCCAGTTTGCAAGAGATGATTATTAAATCTTCAGGGATTTTGTAAGCCGGTTGTGAAGCAAAGTTGTCATGAAAAATTGACTACGTATGTCAGATTTAATGACAATAGATTTATTAGGAAAAGAGTTAACATATTGGGATGTAACTCCATTTGTCATATCATAGTTCAATTGTAACCATATGTTGGCTACAGATACAACAGTTTGGCAAAAGTCAATAAAATCATTCTGTAAGAATCCATTGGCTATATAGAAGTTATAATAAGTATGTATTGTATATTTTATTATTATTTATAAATTGTATGCCACAATCCTTTATATTATAAAATTTATAGTAAATACATATTTTTGTATATACACACATTTTTTCCCCTGTCGAGTTGGCTGTTAAAAATTTACTAGCACACCATTGCTGATAGGGTATATGTTTATATGAATTGCTAATATTAGCAAAATATGAATAATGCATCATTTCATTTCATTCACACCCACTTAGTTCCAGACCAGTATGACTCCATTTGGAGTCGCACTCTATCAGTCTACAAAAAGTTCAGGCTGTCACCAAAGCTTAATAGGAATACCCATTCGTTGTCTCCTTAGTTTCCTTAAATGCTTTGGTGGTAAATAGTCAACTGAATTCCTATAATGTCTATGCTGATACTTTAAAACCATCCTGAAGTGCTAAGCGCCTAATAGTTATGGGAGGTGACATTTTTGTTCCCACCTTCATAGCTCACCTTTTTGTAGAATTCTATAAAAGGTTAGATCTCACCATGAACTAGAAAAAGTGGCCAAGTACATTCTTCTCCATGATGACAATGAACACAATTATTCTGAGACTCTGAAAATGAAGGACTAAGGAGAGAGGCTTCACATTTGAATGGCAAACTCTACACATGTGTTTGATCTGGATGAAATTAAAATGAAAGTAAAGGAACAAAAATCAAAAAGGGAAATAAAATCCCAAGAATGAAAAGAATAGGATGAAAATGACTAACAGATGATTTTTTTTTTTTTTTTTTTTTTAGGGAAGTCAGAAAAGAGATACAACCATGTGATGGATTAAACAGAAGGAAAGAAGCCACAACTCAGACACAATCAGGGAGGCTGTAGGAGTCAATATATCCAGTAAAAGCTCAGAGATGTCCTGTGGTTGGAAACTTGGAGTCAAACTGTCAAGCACGCAATAGAACAAGATAACAATATTCAAAGACTCAGGAACTTTCTTTCTTGAGAAAAAACAAGAGGGAAAAAAATAAAAAAGAAAATGACCTGGAATACAGAAAGCATGGAATTAACCCAGCATCCAATGAAGAGAAATCCCAAATGACTGGAAGTGCTGCAGGCCTAGAAACAAGTCTTTCCAAATTAGAACAAGAATTCAGTGGGGACCAGAGAAAGAATGTCTGTAATAAGAAAGGCATACATTCCATGCCATAGATAGAATAAATAAGGTGTTGGAAGATATTTGGGAATGGTGAAGAGGCATGCTACTTTTCTTAGGGGAAAATAAGTCAATGAGACGTTCCAGGAAAACAAACAAATGAAAAACAGAAATAAAGTTGTGGTTCAAATATTACTCAATCTAAAATACAGCATAATTTTGAGCATAAGGAAAACAATCTATTTGTTTATAATGTCAAATTTTAATAGCTATTGCTAAAATCCCTTCTAAAGAGGTTTTATCCATTTTGGCAATAACTATTAAAATATGAAATGCATACACTTTTTGATTCAGCTATTCTATTTCTAGGAATTTGTCCTCTGATTTATTCTTACAGTTTTGTTCAAATATGTAAATTTAAACATGACCATTTCATCATTATTTATAGTGGCAAAAATTAGAATTGGTTAAAGGAATTGTGGTATATTCACACAATACTGTGCAGCCTTTAAAAAGACTGAGATAAATCTACACGTATGATTTGAAATTATCTCTAAGGTAGATAAAGTACAAAAATCAAGATGTAGAACACTGTGTATATTATACTTCTATCTGACAATATACAAAAACACACACATACACATGTGTGGAACTTACTCTTTGGTTGACTCTGGAGAAGTGAATGTCTGAAATGAGATAAACATTTACTTTGTCCTTTCATACTGCTTGAATTTCAACATGTGCTTATAAATTCTTTAAGCTTTAAGATATTTTAAAAGTTAAATAAATTAAAACTAATTCACTTTCCAGTTAGGATACTTTTGCCTGAAAGTAACAGAAAACCAGTTGTTAATGGCTGATGTAACTGGGAATGCACTGGTCTACATAATAGAACCCCAGAGCAGAGGGGGCTTCAGATGCAACCCCTCTTGCCTGCCAGGACTGCTATTACTCTGTTTGTTGGCGTCATCCTCACATTGACTTTCCCATGGCAAAGTGCGGCCTTCACATCTGCTTTCCTCAATGGCCAGAGCAAGGGCAGGTGTTTCTTACTGTGATTCTCTTGCAAGAACAAGGGGAACTCTTTCTCAGAAGGTTCTGCAGTCTCTTCTCATTTCCTTTTTTAAAATTATATTTTATTGATTATGCTATCACAGTTGTTCCAATTTTTCATCCCATGCCTCCCTCCACCCACTTCTCAAGCAATACCCCCCCCCCCCGCCGTTACTGTCCATGGGTCATGTGTGTAAGTTCTTTGGCTACTCCATTTCCTGTGCTGTGCTTTACATCCCCATGGCTGTTCTGTAACTGCCTATTTGTACTCCTTAATCCCCTCACCTCTTCACCCATTCCCCACCCCACCCCCCATCTGGCAACCACCAAAACGCTCTCCGTATCCATGGTTTTGACTCTGTTCCTCTTGTTTGTATAGTTTTTATTTTTCTTCATTTTTTAAAGTATATTTTATTGATTATGTTGTTACAATAGTTCCAGTTTTTTTCTCATTTGCTCCCCTCTGCCAAGTACCCCCCTATCTCCAGCAATCCCACCCCCCTCAGTTCATGTCCATGGGTCGTGCATATAAGTTCTTCGGCTTCACCCTTTCCTACATTATTAACTTCCCCCTGTCTATTTTGTACCAACCAATCATGCTTCTTAATCCCTGCACCGTATCCCCATTTCTACCCTTCCCCCCTCCCAGCTGATAACCCTCCAAATGATTCCCATACCTATGATTCTGTTCCTATTCTGGTTGGATTTTGTTTTTATTTTTCAGATTCATTTGTTCAGAGTTGTGAGTTTGTTGTCGTTTTAGCGTTCATAGTTTTGATCTTCTTTTTCTTAAGTAAGTCCCTTTGACATTTCATATAATAATGGCTTGGTGATGATGAACTCCTTTAGCTTTACCTTGTCTGGGAAGCACTTCGTGTGCCCTTCCATTCCAAATGACAGCTTTGCTGGATAGAGCAATCCTGGTTGCAGATTGCCTTTCATCACATTGAATACTGCTTGCCAGTCCCTTCCTGCCTGCAAAATGTCCTCTGAGAAATCAAATGATAGTCCTATAGACACCTCCCTGTAGGCAACTCTCCACCTCTCTCTTGCTGCCCCCAAGACTCTGTATTTATCTTTCACCTTTGGCATCTCAATCATGATGTGTCCTGGTGTGGTCCCCTCTGGGTCCAGCTCGCCCGGAATCCTCTGTGCTTCCCGGACCTGTATGTCCATCTCCTTTGCAAAATTTGGAAAGTTTTTCTCATTTTTTAAAATTCTTGCTTCCTCGTTCTGCACTGGTTGACTTTTTTTTCCCTTATGTTCCAAATCACTGATTTGAACTCTGGTTTCCTTCCCTTCACCATTGGTTTTGTGTGGATTTTCCTTCGTTTCACTTAGCATAGCCTTCACTTCTTCTCTTATGCGTTTGCCATACTCAAGCATATCTGTCAAGCTTGTGAGCATCTTGATCACCAGTGTTTTGAATTCTGCATCTGTTAGGTTGTCTGTCTCCTCGTTTGTGAGGTTGGCTATCTCCTCGTCACTAAGTTCTCCCACTGGAACCTTGATCCGTTTCCTCTTTTGGGCCATACTTCTCTGACTCCTCATTCTGACAGGCTCTTGTGTTTGTTTGCCTCCACGTCCCAGGTAGAACTGTCGCTCCTGTTACGTTTAAGGGGCGGAGCCTTCGGGATTCATCAGTACAGGCCAACCTGCTTCACCATGTTGTGGCGCTGTATATGGGGGAGGAGTCTGAGAGGGAACAATGCCGCCTGCCCAGCACTCGCCCCTTTTCCAGGAACTTCTCCCACTTCTGTATGGGATTGGCGCCCCTCTAGCTACTGCCCTGGCCGTCGTTCCCGGAGTGGGTGGGTCTGTGGACGTTGCAGGACTGTGGGGGCCCTTTAAACAAGTGGACTCTGCTGAGAGACTGGCAGTTTCTGCCTCGCCCCAACCCCCACTGGTTTGCACAGTCAGAAGCAATGAGGCTTGATTTCCCCCGTGCTGGGACTGTGAGCTGCTCGGTCTGGTGAGGAGCTGGGAATGCTCCCCAGGTGTGCCTCCTGATTTTTAAAAACATGTGACTGCACTTTCTGCCAACTTGCTGCTGCCGCTGCTGCCAACACCACACCGCGTCCTCTCCACCCTGGCTCCATCCCTCCTACCTGTCTGGATGAGTATTTCTTCTTTATACCTTTGTTTGCTGGGCTTCCATGTAGTTTGATTTTCTAGAATTTCTGGTTGTTTCTAGTTTTGAGGTAGTTGTATTCCTTCTTAATTGTGGAGGGAGATGCAGCATGTCTGTCTACGCCACCACCTTGGCCAGAAGTCTGTGTAGTTTGTTTTTTAAATTGAATTGTTGATAGATCTGGTTATTTTTTTGTTTGTTTTTTTGTTTTTGCCATTTTATTGTTTATAGTTTTGATCTTCTTCTTTTTCTTAAATAAGTCCCCTTAACATTTCATATAATAATGGCTTGGTGATGATGAACTCCTTTAGTTTTTTCTTGTCTGGGAAGCCCTTTGCCCTTCAATTCTAAATGATAGCTTTGTTTCACTGTAGGTCCCTGCCAAGGGTGAGCAGATAGAGGTGATACATAAACTGTATTAATCCATAGCCCTATCACCCCTGAGATGGACCCAGAGGAAAAGGCAGGTGTATGATTAAGTTTCATGACATTGTCTCCTAACAGACTCAGGGGACAGGAAAAGGAATAATAGCTTCTTGGGAATCACTGACTAATCTTTTGACCAAGAGCATCCTTTGCATTTGTCTGGCTAATGAAAGATGTTATGCTTGATATGGGACTATTAGAGTCCCTGATAAGTCAACTCACTCCCTTGAAAGGGCCCCAGTGGCCCTGTCATTTTGCATTCTGGGTTAGCAGAAAGGCCCGGACCCAGGTCTTGTCTGCTGGGACGTGTAACCGGCTATAGTTTCACTAGAGGTCTTTACTCCCAATTCACACCATGTACTAACTGTCAGGGCATTCCCTGAGTTCTGCCCACCATGAACAGATGTAGGGATTTCTTCTGGTGTCACAGGATGAGGTTCGCCAATCTTTGCGAGGCTACAGGGGTTCAGAGTTTTTCGAATGAATGATCTGCGATGGAGTAGCTTTCTGACTTCTTGGCCTCAAAGCCCATTAAAACCTAAAAGTAACAATCAGAAGAATTAAAGTCCTAGCCTTAATTTCTAGGGGCCCACAGCTGCTGAGGGCTTCATTCTAAACTTGCCAAGAGTGCTAGGGTTTTGTTGAGGTGGTGTCTCTAGGGGTTGAAGGTGCACTTCACAGTGAGGAGCTGTTTTTGTACCCTAGTAATTAAGCTCATCTGGCTTTAGTCTGTGTGAAACTACTGAATGTGTATCAGGGCACCAGCCCAAGGGTTTCCTTGAGACAATGGCATTGGAGGCCTCAGTCTATTTCAAATGAATGCTCAGGGACAGTGTGCGCTACAGGGTTGCCAGCTTCCTGCCTGGTGTGGCAATGGCTGGGTTCTCTAGGGCTGAACTGTCCAAGTCAGTAGCCAGTGGCCATATGTGGCTATTGAGCACTTGAAATATGGCTGGTCTGAATTAAGATGTGCTGTAAATATAAAACAGACCCCCGATTTCAAAGAGTTAGCATGAAAACAGGAATATAAAATATCTCATGAATAACTTTTAGTAGTGATTGTAAGAGGAAATGATAACATTTTATATATTGGGTTAAATAAAATATATTAAAATTAACTTCATTTGTTTCTTTTATTTTTTTAAAATGTGGCTACTAGAACCCTGGCTGGTGTGGCTCAGTGGATTGAGTGCCAGCCTGCAAACCCAAGGGTTGCTGGTTCAATCCCTAGTCAGGGCACATGCCTGGCTTGTGGGCCAGGTCCCTGGTTGGGGGTGTGTGAGAGGCAACCACACATTGATGTTTCTCTTCCTCTCTTTCTCTCTCCCTTCCCCTCTCTCTAAAAATAAATAAATACGTTGGCCTGTGAGCCAAGTGTCGCTGGTTCGATTCCCAGTCAGGGCACATGACTCAGTTGCATGTCAGGTCCCCAGTTAGGAGCCTGAGTGAGAGGCAACCACACAGTGATGTTTCTCTCCCTCTCTTTCTCCTTTCCCCTCTCTCTAAAAAATAAAATAAAAAAACAAACAAATAAATAAATTATTTAAAAATAAATAAATAAATAAAATCTTTCTTTTTTTAATGCGCCTACTAGGAAACTTACAATGACATGTGGCTCGCATTGGATTTCTTTTGCACAGTGCCGCTCTAGAAGATAGTCAGTGAGGCAGGTAGGCTAGTGAAGGTGGGACCAGGGTGAACAAAATCCCAAATCTGATGCCTAAGCAGGCTCCCACTACATTCAAGGCTTTGTGTCTTTTTGCTGTAATGGACCATAGCCATGCATATGACTGTATGCTCAGTCGTAGGTTCTTCTAGCAAATCCCTAAACCTAGGGACTGATCTTGGGGACCCGTGACACGTAAAGTAATATACAGAACCCACTGGAGGAAGATTTGAATGGGAATAATTTTAGGTTTGCTTTTCTTTCTTAAAGAGTTAAGAGTTGGAATCCCTAGCCACACCAGACATTACAGAATGTGGGTGGGAGACCTAAAGCGCTGAAGCTGGGGCTAAGAGTTTGTGGAAAACTGGTAGCCGATGTAGACTCCTCAAAAGGCACCTGTTCAGTTCCACATTTTTCGTTCATTTCTTCTTATATCTTCTGTTTTCTTTGCTGAGACTTTCTATTTTTTTGCTGAGACTATTTTTTTCACTTGTTTTAAGTGTATTCTCATTGTTCACTTGAATATTTTTTCTAATGCGTGCTTTAAAATCTTGGTCAGGTAATTTTAACTTCTGTCATTTTGATGCATCTTGATACTGACCTTTCTTTCCCATTCAGTTAGAGATAGTCCTGGTTCTTGATATGATGAATAATTTTCTATTAAAACATGGACGTTTTGGGCATTATGACACTCTGGATGTTATTTGAACTACTTTAGCTGGCTTCTCCTGATACTGCTCTGGCAAGGCCAGGCCCGGAGGGAGCACTGTCTTTGCTAATGCCAGGTTGGGGTAGAAGTCCACGTTGCCTATTCTGCCTCTGGTGACACCCATGGGTGGAGGTAGGGCTCCTCATTCCTGGTGGTCTGGACCTCCACTGATACCACCCTAGCTTGCAGGGGCTGGAGTGCCTCATTACTACCCACCATGTGGCATCCACTGGCACCATGGTGGGGAGGAGTGGCCTCCTTACATTGGGCCCTGGTGAAAGTCCTGATTCTCCACTCAGCCCCTCCCCTGATTTCACCCATACAGGGACATGGAGGGGTGTCTCATTACTGTCAGATAGGAGTGGAAGTCTAGGCTCCCCACATGTCTCCAATAACGCCATGAGGATGGGGGAGGGGCACATGCTAAGGGGTTCTTGTTACCAGCCAGGAGTGGGAATGTAAGTCCTGTCTCTCCACTTGGCCTTCTCCGACAGCACACCAGTGGAGATGAGGAGTAGGGGGATAAGGGTGTTAGGATGTTGGGGTGTCTCATTATAGCCTGGATATTGTGCAAATGTAGGCTCCCCACTTAGCCTTTGCGGGCATGGTGAGGATGAGGCCATACATTGTTATTGTGTGACATTTGTCTACAGTAGAGTGCTTATTTTCTAAAAGTTATCTGTTCTTGGTAGGCTGCATCTTTTTCATACTTTGGCTAGAGAGGGAATAGCCTTTCACTGAGACATTTTTTCTCTCTGCCTGTTGGCAGTTTCAGGTTTCTGGGTTTTGGCTTCTCCGGCACCCAGTACGGGAATGTAAAGATAAATGAAAACTCAAGCACTTAACACTGTTCCTTTCTGGGTCCTGAGGTCGCTAGTAGATATGCCTGCTTTTCTCCATCTGTTGTATATATAATGTCCAGAGGTTTTAGTTGTATTTATTGGGAGGGATAGAGAAAAAATATACCTATTCTGTAGTTCCAGAAGCAGAGGTAAAGGGCCTTTAATGCACTGGAGCACAGCTTTAAACAAAACTGGTATTACAGACTCAGGGAGAAATTGCAGTGCCTTTGACACAAACATATCAGGAAGGCAATCAAATAAAGAAACCAGCCATAGGCAGTAACTGCCTTTGCAAATACAATAATATCTGCAAGCACCATCAAACAGGAATAATTAAAAATCATGATACTTACGATAAAGTTCTGTGAAAATCTCAGAGCCTTAATTTACAAACCAGTATAGGGCTTCAGAGAGGAGACATTAAACTACACACTGTGGGGATAAGGAAAAATTGTGATTTATGCCCTGGTTGAGCAAAAAGAATCAAACTTTCAGTGCCACTCGCTCCCTTTTCAAAGCCGTTACATCAGTTAAAAACAAATGAAAAAGATCTCATGCCCAGCTTCAGTTCTGCCTGCTCCTCTTTCTG
The DNA here is from genome assembly GCF_987537825.1 of Furipterus horrens. Classification (NCBI taxonomy): domain Eukaryota; kingdom Metazoa; phylum Chordata; class Mammalia; order Chiroptera; family Furipteridae; genus Furipterus; species Furipterus horrens. The sequence continues at coordinate 11,743,575 of NW_028327179.1, forward strand.
AGTCTTGCTTGGAGTCCTAAGAGAACACTGTTCATAGAAAGCAACCTTCGGTAAAGTAATACTAATTTTCAAGAAAAGAGCCCTATAAACAACCTAGAGAAACAAAAACGGTAGCTTACAATAAAAATGACAAAAACAATCTGATCGAATATAAAAATCTCAGGAGGACTGGGGTATAAACTTTAGGAGCTCGGAGATCAATTGATATGTTGTCCTGTGTTGTAAATAGCTCTGCTATGTAGGTTGACATAGTTGAAAGGCAGGCACATTTCAGCAGTTAATTATAGAAACCTGTCCCAAGCTACATTTATTGGTTGCAGGAGGTCTATTCCAGCTAAGATCTAAATAAACCAGGAAGAGGGTCAGGTAGAAAATGCTAGGAGACTGTTCCGATGGCAGAAACGTTTTTCCTTCCCTTTCTTTCTCCCTTCCTTCTTTTTGGCTGATGTGGATTAGAGCATTGGGGTGGAGGCACAGCCAAAGAAGGGAGCCGTTTTCCTCCCAGTTACAGATGAGAATTTTGCACTAGGTACCAGTCCCTGGAAATATTGCCAGCATGCCCAGAATCAGGAGAGAGCCTGCTTGGAAATTATCCAATTTCTTTGCTTTTTCTTTAGGCACTTCCAACCGCCTGAGTGACTGGGCAAAAGGTCAAAGTCAAATGTGTTGATTCTGCTACTTAGATTAAAAGGTTGGGTGAACACAACCTAGGCAAATGAATAAATAAAATGAATGGGGGGGTGTTGTTAGTGGGCACTGGGGATTCTCATTGCCGTAGCCACTCCACAGTTCCGCAATCTCTTTCCTCCTGTACTAATCCTTCTACAAAGGCTGTGAGTCTTGCTCTGGTGTGTCCTTGGCTCCCAACCCTTTGAAGGAGGTCACTGGGAATGGCAAGCGCTACAATTATCACCAGAGTTGAGATTCAAATATGTACACCAAGCACAGACAGAATGAATACATATCCCTAGCACACATACATACACACATACACACAGTCCTATATGCAATTCCCTGTACGTACCTTTAGTTTTTCCTAACAAAACGGATGCAAAACGTTCAAACATTAGAGAAATATACATTGGAATAAAGAGTGTAACTTCCGCTCTGGCTGGTGTGGCTCAATGGATTGAGTGCCTGGCCTGTGAACCCAAAGGTCAGGGCACACGCCCAGGTTGTGGGCCTGGGAGAGGCAGCTGATAGATGTCTCTCTCACACATTTAGGTTTCTCTCCCTCTCTTTCTCCCTTTCCTTCTCTAAAAGTAAATAAAATCTTTTTTAAAAAGTGTAAATTCCTAGTAATTCCACCCTTCAAAGAGAACGTCATCAATTTGTTTTCCTACTGTTTTTCAAATTTATGAAACTGTTGGGTAAATAAAATCAAGTAAACTTAAAACTTATTGTATTCTGGCAGACTTCTATGATTGTTTCCCAATGACGAGACAGGCACTAAAACTGCAAATACATTTAGAGACCCGCGTATTAATTGCAGTTGAAACGAAGTCCCATACTTGGAAAACGGCACTTTTCGCTTGCGAAAAGATTGCAGCAACAGCAGCAGCTGCCGCCAAAGTTTAGTACTCAAGGTGGCAACACTTGCAGTTACAACCTTCTGAGGGGGGTGGTTCTGAGGAGTCAGGTGCTCGGAGGATGTGGTAGTGACAGCCAACGCCCCCCCTTACACCCTCTGCGTTTTGGTAAACAAGGAGACTTGCCCGCAGTCTGCAGACCGGGGAGGAGCTAGGAGGCGGGGCCATGGCACCTTACGTAAGCATTAGAAGGGCCTCCTATTGGTGGTTCTCAAAGTGCGGAGGACCTGCGAATCTTGATTGGCCTGATCCCTGGATTGACGGCACTTTTCCCGACGGGCGGTGCCTCTCGCTTCTGCGCTCCGCCCCTCGCGGGTGGGTGCCCGCCCTCGCGGCAGAGCGCGTGCGCGCGTGGCCCCACGCCGGTGTGCCCGCCTGCCTCGCAGCGCACACTCGCAGACAGTGGGGTAGCCCGAGCGGCGGAGGTCACCGCGGGGAGGCGGGGTGGGGGCAGCATGGCAGCCTCCATACGGCTCCGTGGAGCCGCCTCTGGCCTCCGGTACTGGAGCCGCCGGCACTGGCCGGCAGCGGCCAGCCTTGCAGCGGGTAAGGACATCGTGCCTCCTTCCCCCGTCCCTCCTCCGGCCGCCCGCTTCTCGCGCCCTGACGGCCGAAGAGGTCTTTTCACGAGAGGCGCTGCGGTTGGATCGGGGCTTAAAACCCAACATTTTGGTTGGTCCCAAGGTCTGGCGTATTTTGCGGCTGCCCTTTGCGCCGCTTGTGCTTCTACCCAGTAACCTGGCCCCGAATCCAGGTGAATGGCATTCAGCGCCCTTTCCGCAACTTAGGGGTGGGAAGACCTTGGGGTAAAGGGAAGAATATTTGGGTCTGGGGCGTGCTCCTTTGGAGTCAGGGCTCAGAGGACAAATGGAGGGCCCAGCCTCAGGTGCGACTCTGCGTCCACCCCTGTGACCCCTGGGCTTGCAGCGCCGGCTCGCGTTTTCAGCCTCCTTCCCCCCAGGGTGCACTCCGGGTGGGCGCTCCCTTGGGCAGCGGGGCCAGATTTTTGTTTAAACACCTTAATCGTACAAGAGTGGTGTCAATATACACCAGGTGATAAGTCATACCAGCAAAGTTTCAACTCATCCTTGACCCGCAAGGCAGGCTTTCCGCCGCCCCGTCTTTGGAACTGTGCTACCTGAAGATGGCATTTCTGTCAAATTATTAACCAAAACACTTTAAACGTCTTCAAAGTTGTGACCTGAACCTATCCTTTTCCTCTCCCCGTATCATTAATATCATTATAAGTTATGGAAGATAACCATTGACTTAGGAAGAGGCAGCTTTTAGACCCATAGAGATAAAACCTTTCTCATTTCAGGTGATTAACCCGAGGCCCCTTGGGCAAGTGAATTAGGGTATCTATCCCAGCGGGATCTAGGAAGTTAGCCCTTGATTCATCCTCATTCCTGCATTTTCTATTACACCAACATTCCTCTTTAATTTAAAAATTGGTTGATTTGTGTGGCCGCTGCTGTTGTTTTCCAGTAAAAGTGAGAGTTGTAACAGTTTAGCAAGAGCATACTCAGGATTTTTTTAAAAAGCCTTGGTATTAGGTTTGTTTTTTATTAAATTTGATTGAAAAAAGAGCATGCTCAGAATTGAGTCCTTAATAGCTCCCATTCCTCCCTCTCAGTAAAAGCTAAGCAGAAGAGTGAGTTTCCTCCCTGGCTTGAGTCGGGCAGGCTCCTTGTGATGCAGGAGAACAGATGTCTGATACAGAATCACAGAAACAAGATACAAACTCGCGGAATCTGCCAAACTTGAGTGTAACTGCTGTTGGAGCTACTGTACTGAGCTCCCAAAAATGCCTCCCACTTTTGCTCAGCAGTAAATTTTGCACCAATTTTCCCATGAATGTGCAATTCTTTCAGTGTTGATTAGCCAAGGAAGATGTGTTGTCTAGTGGTTTTACAAGGTGTTCAGATGATTTTTTAATAAACTCTTAATGCACCTTTCGGAGTTATGAAAGCTGTTCCAGTTCCTGACAGCAGAGCCTGAGGCCCAGGACTGTAACAATTGTCCCTGTGAACTGGAGCGCTGTTCCACAGTGCTGGTTAGACGCTTCGCCCTGTGATCTCGTTTCTTCGGTTCTTTACCCCGAAGGTGCTCTGTGCATATAGATTTATGATAAATTTTAAACAGTTCATTTTGTGATGATTGTTTAAAAGCACGTTAGCGATTGATTTTTACTCTGGAATTGTTTTAAATGTTTCTGTCAATATTAGTTTATTACAAAAGTGCTAACTTCTTTGACATTGGAGTCTTCAAAAAATACATGCAAGTTTGGAGTCTAGGGACTTAAGAGAAAGGGCCATGTCCAAATAGTAACACTACGTAGTGCTCCGAATTCTGTGGGTTGTCACCATAGTATGTTTTAAGGTGTTTATTTACTATTAAAAAAAATGAGACCTGAAAGTTGCAAGTTCATAGCACATCTTAATTTTAAAATATTTACAGTATAAAAAAGGAAATAGAAAAATTAGCAATATTAAACTATATACAGGTAACCCCCATATAACATGGTTGTTGGGTTCCTAACAAATACTGTGTTATGAGAATCCGTGTTATATGAAACAAAGAACTAGTACAAAAAAGGGGGTTAGTTTCAAAAAATTAAAAAAAATACTATTATATTTTTATGATTAAGAGGAATATCTTTATTAAAGCAACTTTCCTCAAAAGTACTACATATTAATATGAATTAAGTAATGTTTTCTTCATCACCACTACTAAGCTCCACTAACCGAATGCATTTTCTTTTTGACAAGATATCCTCATCCTCTGAACTTTCTTCAGCATTATCTTGATTTCTGTGTTCTACTTTTTGCAAAACAATCTGTTATTTTAGGTTGCTTCCTTTTAGCTGAGAGATCTTTATAAATTTCATTATACGGTGCTAAGCACGTGTGAAGTTCTCTCTTAAACTTTGTGCTCCTTTTAGTGCAAGGATCTTCATTTAAGAAATATGACTGGCTAAGTCTAGGCTTCTCTTTACACTTTTTAGAGTAAACTGATACGATGTACACACTTGAATGAAAAATTTTTAATGAGTTATCTTTTGCTCTTAAAAGCTTTTATCACATTCAGTATTATATGGAGATTTCCCTAATTTCGTGTTACATGGGAGTTTTCCCCAATTCTCTAACCTGTTAGAGTGAAACCGTGTTATAGAAGTACCATGTTATACGGGGATACCTGTATGTATATTACTATTTGATCACCATTTAGTAAAAGTAAGTTTTGCATTTTATCTTAGAAGGTAATTAAATTTATTTGTAGACTTCTTTATACAGATTTAAAAAATCTATACATGTAGGTCATTGTGACTCATCAGCATTTACATGGAAAAAGAATTTATATCAGATCATCTTAAAGTGACCACTTGACCAGAGGTGGAATGGGAAAATTAACCAGCATTAGGTACAGAAATGGGCATACATTTTTTTTTATTATTGGTCCCTTTCTGGGTAAGAAACATATTTTCAAAACAACACACAGCATAAATAGAATATGTAATGGCATTTTTCCTTTTTACATTAGCTTCTAGGGATCCACATAGTGCTCTGAAAAGCAGCTCATGGCTCAGGACCAAAAATTGACCTTAAACTTGTGAGATTACGTAGGAGGAATATTTATTTCTGCAATAACTTGACTCAAACAGTAAAGGCCTTTATAGAGTAAGTCACTATCTTTAGTAACTCTTCATATTAAGCAAATAGAATGCTTATAACAACATGTGATAAGCTGGGACACAGTGTATATACAGCATAATCTCATGATATAATGAGAACATACATTCAAAGGACAGATTATTTTTGTGTAGTGAGGTTAACTTTTTCCCTTATGACTATACTTTTTTGTATTTTCCTGTTATCTCTTGATACAATGAAATGCATTACTTCGATTAGGAGGAACAATCTTTGGAAATGTAAATAATTAACCTATTACAATTTTTGCATTTTGAAACTTCAAGAAGCTTGATTTTTGGTAGCACTTAATCCAAGTTATCCAACATATGGATAACTTTGTCCACATCCCATTGGAGAAATGGGGTGTAAGCTGTAAATTTATAAAGTTAGAAATAATTCCCAAATTTTCCAACTAGTTTCTTGGTATTGTGTTGACTGATTTTCTGCCAATCTGGTTTTAGCTATGGTCTAAATATACTATTTCCAGACATTAATGTGTGTGTGACTTACTTAAAGGAAGAGTACTAGTTAAGTTTGAAAGTTTTTAGGATAATGATTTTTTTAAAAGATTTTATTTATTTATTTTTAGAGAGAGGGGAAGGGAGGAAGAAAGAGAGGGAAAGAAGCATCGATGTGCGAGAGATAGATACACCAATCATTTGCCTCTCATACGCCCCTAATTGGGGACCCGGCCTGCAACCCAGACATGTGCCCTGACTAGGAATTGAACCGGCAACCTTTCAGTTCCGGTTCTTAGGCGGACACTCAAAACACTGAGCCACTCCAGCCAGAGCAAGATAATGATTTTGTTATACTCCTTTGAATTTCTTCTCCTTTAGGAGCATATTTTTCTGTATCGTCCGGGCATGCCTTCTGATATAGCACCTTCACTAAAAGATGTGTTTCCTTAGACACAGGATATTCTTCTAAAGTAGTCTCCATCCCTTCTCCTAACACTCTGGCTCTTCTAACCCACTAGGCAAAAAAGGGGCATTTGGCATAGGACTTGTGCCCTTGTGCTGCTTCTTGCCCATTAATAACAAAAGTAGCAGATACTTACTGACTCTCATGTGCCAGATATTGTTTAACGCTTTACTCGTTTATCTCAAGTATTTACAACAACCTTCTGAATGAGTCACTCTTGTTGATAAATCTCTAGAGAAGTTAAGTAAGTTGTTAGTTCAAGGGCATACATCTAAGAATGAACCTTATGAGGATAGGAATCTAGGTCTTTTAAACTGAGAGAAGTTCTTAGATATTACCATTAGTAAATAACCTCTTCTCTTTTGACATCAACTCATCTAATTACACTACCATATCACAATCTTCATTGATTTTCATGTTGTTCCATCCGGAGTCCAGGCCTCATTACTTTTTATCTCAACTTCAACAGCTAACTTTAGCTCTTCGAAGATCTCATCACTAGAAATTGCTATACTGTCAATATTTCAAAAGTTGAACTAGCCTTCTGGTTGATATAACACCCCCCTCTGATTCTTGTTTTACTGACAAATATAATATTTATCATCATCAAACCTCTTGTGGACCAGAAAGACACAGGATTCTTGTTAAACCCAGTGTGTTAAACTGAGTGTTGGTAAGGTGAGGTTGCACAGTCTAAATCTAAAAACAGAAATAACCTCTAATGTTATTTTCATGGTAGTGCAAGGCCTCTCTGCTCTGTCCTGCCACAGTGTGATTTCGAAAAGCCTTTTGTGAAAAAGAAGAAAATAAAGCAAAACCAGCATACATCCTTTTTTAAGAATTTTTTTTTCTATAAATAGAAGTGCCTCTTCTCTGAAAGTGCATGAGGTTGTTAGCCCAAGGTCCTGAGACTGTTCCTCTTGCCATTTAAAGGCCTTGGAAGTGTTCCTGTCCTCATAGAACCGTATTTATAAACTGGTGACTTTTGGTTGAAATACATTCTCCTGTATTAACATTGTATCCAGATTGTTTTTTATACCGTTGGAAAGGCTGGTTTCTAAAAATGTGGGGTGGGAAGGTTACAAAATTTTCCATTCTTAGACATTGTCCAAGCTATAGGTTTTATTGAACACATTAAATTTTTATGCACATTACTGAAGGAGATAATGTAGTTATGAGGAACCTAGAATCCTCCACATAACAGGTAAAGTATGTAATATGTATTTTATAAATGATAACATTTTAAAGTTTGTTAAAAACCAGAGAAACGATGTCCGAGAGGTAGAAAACAGAAGAGAGAGTGTTTAACAATTTATTACTGTTCTTCTGGAGAACTAAATAATTAGATGTTGGTCTGTATGCACATGGTCCATTTCTCTAAATGTGATTAGATCATTAGTTTAAAACTAGCCTTTAAAGAAATTTTTAATAGGAAATTCTAACTGTTGACCAAACTGACCCATAGATACAGAGAACAAGATGATGGTTGCCAAAGGGGAGGGGGACGGGGAGATGGGTGAAAAAAAAAAAAGAATTGACTTACTAATGTTGAATGATGTTTACAATAAAAATGTTATCTGCCCCTGTTGAAAATAATGCATTGACATTAGTGTGTTCTAGGTCATTGGCCTCTAAGACTCCAGTTGGATTCATTGGACTAGGCAACATGGGGAATCCAATGGCAAAAAATCTCACGAAACATGGCTATCCACTCGTTATTTATGATGTGTTCCCTGATGCATGCAAAGAGTTTCAAGATGCAGGTGAACAGGTAAGAGCTTTTCTTACGATTTTGATGTTTAAAAATGAATACAGCCCTGGCTGCTGTGGCTCGGTGGATTGAGCACCAGCCTGTGTACCAGAGGTCCCAGTTCGATTCCCAGTCAGGGCACATGCCTGGGTTGCGGGCCAGGTTCCTGGTTGGGGGCGTATGAGAGGCAGTCGCACATTGATGTTTCTCTCACGCATCGATGCTTCCCTCCCTTTCTTTTCTCCCTCCCTTCCCTGCTCTCTGAAAATAAATAAATAAAATCTTTAAAAAAAAAAAGAATACACATTCAAGTAAGTGACAGCTTTTTAGTATACCCAATGGAGTTGTAAGCCTGATTGCTAATTTTATTTCTTCCTGTCTATAATACATATACACAGAAGACCATGTATTAATAACTGAATTTAGAGTTTTGTTTTTTTTTTGAGCTATGAAGGAAATTCTACTTGTACAATTTGTAGAGTGGTAACTAAGGGATTAATGTAATACTAAGAATTTCTGAGAAATACAGAAACAGGTGAGAGAAAAAATAAAGTTAAATAGTTAACTTCTGGAAAACAGACTTGAAATAAGTACTGAGAAGTGCAATGCCTATGTAAAGAGCAGAATTAGGCAACTTAGAGAGAGGTCATCCAGCTCCTTCCCTTCGTGGGTGTGTGCCATATGGGGAAGCAGCAGCGTTGCCTGAGAATTGTCTTGGAACTTCTCAGCTGTGCCTGCCTACCCATCATGCAGTTGCTGAATACTGACACTGGAGCACCAGTTCAGCAAAGCTTACCAACCGCGATCAGTCAAAAGCAAAGAGTTTCATTAATTTTTAGTAAAATGGTTGTTACATTGGGTGAGAGGGCAGATAGGGAGCTTCTCTCTGAAGATGAGACATTTAGCCAGATGGCAGAGCAAGGAGGATATATCCGGATGAAGAATTGGGTAAAGAAGCAATTTTCTTTAAAAGTGGAAGCCTTAGTCCCCGGGTTCCTGGAGATTTCTACTTTCGGTTAACAGATGCCGGTTGAGCACCTACCATGTGTCTAGCAGTCTGTCCAGTGCTGCGGAGAATAAACTAGGTTGAGCTGCATGTGGCAAGGTATTAGTGTCTTAGGTTGCAAGACTAAGTAACATTACAGGGAAGTTTCTACTAAAATTGTATTTTGACTATAATGAAATGTGGAAACACTTTTTAAGGAGGAAAAAAAAAAGTAATAAACGGTTAAGAGTCATTTCATTTCTAGTAGGAAAATACATTATATTGTGTAAAATCTTTGATCACCTACAAATGGAAATGAGGTAGTCTGAAATGAAAGTCATGGAGACAAGATCTCTCAGATTCCTGAAAATAAATGAGAAGGTTCTGGGACACAGACTTAATCATTAGGTTTTTTCCCTTTTTTTTTTTTTTTTTTTTTGGTCTGCCTTGAGATATGTAAGTGGGGTGTGAGAAAGGAAAGAAGATGGGTTCTGGGTAGCTGCCCCTCCCAGAGCAGTGAAGAGTCAAGACTTGTTTTAGCCTCTGGTCTGCAGTTCCCACCCCTGCCCCCACACACAGTGGGAAAAGTTCTGTGGGTGTGGCTCACACTGAAGCAGCAAGACTAGAAGACAGAATTCCCTTTCCCATATAACCCTCTCCTTCACAGCTCTGTTCCCCTAAGAGTCGTGACTCCAAGAGGTCCTCTGAGTATTTATCGTAATAACAGCAGTGGAGGGCAGGAGAATATGAAATGTAGAGGGAGGAAGGGAGGGAGCTAAGGGGTAAAAAAAGCTTTGGGCCCGAGGGGAAGTATCCTGTCATAATAGTAAAGTGAAAACATCTGTTGATAAATGATACATGCTGGAAGCTTGAAAAGCATTCTGAACTGTGACAATGTCATTTGAACAAGTGTGATTTGCTAAGGGTACTCCTTTAAAAGGTAACATTATCCTTGACCGGTGTGGCTCAGTTTGTTGGGTGGCGTCCAGCAAAGTGAAAGGTCGCAACCAATTGATGTTTCTCTTCTCCCTCCCTTCCTTTCTCTCTAAAAATAAAGAAATTAATAAATGTTTTTTAAAAAATAAAAAGCAACATTAATTTGGATGAATAAGTTCTGATATATTAAAATCTCAGTATTATTTCATGGTTATATTAAGTTTTTTAAAATTTTTGGATAAAAGAAAAAATGAATTCTACTGCAAGGCAAGAAGACTAGGTCCGGGTGGGATAGGAAAATGTAGGTGAAAACCTTGAAACTTCTTGCCGTCGTGCACCATAGTGCAATGGAGGGATTAAAGATTTCAAAATTCAGACTATATTTGACTTGATTCTTACATTTTAAGGACAGGTGTCCCCTTTTTTTCTGCAATATTACTATGCCAAATGAAGCTGATAAAATGGCAGCCTAAGAAAGCATGTTTCCACCCCCCAGAGATTGCAGATTGGTCTTGGAAGGAGGTTAGTGTAGTTTCCACCTAATCTGCCCCCGTCTTGGATCTTCAACAAAGATTGCAGAATTGGCTAGTTGATTTTAAATGTCTACTGTATTTTTAGTGAGAAATTTACTGGAAGAAAAAGTAACAAAATAGTATCTGGGTCAAAAGCAGTCAACTTGTTTTAAAGATCTTTGAACATCTTGAAGAAGTACTTTTCTTTCTTTCTTTCTTCCTTTCTTTTTTTTTTTTTGAAGCAAAAACTGGGGAATTTATTGTTTCATATACCTGCAGAGTTGGGGAGTGGTCTGATCCCAGGCACAGCTGAATTTTGGGCACAGAGATAGTCAGGGTCTTTTCTGTCTGCCTTCTGGCTTTGCTTTCCGAAGGCAGGGTTCTCCCCTCAAGGGGCAAGATGGGCACCTGCAGATCCAGGTGAAGAAGTGCTTTGGAGTGTTCCAACCCTGGAGATTTTTCTTCAAGCTCTACCTGGTAGTAAAAGTTATACGTGGGTTCTGAAGGGAATAAAAACTGACATATTGAATATGTTTTTTTTTAAAGATTTTACTTATTTAGTTTTAGAGAGGAAGGGAAGGAGAAATAGAGGGAGAGAACATCAACGTGTGAGAGATACGTCGACAGGTTGCCTCTTGCATGTTCCCAAACTGGGGACCTGGTCCCCAACCCAGGCATGTACCCTGACTGGGGATTGAATTGGTGACTGTTCATTTCATAGGCCAGTGCTCAATCCACTGAGCCACACCAGGCACGGCTGACATGTTGAATGTGTTTTACATCACTGTATTTAACCAACGTATTTATGCCTTTAAATGTTAACCTGTTCTAATAAGGCATTTATAATTGGTTAAATATGTTATTTGTGGTCATTTCCTTAAAAAATTTGTACATTCTTCTTTCAGCATCCCTTTATTATATCTTTATTTCTATTGGAAACTCAGGTTTAACCTACAATGCATCGTTTCAACTTTTAGCATCTTTTCTGCGACTTTAACCCATGATAACTATTTGGCCTCTGTATATTAGAAATCATTAATCAATGAGTTGTTGAGAAGCATAAGCCCTGGAACTAGATTTTCAGGGCTCAAATCTTAGGTCTACCATGTGCTCGCTGTGTGACTTCAGATTATTTAGCCTCTCTCTGCTTACGTTTTCTCATCTTATAAATGGGGATAGCAGTAGCACCTTCCTCTTACTCCTAGAGAACCTGGCACATAGAAGGGGCGGGGCACTACTACTGTTGTTATGAATGTTTTTGCATCTATACCGTAGTGCTCTCAGATCTCTACTTCCCAACACCACACAGAAATACACCACTGTATTGGCTGAGTCATCGAGTCCAGAGCGCTTTGGAACAGAACTGTAGACATATTTTTAACTGAAGGAATGAGGGTAAAAATTAAAACCAAACTAGTAGGTAATGATTTGACAGCATCCTGCTCAAGAATATATTCTCACCACCCTTTCCATCCCGTGCTTATTTTGCAGAAGGTACTGATTTCTCTTTATAAGCATTAGCGTCAACAGCGTGTGACTTGTGCTTCATTTTTGTTTTCATTATCTAGGAATTTCCTTGGAGATGCCACTGATCTGTGCCAAAAGTCTTCCACCATTTCTGCATGAGTTTTCTGGCTGAACTAGGCTTAATTAGATTCTCTTTTGTTTTCTCTTTGAAAACTTGGAAACCATCCTGTTGTTCGTGGGTTGTAAGGCTGAAATGTCTGGTTAAGTGATTCTCCTGGGATCTAATCTGGCAGCCACTCAGGTCTTGTTAAATGAGAACTTTAAAAAGCCTCTTGCTGAATGGGCTCCATCACTGTTGACCAAATGTTTCAAGATGTAGGCACAAGCCATTTTTGTCAGTTTTTTAAGTGTAGGGTAATTTTGAACTAACTATGCTTTTCTACTTGGAAAGATTAAAATACACTGAGTGGCAAGTTTAACCAAAGTCATGTTCATCTTATTTCTTTGCAAGGATCTCTTACCCACTTACTTGGAAGCAGTGCTGAGCTTGACTTACATGACTGTTTTGTATAGAAGAGACAGCGGGATTTTTCTCTTTATGTAAAGCAGCTAGTTAACAGTTGTCTCCTTCCAATGGATGTGCATAAAGGAGATGCAGCTCCTTCTGTTCCTCTGGGCCCTCATGCCCTCACCCTTCCTCCTTCCCCTCACCTAGCAAAGCAGTTTTTGTCTTCAGTTTATCTTATCTTCTACTCTTTGTATTGCACACCTGCCATTGATGTGTACTAGCATATAGATGAATCTAAATCCAGAGAAATTGACTTCCAAAACTTGTAAAGACTGTTGATATCATGATATTCACAGGAACCAATCTCCTGTAGTCAAAATTGAGATAATGGAAAAGTAGAGTCATCTTAAGTCATAATAGCATGAGAATGAGGCAGTTGGAATTAGCAAGAGATTGTCCTGGGATGGCCATGACAATCGGAGCATAGCCATGGCCCAGAGTCCGCCAGGTCAGACTGTCCACAGACGTGGGGAGGGTAGAGTCTTGCTAATGCTATACATTTGTTCTCAGTCATTACAGATGCCTTCTGTCCCATCAGCTTTGTTTTTACAGAGGCTGTATCGTCCTAGAACTTAAGGTTACTAAATAGGAAAAGTTTCTGCCCTGGCTGGTGTGATTCAGTTGGGCATCGACTCGCAAACTGAAAGGTCACGGGTTTGATTCCTGGTCAGGGCCCATGCCTGGATTGCAGGTTTGGTCCCCACTCAGGGTGCCTACAAAAGGCAGCCGATCAGTGCTTCTCACATCAGTGTTTCTCTCTTCTTTCTCCCTCCTTTCCCCTCTCTCTGAAATAAATAAATATGAAAAGTTTCTTTGCCTAAATTTCCTTTCTACTTGGGAGATAGAAACCCTTAAAGATAACCCAAATCACACTTCTTACCTTGTAGATTCAGAAACGGAAGCCAGAGAGGATATGTGATTTGCACAAAATCACATATGACTTAGCAGTTGAGCTGTGACTAAACCTGGGTCTCTGGTTTCCCAAATTAGTGTTCCTTTCACTGCTCCATGCTGTTTTTGCTTATCCATTCAATTAGCAAATGTAATTGAAAGAACTCTAATTAGTTTGGCTCCTAAAGGCTTTTGTGGTTAGTGTCAGACGGGCAACAAGGTTTGTTTCTCTTCCCCCAGCTTTTGAGTCGTGGCCAAATTTTGTCAGTTAGTTATTACAGACTCTTGAAGTCATCCCACAGAAGGCAAGATGATTTGAATAGCTGGACACACACGTCTGTCTAACTGTCGTAATAAACATGCCCTCTGTAGTGCAAATTAGAGACTTATTATAATGTATCAAATGTATCTAGTCATTAGCTATGGAGCAGTTGTGGCCAGTACAGTGGTGACATTCCAGCCATCACTTTCGTTGTGTGTTTTTTCCAGACCCGTGAGCTTTGACACTATTTTCCAGTATAATTGAGGGGTTAGCAGTCCTCTGGCAACCCAAGCATCCCAAGAAGCAGATGCCAGGGATGCAGGGGGCTGATTGGCCACCCCATGCACTTGGCAGTTGCATGAGTGGGCACTGCCAATTCATTGGCATCCAGACCTTGGAGGTGTGAAGTATCCTTAGGTCTGTGAGCTAATTGTTGGTGCCCCTGAGGGCACCTCTCAAGGAGTTATCTAGATGGAATTGTATTTCCTTCAGTGGAAGAGCCTCTCTCAATTCCTAAGAGAAAGTCTGAAATTGACTCAGAACTATAGGCTTACTGCAGTCCCTGGAACACCTGCCACAGAAGGAAAGGCCATTGAAGGTATGCCCCCGTTTTGTATTAGGTTTATTAACTTCTTTTAGGTAGGAATGAACGGATGGGGCCCTCTTTGTAGTCCATGTTCTTGGTCCAGTCCAGGAATAGAGAACGATGACTCCTATAACTTTTCCTTTTCTTATTTCTTCATCTTACTGATCTGTGTTTTTCTTGAGAGAACTTGAACTGTTTGCCAGGAAATAGTTGTCTCTTTTTGAATTTCAGTATTTATATGGGTGTAGGAATGGTTTTCATTTAACTTAAATATTTCTTCGTAATTAATGGAAAAATTATTTGTAGCAAATCCCTATGATATATCAAAATATACATGTTGAATATGCCACATTTTAGGCTCTAAAATGCTGTATTGCCTTGAGAATGAAACATTGAAGGAGAGAATATCTGTTGTTTTTGTTGTTTTAGGGTCTGTGATGTTTGATATTATCATTTAATGTTAATACACAAAGTGCTGGGATAGCTGAGTGTCTGAAATTTTAAAGTATGACTTATAAAATTACTTTATGTTAAAATCACATTTATCTAGAATTTGATTTAGGAGGTGATAGTCTGTTATGGAAAATTGAAATGTAATTACCCCCAGCTCATAATATTTATGTTACACACTGTGTGTGGCTTCCTGTTCTTTCCCTTTCATCAGCTGTGCATCAAAGACAACAAGACAATGTTACGTGTATTTTCACCACATGAAAAGCAGAGGCTTCCCCATTCCTGCTTACATATCACTTCTTATTTCCTAGTAGAAAATATGTCCATTTCTAATACATATGTCAGTCACTCTACAGAGAAATCATTGATTATCCTCCTGATAATCTTTTGTCTTTTTCTAAAGCGAGGTAAGGCTGTAGAGGAGCTTTTGTGACAGTTGGGGTGATGGCTTCTTTCTGTTAAAGGAGAGTTTGAGTCAAGGAGTGAGTGCCTGGTCTCTTCTGACTTCTGTGGTTGCTGCCAGGCGATCCGGTGAATAGAGGTGTGTGTGTAAGAGAGAGCAGGGGACTGGGGGTGTGAGTGAGCGTCTGTGCGCTCACACAGGCACACACACATACAGAGGACAGAGAGAGCAACTTGACAGCATGTTCAGGGTCGTCATGGGAGCAGGAATGAGGGGGAAATGAGAGCATGCCTGAGGCCCCTGTGTGCGTCTCTCTGGTGTACGTACAAGTCCTGGTCGCTCACAGTCTGAGCCTTCACCGTGGTACTGACAGTCAGTGCAGGAAGCGCTCCTGGCCTTGTCCTAACCTTTTCTTTTCTGAACAGAGATTAGAGAACTGGGGCTCGATCATTTCACTAGGGGCTTTTGCTGTACGTTGAAATCACTGTTGAATCCTGTAGTTTGGTTACCAGCCCCTGTTGTACTAGAATGTTTTTCTTAGTCAAAGCATCTACCAAAAAGTATGCTGTTTAAGAATCCAAGTTGGAGGAATCCATGAGAAGTATGTCTGTTCCCAGGACTGTTGGGTTTTGCCTTTTCTCCCTCAACTCACTTCACACTTTTTAAAATAAACAGTAGATTTGATTCCATACAAAGTGCATCCGTATGTGTGTGAGGAACAGACGCTTTTAGACAGTGAGCTTTTTTTTTGTCATTTGGAAACAAGGATGAGTTTTATTCACTGTCACTGTTATCCGCATGCATAAAAAGTGGATCCTACTTGTGCTCTAGAAACTGCTTACGTTTTAATTTAAATGTACCTTTTAAATTTTTTTTAAAGGTAGTGTCTTCCCCAGCAGATGTAGCTGAAAAAGCTGACAGAATTATTACAATGTTGCCCACCAGTGCTAATGCAGTAGAAGTTTATTCTGGAGCAAATGGAATTCTCAAGTATGTATTTCTCAACTGTGCATATTTTCTCATTATGATAGTTCATGAATTTCACATTTGTTGAAACTATTAAGAAATTACAGTTATGTTTTTTAAAGCTTTCTGTACTGTTTCCTTATTTCTTAAAAGTGAATGTTGTGGTTTCCCTCTCATTGTAAAGGGTTTGTTTTTTCACTGAAGTCAAGTATGCGACTTTTGGGAATACGTTTTTTGTTTTTTTTCTGTTTGCCTCTGTTTCTTTTCTTTAACTCTTGCATTAAACCTAGGTTTTCATTGGTAACATGTTTAAGAGACTTTTAAAGCTTGCATGTTAAAGTGTACAAATGTTACAGGCATAATATGACTTATTGAAATTCAGGAAAAGGTTTCTATGAAAAATAAAACCAAACATTGGAAAGAACATCATTATTTAACATTTTATTATATAATAAAAAGTTATTGTATGTCCTCTGGGTTAGTACATCTGCAGTAAGAATTTTGAGGAGTTAGAATTAAAGGTTAGCAGTTACCCTTCAAATAAAATGTAAGTTAGGTCAGAGTTTCCAAGCCAGTGCCGGCTTCCCTGGCTTCAAGAACCTTTTGGTTAATTGCTGCCTCTTGCCAAACCCTTGTGGTCATGTTAGGATGACAGTAGTTGAATTCCAATTTAGTTTTCTGGTCTTCCTGGTTCCTGTTCCTAACTTGTTCTGTTGTTGAACTTCAGCACTGAGGTAGAACAAACCCATAGGCCCTGAAGACACATGGAGGGCTAAAAAGAAAGCATTTAATTTCATGAAGCTGTAATAACATGAAATTTGAGGTTTCTGGAAATCAAATTGCTTTGGAAAACCAACAGACTTGGAAGCAAAAGACACTTGGATATTAGGCAGAAAACTGATAAGATAAATGTTTAGATTTCAGAAAGGTTGAAAGACACTCATTTTGGATGGAGCCCTCAGGCCCACAGTGTGTGTGGTCCTGGGAAGACCTAGCTGTCTCATTACCTAGTCTGTTCCAATTATGGCCCTGCTTTACCTCTCAAGGAAACATTCTAAAAACTTGTGTGGAGACAAATCCTATGTCTATTAATATCCTTTACTAAAGAATATGGTGGCCAGCTACCAGAGCAACCTTGTCTAGGGAGTACTTTGAAAGAGTTGGGCTTTATAATCATTTACTTGTGGGTGGTTCTTTATTTTCTTCTTGGTTAGGATCATTTCTCTACACCCACTGCATGTGTACTTTTTGAGGTGATTTCCCATTTCTTAAAAATTTAAGATCATAAATATATCAATATCACAAAAGACTAGCAAGCTTAATTCTTATTTTTTAGGTTGCATAAAGTAGAACTTGATATAGTGAGGTGATATATATTAGAGTATGCTGTTTTGTTTTCCTGTGGAATAGACACAATTATTGCCTTGGGACCAGATCAATTCATATGTCTAAAATTGTTTTAAGCATTTTGTGTGCTAATTTTTTCTATAGGAAGATTTTTTTTTCTTGTTTATAGTATTTAGCAAAGATTATTTACCCATTCAAAATTTATATTTACTCAATTCTAATTTTCCTGTCATAATTCATATTAAAAGTCTTCTGGGTTAGTTTATCTGTAGCAAGAACTTTGGGAAGTTTGGATTAAAGGTTAACCATAGCACTGTAAGTAAGTTATAATTTAGGTCAGAATTTCCTAGCCAATTAGATTATAGATTATAAGGCAACTGTCTAGGTAGATGGCCTGCACTTACAATACAAACAAAAGTGTTTTCCCGTAGAATTCCATTTAAATATTGATGTAAAATATAATATATGAAAAGACTGCTTTCCCCTTTTAGTGAAGTATGTATGTAAATTTACCATAAAGAACAAAAAGACTTTGTGAGATTTCCAAGTCCATTCCTGTACTTCCCTTTCTGCCTGTTTGATATTTTATTTTGTCTTTAAAAATTTACGGTTTTTAAAGAATACGCCATCCTGAAGCAAATGGCTGAATTTCAGTTGCTTATGTTTATCTACCTCGTGGCAGTAAGATGGATATGTGAAATTTGCAATATGGCTTTTTGAAGACACATCAGTTACTTTTAAGAGACCCAGCTGCTTTACAAACAGAAGTTAAAATTCTACCAAATAACCTCTTTTAAAGTTAATAAGCATTTTAAGATGCTTAAATCTTAGCTTACCTAACCTCTACTATGGTTAGTGTGTATTTCATCTAAAACCAGAATTTATACCAGTTTATTAGAGTTTGGGTTTCCTTTGAGCTATAATTAATCCGAAAAAGAATTTCACATTTTGAAGCACCTCTGAAAATGCTTTTAATGGTAAACCAAAGACTACCTTCATATCTGGCAGCTTTTAGCAGATTCTGATTCTATAGGTTGTTGTATGAAATGTTTATTCAGCATTGTAAATTATATTTTTAAAACGGTAGTTTTAAAAAAACTATTTTTATTTATTAGAAAAGTGAAGAAAGGCTCACTATTAATAGATTCCAGTACTATCGATCCTGCGGTTTCAAAAGAATTGGCCAAAGAAGTTGAGAAGATGGGAGCAGTTTTCATGGATGCCCCTGTTTCTGGTGGTAAGTGGTAACTAAAATACATGCACATCTACTTCTGTTTGTCAGAAGTGATTAAGGTGTTATGGTATCCAAGATATTTCCAGTTATTTTTATACCTGTTACAAGGATTCTCATTTTCCTCATTAAAAATGAAAACAAACAAAATGACTTACATTATTTAGTGCTCTCAAAATACATTGCTTATTCTAAATAAGCAATTTAGAATAAATTTTTGGTCCAGATTGCTATAGGTAGGGATAAATTCCTGGAAAACTTAACTTTTCAGAATATATTTAAGAAGTACAGTAGTCCCTCTCTATATTGCGGTTCGCTTATCGTGGCCTCACTGTATTGCAGGATTTTAAAAAATATTATATTTAATTATCGTGGATTTTTTGCTGTATCGCAGGATTTTGTGGTACTGTATACATATGTTGTTAAAGTTACATAGGTTTAAGAGTGTAGAATATGTTTAAGAACATAAGTAGTGTTTATAAAAGTGGAAAAGGAGTGGGAAAGGTTAATAAGGGACTGGGAACGGTTTATAAGTGTGTGGGAAGGGTTTATAAAGCCTTAAAATATATATAAATACTAAAATAAATGTAAGGTTCCTACTTCGCAGATTTTCACCTATCGTGGGGGGGGGGCGTCTAGAATGTAATACCTGTGATAAGTGAAGGAATACTGTAATTAGCTTGCATAATCTTATAACTCTCAAAGAAATTGAAGAAAACAATTATTTCATGAGGGAAACATTAGGCCCAGATGATTTTATAGGTGAATGTTACCAAAATTTCAAGGAGCAGATCATCTCAATTTTATATAAACTTTTCCAGACCATAAAGAAAGGAAATGCCTTCCAACTCATTCTGCAAGACCTGTATAACACTGATACTTAAACCAGACAGAAACATGAGAAACAAAGGCTATACTTGTATGTCAGTTATGAATATAGGAATAAAAACTTAAGGTACACCAGCAAACTGAATCCAGCCATGTGTAAAAGAGATCAAACATTGCAACCAAGTTTGGTTTATTTCTTATATGCACAATGGCTTAATATTAGAAAACTATTAATATGTTTCACCACATTAACATAATTAAAAGTCATATCATCATCTCAATCGGAATAAGGAGACTCACTAATAAAATTCACAAAGCTTATTATTATATCAAATACTAATAGTGGGTATTTTGGAATGGCAGGATTGTGAGTATTATGATTTTTCATAATTTCCAAATTTTTCAAAATTATTTTGTAATCAAATACCATATGTATACATACACACATGCATATACACATACATACATATGTATTTATAACAGTATAGCAGTAGACAGTGGAATAGCATTTTTATTCCAATTATATTAAACTTGATTGTAGGTTTTGTAATTAAGAAATAACAAACTATATTAATTGAAATCAGTTTCTGTTTTTTCATAAAGAACCTCATTGTCTTGTAAAGGTACCATATATGCCTTATTGTATATATATATATGTATTTTTTAATATAAGTGGAGGTATAAATAATTGTTAGCCCCTCTAATAGTTATATGGAATTGGTTAAAGTGGGATTTGGGTGTAAATTGTGATATAGCACTTTTGTTTTTATTGCGATTTTAATTTTTTTAATTTTTAATTTAATTTTTAAAATTAATTAAATGTATTGGGGTCACATTGATTAATAGTGGTATAGGTACTTTGATCACAGAATACTAATAAGCAGTTTTAAGCTTGGTGTGTGTGTGTGCATGTTTATTAAATAGAATGGAACTAAACTGAACAATTCTCCTTTGAGTGGTTCTGTAATTGAATTTGAAAATTGATATGATACATATGATCTTGCTGTTGATCTTCTTTTGCTTTGAGAGGATAGCCTAAAATCATCATCCAATAATGAGTACCATTTGATTCTTAAATATTACTTTAACTTTTAAAATAGTCTTCTTTGTGATAAAACTTTGAAATTACTCTTTTGTTCCTGTTAAGCTATTGTTAAACCCTGATTTGTAGTTTTAGGGTGCAAAAAAAATACTAATTTGTAATAGTGAGTACACTTGAATCTGAACAACTATATTATAGGTTGAAAGCTTTGTGTAGAGATGGTTGTGATAATTGCTTGACATGATTATTATGTAATTTGTAATAGAAGTATGTAAGAGAAGTTTATACTTATCTTCTGATAGTTATTTTTATATTTTTTAATATAGTAGATTATAAATGGCTCCACCTTCTCCGTTAAAATAAAATAGAGGAAATTTTCTGTAAGTTAAATAGGCTGGTTTGAAAATCATTAAATTTTAACCAAATAAAATTTAGGAAAAGGCACCTGCATAAAGCTTGGCTTACACACCCATGTTAAGACCTACAGTTATATAAGGTTCTATATACATCGATCTTGAAGAATGGAATATTTGAGGTAATTTGAATAAAACTCAAGTCCTCCCTCCCCCCGATTTATCCCTCTCTTTCTTCCCTGCATCTGTTCCTTATCTTAGACTTTAAAATAATGCATTTACATACATGTGTTTATATAGAGATGTTAGAAATACAGTAGTATTCTAAAACTCTAAATGGGAACTTTGTATTCCGTGGTTAGCATTTTAAAGGTTTTTTTTTTAACCCAGTATAGACTGTATAGATTTTTGAGCAAGTGATTGGCTTCTTTGGTCCAGCATTTCCTCTACTTCCTGTTAACTATTATTCTGGGAAGTAAAATAAAAAGAATCATGACTGTATCATTTTATTCAGGTTTCATTTTGATATTTATTAGATCCACCCTATAAAAGCTCCTGTATGCATCATCCTTATCACAAATAATACAATTTTATTTAAGTTCTAAATGATGTGTTTTTTTAAAAACGTCAAAAGCAAATGTTGCTTAAACACTTATAATTATTCTGAAACCTGAAATTACCTGGTGAATAATAGTTTTATACTTGTATGGTTATCACTTTGTGGGATGGCATCCAGCCCCTGCGCCACACCAGTCAGGGCTGCTCTGTGCCTTTGTGAGAACTAGCCAAAGGCACTTCCTCTGTCCTGAAGAAGCCCCTTCGGTGAGCAGAAGGCACCTCCGTAAAAAGGAGAAAGTACTCCTTTCTCTGGACAGATGAAACCTGTACCAGGGTTTGTGGTTTGGCAAACCCAATGTGAATGGGACCTCAGCGTCTACTTACCCACTCGGCTGGTGCCCGTGTGTGGTGCATAATATGTGTTCCCATTCCGTGGTTTCTACATGTAGTTCGTTAATTTTAAATTCTCCAGGTATTCTTCTGTATCATGCCTTATATACATTTGGATGCTTTTCAGTTTTTAAAATATTACATTCTTATACAGTGTGTGGAAGTGTCTTTTTAGTTTCTGTTTTCCCAACACAATGCCTAGTCTTCAATAAATGTTGAAAAACTTGGGTTCAAGTTCAACTGGAAAAACAGCCATGTACAACATACAGGACAAGTCATGAAATTCCCATTTTACCAGGATGGAAGTAACGCCCAGGGATAATAAGTAACTATCTTAAGTTCATACTGTTGATCAGTGGCAGTTAAAGAACAGTTTCTAGTAGAAGATTATAAAGGCTGGACTGAAGAACCCAATCATTTGCTCAAGACTAACACTAGACTTACTTCCTGTTCTACTGCATTAGGAGATACTATTTTCTATAAAGTTCTGATTTATTCTAGGAGGAAAATAAGATTGCTAAATGGAAGTCTGTCCTTTAAATTATAAAACCACTCTTATTACTTGACTAAAAAGAGCTAAGAGTGGGACACTGTTACGATTATGGTGGTTGATTTCTCACATCCCTAAATCCACACTGTGTCTTCACTGCTTACACTGACACTGGGCTTAGCCACCTGACTCGCTTTGGCCAGTGGTATGTTAGGAAACATTACCAGGGATAGACTTCAAAAGCACTTTGTACATTGAGTCTTGCCCTCTCTTGTTGCTGGAAACTCCTCCAGTGCTGCACAGAGAAGCCTGGACTACTCTGCTGGAGACAAGGCTAAACATCACTCCCAAGTCACATTCCCGGATGACTGCATCTGCGTTGGTGATCTCGGGCCTGACCAGCAGCGAGCTGCCCAGCTGTGGTAGTCTAAATTGCTCATCCGCGGAATTGTGAGCAAATAAAGCCACTAAGTTTTGGGGCCGATGCTGTGTAGCAATAGATAACCAATAGAGCCAATGAAGCTGGTATTTCCATAATTATGTAGAAGTGTTTGTTACTTACTGTGTCAGTTGGTGTGCTATCTGTGCTTACTTAGTATAAGTGTTATAATCCCTTTTGGAAGGAGAATTATAATAAAAGGACTTCGCGTACAGGCCAACTTTAATGCCAAAGCTAAGTTGCTCCAACATTTTATTATTAAAAGTTCAGAAAAGAGGTATGTCTGCTGTAAATGGGTAACTGACTATGTCTCTGTATATTTTATTATTAAGGAGAAGGTTTGACTAAATATTACCTAAGTAGCTACCCTGGTGAGCTGATGTGAGATACTCTTCCAGATCTCACTAAATCTGAGTGTGACGGTAAAAATTTATAAATGTCATTTTGGTATTCTTGTGGACTGCTGGGGTTAAATAGTATGTCTAGTGTTAACTGTTTCTTGTGCTCTTAGAATTGGGTTTTATTATTAGAAGAGACCTTAGCAACAATTTAATTTGACTGTTATTTTGTAGATGACAAATTGAGGTCCAAATAAGTTAAGTGACTTGCTCAGGGCTATCCAACTTGAAAGGAGACCTAGAAGTAGAATCCTACTCTCCCAAGTCAACACAAGGCTCTTCTACCTTTGACAGACTTTCCCTTCAACCCCATCTTATGGTGGCCTCTCTTTTCCATAGCAGTTGCCTATCATTAACCCTATTCCTAACAATTTTATCTACCCCAGTGCCTGGTTCTCCGTCTTCTCTCTTGCTAACTGACAGGCACTGCCATGGAGTGAAAGCAGTTGGGTGGTGAGGGGAGCAGCTGCCTTCTTTTCCAAGCCTCAGACGCTGGTGTCTAACCTGGAAGAGATGAACACTGTTCTGGAGTCACTTGAGAGGAAATGGTTGAGAAGCCATTGTGCTGGCATCTGAAGAACCCTGGAGAGATCAGATCAGTCCTGTTGTGCTAACCCCATCCTGGAATGTTTATTAACCAAATAAACTTCCAGGAAAAGAGAAAGTGATATCCTGACATATCTCTAACCTGTTCCCGTTTGACTGGGACAGGATTGTTCTGAGGACAGGATTATACGAAAGCAAATGGATGGGAGGATTGTTTTATATAGCAGGACGAGGCTCTCTTCTGTGTCCTTCAGTGTTCCTGCTTGTGTTGTGCTTAAGCTTGTGCCTGCTTCTTCCACTAGGTTCTGAAAAGCATAGATACTGTGTCTTATTCATTTCTATCTCCAATATATATCTCCTGGTGGGCATTTAATCAAGTATGGTTGACTTACTCAAAAATATTTGATTTTTTAAATTCATGATTACTGTTAAATATTTTGAGCCTTCCCTGTAGTAATTCTCCTTTTCGGGTTGTTCTTTAGGTTATTTATCTTCAGACTATTGACTTCTCTCTTAAGTTAAATAAACTAAGTAACTGCCTCCCTGTTCTAACATCAGTCAGATAGTAAGTATTTACTGTGTTCAAAATGTTGCATTTTGTTATTAGATGCTATTGGGAAGTGTGATTATAATCAGGGTGGTGAGGTTATGATATAAAGTAGAATAATATTCAGAACAACTTAAGGAAGTCCTTACAAATTGAGAATTTAGGAAAACATAAAACGATTTGAGAATATTTACAAAATGCAGAATGATGCAGTACAGCAGTATTTCCAATACCTAAC
Source organism: Furipterus horrens (assembly GCF_987537825.1). Classification (NCBI taxonomy): domain Eukaryota; kingdom Metazoa; phylum Chordata; class Mammalia; order Chiroptera; family Furipteridae; genus Furipterus; species Furipterus horrens. The sequence goes on from NW_028327179.1 coordinate 11,767,966, forward strand.
GACCAGAAAGGAACACTTCCTTAACAGTTTGATCACAGCAACATGCTAGGCAGCTTAGAGAAACACAGTTCTTGTCCTCTCTGGGGTGGCTATTAATACTTATTTTGACTTTTATCTGATAGTCACCTTTATGGATATTTAAAGATAGGGAATAACACCAGATTTGATTTATATAGCTGATTCCAGAGCAACAGGAGGATTTTTAGTCTGGAAATAAAAAATATATTTTAAAGATCAACTAGAAATCTCACAGATGATATATGAGGTCTCTCCAGAAGATATCCAGCCATGTAATATGAAAAATAGAGACATTTATTGAAGAAGATACAAGAAACCTTGTATATAGGACAATGATGCCTCAGTCCCCTTCAAAGTAGGCGCCTTGGAACCTCACACAGTTCTCCCAGTCGCCATCAGCTGCCCCGTTGTATTTCCTGAATCTCATTGACAGTCTGAAATCTCTTCCCTTTCAAGGTGATTTTAGTTTTGGGAAAAGAGTGAGGTCACAGGGTGCCAAATCTGGGCTGTAGCGGGGCTGAGTAACCTGGGTGATTTGATGTCTCACCAAAAAACTGCACTGGACATGATGCATGAGGGGGCGTGTTGTTGTGATGAAGCTGCCAATCACCAGTTGTCTATAGCTGCATCCTTCTGAATCATCTGAATAGTTTCCATGAAGGAATGTTCAAGCTTAATGCAAAATTTGATGCAGATTCATCACTGTACTCAGTCAGTTTGAATGCGACGGCTACACAGTACACATGCTCACTCAGTGGTGTCTACTGCCCCCACTGACTAGTACAGTGAAGTCGTCATTGTTTCTGCATGTGCATTCCAGTCCACACTCCTTGGCTGTGATGTTACATCATGTCATGTCTTGTTACAGTAACAATGACTGGACTTTTTCTGGACAGGCCTTATATATCTGAGAAGAACCAACAGAATTTGGAGTTAGATTAGACAGTCCTTTAGTAAATATTCTTTAAGCAAAGACGAAAGGAAGTTGATTAGTGAATGTAATTCTCTTATCACGTTTAGTTTCATTTTTTTGTTATTCTGTTAATAAATTAAGAAGTTCACTTGGATATTAAGGAGAGCCTGGAACTTTTAGACAGAGAAAGGAACTCTAAAAATTAAGGCTTTCATTTTTTTTTTCATTAAAATGTCTTAAAGTTAGTGTATTTACATAATTCTTACAGGATTATTTACTGTTTTCTGATTATGCACTTTATTTTTCTTGACAGTGCCTTGATTGCAGGGGGCATGCTTTATTCTTCATTCCATGCAATGATCTCATATGGAGTACTTTGTGTGTGTTACATGTTCTAGACACTAGACTTACAACTTTAAGGATAGTCAGAGTCTTACCTCATAGAGCTTAATGACTTAGTAGAAATAGGATAAACAAATAAAAAAATAATTTCAATGATCAGTGCCGTGAAGGAAAAAGAAGACTGAGTAAACCACTAAGGAGTCAGAGGCTAAGGAGAGGCCCTTTCACATGGAGGAGACAGGATGCCTTCTCTGGGCAAGTGACACATAAGCAGATGTGAATGCTCAGGGGAAGGGGAAGAGCGTTTCAGGGGAGGGAGTGGCCTGAGACATTGGACAAGCTTGGTATGTTTGTGGAACGTTTATTTTTGTGTCACCAAGATGTAGCAGTTTCACTCAGAGTTTGTTAAATTGAGTCACCCATGAACTGACCCCCCGTATGTTGAAAGTCATGCCTTTGTTTAACAGTTTGGGTTACCAACATAAAGCTAACTAAGCTTTTTGTAAGTTAGCCCATGACACGGACCTCATAAGCATGATGCCCTGATTTATTTATCTGTCTTGAGTAAATCACATCTTTACAAAAATTGTAATCATTCTTTAATGTCAGATGGTGTTTAGTTGCACCATTTTGGATCCATACGTTCTTTTAAAGTATGGAAGGGGTCTGTTAGCACAGAGCTGGTTTCCATTTGGTCAGCTCGCTTTGTCTAATGAATGCTAGACATAAAGCAAATTAAAAACTATTGTTTGTGACTAATGACCAGCCCTGTTCAGTCTGCTCTCAGGGCATAATTACAGCACTTAACTGTGCTTGAATAATTGCAGAATAAACTCACTGACTGCCTAATATGTCTGTAGATTTGCATAGCGACCTCGCGTTGGAGTGGCACTGAAGTGGCACTTGTCATTAGCCCACGGCTTTCTGTGCTGGCAAGCCTCATTGGTTTGCTAAACTGCGTCGTTCCAGTTAGGGTTTAATGTCAAAATTAAATAATTGAACTTGTGCGTATGTGTTTGTATAACAGTTCCCTATCAGGAAACCAGATTTTATACTGTGCTTGGCTGGGTTGCTTTTTAGTAATTTGTTTGAGGTATTCTTAGAACATGGATTAGTAATCACAAAGCCTATTAAGGAGTTTCTCTTAGAGTGCTAGACTTGCTTGCTAAATTCTTCAATGAAAGCCTCATGTGGACTCCCATTATTGTTTTTAAAATCAAGTGTGCAGTCTTGGCCTTTACTGCTCACCGAACTGGATACCTACTGTTTTTCCATTAGATCTGTATCTAATTTATGGTAAAGGGACCACAAAAACAAAAATTATTTATACTTTGGCACCTAACACCATTATAGTTAAGGGTCTGTTGGCATTTCCATTAGAACATTTTCTTAGAGAGGTTTATAACTTGGCACTTTTACTTGGCTTTGGGCCGAAACATTGCTATTTCTGTCCAAAAGCGAATTCTTTCACCGAATTTCATAACTGAATGTGCTGTGGTTTATAATGTGTGGAGGGGGAAGGGCTGTCACAATAGGTCCTTGATGCTCTCACAAGCTGTCTGATTATAAAATGGTATCGCGTGTAGTGCTTGTGCTGACATTTTAGCTTTTGAAGTTGGTTTAACATGATTAATGTAATTTCATGGGCTCTTCATTTTAAAGAATTGTACTAGTATGATGATTTTTTAATTTTTAAGTTACTGTATTAACTTCTATTATGTATTATAAAATTTGAAAGTACTTTGTAGTATTGACTTTTGTATGAGAGACTTGAATTAATCTCAGAGAGTATTAGATAAAATAAGCCTCTTCTGGTCTGATTTGGAGGTACTTAAATATTTAGTGAAAGACAACTATCATGATCTCACTTAGGTGTGGAATCTAAAGAACAATATAGATGAACAAACAAAACGGAAACAGGCTCTGATACACAGAGAACAGACTGACAGCTGCCAGGGGGAAGTAGGTGAAAAAGGTGAAGAGATTAAGAAGTACAAACTGGCCCCGGCCAGGAGGATCAATTGGTGTTGTCCCCGTACCCCGGAAGGCTTCAGGTTCCTTCTCCGGATCCCTGGTCAGGGCACAAACCTAGGTTCCTGGTTTGCAGGCAATGTCCCTTGTTGGGGAGCAAGCGAGAAGTGACTGATTTATGTTTCTCACAGCGATGTCTCTCTCTCCTCTGCCCCTTCTCTTTTTCTAAAATCAGTAAACACATCCTCAGGTAGGGATTTACAAAAAAGAAAAGAGGAAGTACAAATTGGTAGTTACAAAATAGTCACAGGGATGTAAAGTACAGCACAAGGGAATACAGTCAACAGTAATGGAATAATCATGTGTGGTACCAGGTGGGTACTGAAAGTATTGGGGGGAACACTTTGTAAAGAATATGATTGTCTAACCACTGTGCTGTACATGTGAGACTAATACAAAATAATATTGATTGTAAACTGTAATTGATAAATAAAATTAGAAAAGCTTTGGTAATGAAGCCCTGGCTGGTGTTGCTCAGTGGGTTGAACACCAGCCTGTGAACCATAAGGTTGCCAGTTCGATTCCTGGTCAGGTCACATGCTGGGTTGTGGGCCAGGGCCCCAGCTGGGGGTGTGTGAGAGGCAACCACACATTGATGCCTCTCTCCCTCTTTCTCATTCTTTTCCCCTCACTCTAAAAATAAATAATTTAAAAATCTTTAGTAATGGAAATAATTAAAATTTTCTTTAACTTTGTTTGGTGGGCAAATCCATTTCCTTGTACATGACATATGACTCATCAATACTGGTAACACAAAATGGGTTAAATATGCCAGCCATTTACACTTAGCCACAATTTTGGAGGCGTATCCTGAGAGACTGGGGGTTCAGCCCCAGACCACCGTGATACAGTGAGCCATTATCTTTTTGCTGGTGGAGCGTCTTGCCTTCAATTTGTTAAAAAAAACAACAACAGCGCAACATCTGTGGGGCACAAAAAAGCAAAGTGCAATAAAAAGAGGCATGCCTGTACTTACTACCCTGCATCCATTAGGTGTCCTTTTTTGTCCCCGGAGGATACATTTTCCTTGGGATTTCCTCCAGTTTGCACAAGTAGTTCAGAAATGTTTGGTAAATAAATTACAAAGATTTCTTTGAAATTAGTCCCAGAGAAGAGGTGCCCATAAAAACCTCTTTCACATTCTCTGGCATGCCCAGGACTCCCTTACAACGGTGTCCCGGACAGGAGCCCCTGTATAATGTGTTAATGAGCCCCTAACACAGTGAGGGAAGACTGCTGACCCACTGCCCAAGATCCCATGGCTGAGGCAGCTTTCATAATTTGTCTCCTAAGAAAATAGAAGAATGGGTTAGAGAAGGCAAGGTGCTCATTTCACTTATGTTTTGTATTATTGTCGTTTATTGTCAGTAGTAGTATTATCACTAACAGCCTAGTTTATTTCTAAGAATTGACTTTCTTGCAGTTTGCAAATGCCTTCATTTCCAAATCTGCAGGTGAGATTTTAATTGCATTGCAATTTCCAGTCAAGTAACCATTACCAGGGTTGTTCTTGCCAGGCTCTGTCCTGTGGTGGAGGGACATTGTGTTCTCTTCACATGTTATGCTGGAAAGTGCGTGGATAAGGCAGGGGTCCTGCCTCAAGTAATCCCAGGGTATTTTTAATGTTTTTTAATTGCCATTCAGGATGTAAGTCAGACCAGACACAATTGGGTCTGGTGACTAGTTCAGGACTGCCTAGTGTGTGTATATAAAGGTGAAGTAGATCTAGTAAATAAATTGAAGCTATTACTAATGTATAATTTATTTTTCATTAACATCAATTGATTCCTAAGCATTGTGAAATTAGTTCCAATATACCTTCTGTGTTCTATTACTTTATTTTGTTTTGCTTGTGATCCCTGAATAGCACTGAGGGGGAGAAGGAGGTAGAGCAGATGGAATGAATAATTTGACACGGGCCTTGTCATCATGATCAAGCCATTATGACTTATTTCCAGTTTTCTAGATGTCTGATTTTCTTAGACAGTGTGAATAATGTTAGCAGATGAAAAACATGATGAGTGTAAATTCTTCTCTGCATACCTTCGCATGCGACCCTGTTTTGTTTTGCATTACTTTGGGGGTGTGGGTTGTGAGAGTTTTAAATCTGCACGCACATTTCATAGCAGTCATTTTCTAACCTCCTGTCCATCGTGGCCTGTGAAGGGGTGGCGGCCAACTCACCATCTCTCCTCCTGCCTTGAAGTTGTTCTAACTTGTCCTGAAAGTAGAGGGTTTTCGTTGCTGATTGGTATTTAGCTTAAACTTCTTCCAGCGGTAGGAGAGGTGTGGACTCTTCTAGAAGAGTATTCAGAATTTTAAGATTTGTACCTGATACCTTTTTTTATTGAGTTGTTGATGGTTAGGTGTACATTGTATTTTTCCGTTGCAGTCTCTAAGACAACATTGTTCTTAGGGAGGTTTTTTTTAATTAAACAATATGAGACATACAAATAATTTTATCATTAATTACATTTCATTTTCCCCTCATTCTTATGTGTGGGTAATACATATTCTCAAGTGGCCAATATTTGAAATGTACTGTACACATATATTAAAAGAGTAGAAAAATAACCTTGGCAGACACTGCAATAATTGGCTTTTCCAGCCAAGATAGGTTTGTAAAACATTCTGAAATTTAAGAAGTGGGAGGGAAAGAATTTTTCTTTGCATTAATGTCATGTTTTATTAATCCTTTACCTTAGGCTATAAAAATTTTCTGCAGCATTTTTTATTAGATAAGGAGCTAGAGGAAGAGAGTAGTTGATTTATTGTAATTGTCAAGTATCTGCAAACATTCAGATAGTTAAAAGAATTATTTTGACTTCAAATCCTGAGATGATATTTCTTTTTCTAAAAGTCCATGATAATTTTGAGAAAGGAATAAGAGCAACAGCATAATTCTGGCTTTGAGCTCTGTAATCTTTAATAGCAAACCTTTAAAAACAGCATTTAGAAATACTTGATGGTATCGCATAGCCTGTGATTGGACTGTACCTTTATATTCTTATCAGTGCTCGTATAAAATCAACAGCTTTTCATGATCGGGCATTTACATCTTAAATCTCCTGCACTGCTCTGTTACAAAATAGACTGAGCAATACTGGTTATTTTGAAGTTAATAGGAATAGTCTGTATTTGTTACAGAAAAGTTACTTTCTACAACATTCAAGGGCTAGTGGACAAGGGGAGAGAGGAGAGGAGAGGGAGAGGGCAGGAGCATTTTAGAGGAATAAGAAGGAGATTACATTGTCCTTTTCCATTTTAGCTAGTAGTTTGGAGTAAAACTGTAAAGTTAAACTTTTTGGAATTGTTACTACCCCAAGTGGGAATATAAACTATATTGAACAAAATTTATTTAGCCTGTTAAAAAGTCAACCTAAAACTATAGTTAATTAGCTTACATTATTACATCACTTCTAGTAGAGACTCAAACTGGTACCAAGTAAGAGGAGCTTTATCATATCAGGTGAGCTGGCTGCTACCCATATGGGGCTTTAAGATAATGATGAGTTTAAATTTCCTCTTAGAGCTAAGTGAGAATAAAACTGGAGGCAATAAATACTCTTGGCCAAAGCCATTAAATGAAAAAGCTGGGAATTCTCCAGCTCTTGACTTAAATTGTTTGTTTATCAGCTGGCGCCTAGTCTGGAGTCAAGAACTGGAGATTTCTATCTGTGACAGAACTTTGAAACTCTTGCAGGACACTTTCATTTCAACTTAAGGTAACTTGAGTTTATAGCTTTGGCTTTAAAGATTACTAATGATTTACTCATTTCCTTACCATTTAACCAGAGTGGACTTTTTCCCAGGAAGGGATCTGTGTTTATTTAGGGCCTTTGTCTGTGGAGGGATTAAAAGGCAGCCCACCAGCATTGTGAACTTGATGGTAATAAAAGGTCACCAAAACACACCATAAAAACATTCTTACCATGGAATTAATTATACAGTGTAATTTTACAAAGCAGCTCCGTTACTCCATCCCTACCTTCTCCCCCATTCTTAAACATTTCATCATTTAAAAATTAAAGCTTTGGAACAATGTAGGTTTTTTGGGGAAAAAAGAAACAACCATTTTGCTTCTTTTTTGATATTTAAACACTGAGGAATTGTCACCTGCAGTAAAGCGTGTAAATGTTTTAAAGTTTTAGAATAAAAGTGATCATGTATTGTTAAACTCTGGGATGAATAAGTTGGGAGGAGGGTAGAATAGTCAAAAGGGACGGCTGGGCTTTCATAGAACAGCTAAAGTTCTAAAAACCCTAAGCCTAGTTAGGAGTTTTTTCTGTGCCACCAGATGGCATTGCATCCAAACCAGCTTGTGATAAAGGGAGGATTTTAAAATACATTGCTTTTGTTCAAGAGAGGCCCTAGTACTTTCTCTAGGTTTTGCTTTTGAAGTTCGCTTAAACATGCATCTAAATCAAGGTTGATTAAATGTCTCCAAAGAACTGAAAAGATTTCTGAACTCTGCAAATATTTGCTTTTAGGTGGTTAAGGTTGAAATGAAAGTAAATTAAAATGTTGAAACAGAGGATAGCCTTTTTTAAAAAAATTGTAAATGAACATTTAACAGTTGCTTGTTTTGTTTTGTTGTACTTGTTTGAACACTCCAGAGAGGATCCAGCCTGTGAAAACTCTTACAAATGTTGCAAAAATCCCCTCCATGTGGCACCCTTGACACACACACACACACACACACACTTATAAAAAAAGTGTCAGCAGATTTTGCTGTATGGGACTTTTTAAAAAGAGGGAAAGACCTCTGTAAGGTGCAAGTCGGTCCTTTTCACAAGCATGGCTATGATTCATTAGGCGGTTCATGTTCATGCCTTAAGAGTTGTTTTTGGGAAAGTAAATTTTTGCAGTTTCCTGTACTGGTTTTGAGGGAGTGAGTCTTTTCAGTTTTTTGAATTAATTTATTTTAAGAAAGTGATATGTAAAAGCAAACAAACAAGTTAATAAATTAAAACTTAATTTTATAAAATGATTTTTTTCATTAAAATATGTATTCATGTTTTATTTTTATAAACCCCTGTGTGTTAATAAATCGTTCAGAAACAATTAAATTATTTAATACAATTGTCTAGATGCTATGATATGTTGTCAGAATAAATAAAGTTCATTGTACATCCTATTGATTTTTATCCTTTTAAAAAATGTATTCACCATGCAGAGAGATGTTTAATGCTTAGCTTTGATCATTTATCAAAAAGCTTTATAAATGTTACTCATTTTATACTCTAGCATCTTCTCTGAGGTTTCTAACTGTGCACAACCTGCTTAAGAAATGTATATGTTTTCAAAGTAAATGTTTGACCTCCCACCTTGATGTTCCTGCTTTTACACACACACACACACACACACACACACTACCCTCCCCTTCCCTATATTTTGAATAACTTAATTGGAATGTGCGTTGTACTAAAACTAAATATATACAGTCTTCAGTATTACAAAGAGAGAACTTTGTTTTTAAGATTATAAAAAATTTCACATTTGAAAGTAGTCTAGACAAAGGTGCTCATGACATTTGACTCTTGAGTATTCTAGTTTTAAACTTGATACAACAGTCTGCTTCTTAGCTTTGTTGTATGCTGATATTCCTACTTATTTAACATCAAAAAGCTGTATTGGTTTCTCTTTATAGATTGTGCCTGTGTTCTGGAATTGCCTCCTGCTGACCACGAATTGCTTCTTGGCTTGTTTTGTTAGAATATATCACCAGGTTTTTTTGTAGCCAGCATTGAAAAAATAGGGTTTGATACAATAGAATTAATAAAAATTACACTGACTATTCATAATTATAATTAAGTCTCCTAGCTCAGCATATAAGTTTTATATAGTAAAAGTAACCATATGCAAGCCTCATGTAATAATATGCATGTATATAATTGCCTGCAATGATTATTTTTCTAGTTACTTCTATAATAATAAATGACTTTTACTGAAGATCCAGAAATCTATGTTTTTATTAAAAAATAATAAGAAAAAATCCTTACTTGTTTGGGGGTATATAATTTTGTAATGAAGCGTTTAGATTTTGGCTTCTCTCATTTCAGTTGGAAATAGTAATGGTGTAAGTGAGTGTTGCCATGGGAACCTCCACATACGTATAAAAGGCAAGACTGTCTTAAGTGGAGGAGGGGCTATGTACCAAAATACCACTGGCCTAAGGGATCTATTTTATGTATGTGTTGAGGTGCAGGGGAGCTAGGATGGAAGGGAAGAGGAAGTAGTGCAAAAAGTACATGTTAAAAGTTAAACCCGTGTACTGACACTTCTGGGGTCTCATAAGTGGAAGTTTGTTTTTTTTTTTTAATTTGAACTGTGATTCTTAATGATTTTTATCATTTAAGTATTTGGGGAGTTTTGTGTATCTTAAACTATGTCGATAGAACATGCTTAACTAGATTTTAGATAAAATGCTTAATGAAATTTGTTGGTTGGAAAGTTAAGATTTTGGTCTCTGAGATGGCTTTAATTACAAATTTTATTAAAAAATATAGTTGTCATACTTAATTCTTTTTCACATACCTGAAAAAAAAAATAACTTTGTTCACTAGGAGATAGTTCATCTGGCTTTCAAAGAAAAGCTGGTATACAGGTTTTATAGTATTTTTAATATTAGATTTTAAAATTTAAATAATTTTAGTAGTTTTCTGTAAATATTAGATAAGGGAACAATGGTTTACTGTATCTGCATGTATAATATTACATGGTTTTCTTTAAAAAATAATGAGAAGAGCGAAAGCAAACATCAAATCCTTTTATATCCTTTAGGAGCACATGTATAGCTGCTGATAAAAATAATTTGAGAACACCAATTTAACTGTTTGTAAGTAACAGTTTTATTTTTTCTATATTTAGATTACAAAAAAAAAAAAACAATGAAATTGTACCAAACATTAGCCAGGAAAAAAATGCAACATCATCATCACAGTTTTAACATTATGGATACTGGTTATCAGATACATGTGTAAAAATTGAAAAAATCTTTAACCTGACAAAAACTGCTCAAACTTACCCTTTTAGTCAATCTAGAGAAAAAGTAAAGCTACCATGGTAATAAAATATCTGGAAGTTTTTAAATTAAAAAGAGTAATTTAAATTAAAGAAAAAGGGAGGGGAGGCGTGGGAGAAGAAAGTTGGGGGGAAGAGACTGCACACTGCTCCCCAGGCCTGGCTGTATGTGATGTAAATGCCCCAGCAGTGGAAGTGGGTTGTTTCCAACCCCACACACACAAGGGGGGCATCTCTCCCCGAGTGGGTGAGTGTTGGGGTGTTGAACTGGGATCCAAAGAGCTTAGTCATCAGTGGGTTCTGCGGCATAAAAAGCTGCAGGGCTGAGAGTAAAGAATGAGAAAGTGTTTGCATGTGAAACTACCCAAGTGAAACCTTCAAGTGGCGTGAAGTAATTCATAACCGAGAGAGTGCTTCGTCGCCAGTAATCTTTCAGTCTTTTTATTTTTAAAGAGCGAGGCCTTAACACTGTGTTTTGTTCAGCAATCAAGATACCGTATCACTTTTTAGGTATACTTTTAGCATACGGTATCTGCTTAGTTTTAAACTTGACTTCTTAAGAACAAAAGACTAATAAAAATGTGTATTTTTAAAAAAATGATAGGTAATAAGAGGGCTAAAAAGGGAGGTTTATCAAAATCCATACGAGAATGGAAGTGAGGATACCACCACATACGTTGTTTTCTGTTCGGTTTTTGTCTGCTGCTTGTCTTCCACGACCGCCCCTTTCCTTGGAGGAAATCTGACAACCTTAATGCAGTGGAAAGCAGGAAAAAAGCACACAGCCTTATCAATAAGTGGATTCAAGGTACTTTACTTTAATCACCTTTAAAAGTTTCATAATACAGAGTTTTCTAGAAGATGGCAACTAGGATGTGTAAGTACCTTTGGTGTGTCAGGCTGTCATGCTGGGTGGTTTGTGTATTTTAAACCATTTAATCTTTATAGCAACCTCATGAAATGCAGATTATCCTTATTATTTTAGTGAGGAGGTTCAGGCTCATTTAGGAAGGGACATGCGATTATTATAAAAAGTAGCCTGATGCAGCAAAGACGTTTTAGTTAGAGGATTTTAAAATATTATGATAGGATTAGTAATTTCAAGTTTGGGATTTCTTTTGTTTGATAGCATAACAAAAAGGCTTTGATTTGTTTTAAAAATCAAATCAACAAAAATACTTTTTTCATGCTCCATTCATACCACCATTCACTGACATCCCCCTCCCAAAATCAAAATATAGAAAAAAATTATTAGCTGATGAAGAGTCCACTTAGGAAATTTAAAGCAGTTTTGTTTTTGGTTTTATATGCTTGACTCTAGTCAACTACAAGAATTAAAAGGAACAAGAAAATGTGGGAACAGATGTGAAAACCACAAGTTTCAAACCTTCTAAAATAACTTCTCTTGGAAGTTATTTTAGAAGTTTAGGTATTAAAAAGAGCTAAAGGGTATCTTATTTAGCTGTGTAGTCAGACTGTGCGTACACAGGACAGTTTCACATATGTTTTCTCTTTTAACTTGTGTTTTAAAATGTTTTTTTCCCAAAGTAAGTTATTTAGTTAAATGTACTTCAACAACTTTTTAAATACCAGAAATTGGCTTTTACAAAATATCAATGAGAGTCTCAGTGTGCACATATACTTTTTAAAGTATGTTCATAGCATTCAGCATTAAGACTTAACCACTAACAGTTATCAAAGCTTATTGCTCAATAACAATAATAAAACATAGTATTTACTCCATTTTAACAGTACAACTATTATTTTATGTTTTACTGAAAGAATTATAATGTATTGGGGATTGATTTTCATCTTGTCAATATTTTAGCCTCTCTCAATATACACAATTCTTTAGTCTTATTACTAAAAGAATCTGTCCCAATAGTTTTGTTTTCCTTTTTTAATTTATTGGGGTGACATTGGTTAATAAAATTATACAGGTTTCAGGTATACAATTCTGCAATATGTCCCCGTAGTTTTTAACAGAAGGTCTTTAAGAGTAGTGTGTGTTGGGGCTGGGGGGTATTTTAGTAGTTTAAAGATAACTGAAAGAATCTATACCTAATTCAGATTGTTTTTTTGTTTTTAAATGAACAAACCTATACTCATTATAGCTTAACTGTAAAACATAGGTTCATTGAGGGCTGTAAGAAAATATGTGTATGGCATGTTACTTTGTCAGTTTTTCTCCAAATTTTATAAAGATGAAATATGCTGGAGTGGGAAATGCTAGTGTATATGCGGGAAACAAACTGAACCCACCCAGCTCCTGTTGTGCATACTCTACGAGTGAGAATCTCCAATGTTTACATAGTCTGATATGTCTGGTTTCGTCGTCATAGATTTCTAGCCTCAAGCATGACTGGCATCAGTTTAGAAAGAGTAAAGAGGAGGCCTTTGTCCCCCCCCTACATTGGTGTATTCAATGGTGTGGGGCGGGAAACAAACCAGTGCTCTTGTTACAGCTCAGAGCCCTGCAGGAGGGCCTTGTACCACTTCCCAGGTTATTTTGGAAGTCGTATGTGAGGCTTCTTTCATTCCTTTTCCTTGTTCGATAGATTCCCAATGTGTTACGTACCAAATTGTTTTCAGAATTGCTTATTGTATGGAGTACCGTGAAAGGGAAGGGTAGAGAAGGTGAGAAATTTCTGGAAAAAAATTTTTTTAAAAAGAAAAGAGATTCTGACCCTAACCCTTACTAGAGTAAAGTTCCAAAGGATTGATGATTATTGTTGGTCAGAAGATGGTCCAAGTGGATAGTGATGAAAACTGGCGTTTAGCCAGATCTTGTTTTTGTATGGTTTTTCTTTTCCTGTTGTTGGTTATATTAGCAGGGACCTTTAGTGGGTCATCTGATTACGACAGGATGAAGGTTAAGTTTAGCATTGCCTGACTCTGGTAGTGATATCTTTTCCAACCAAAGTAGCCTATAATAATGAGATTCTTCATCAGAAAGAAAGAAAAAAAAAAAGCAATTCTTGATTTTTGTTTGTACATCAGTTTTAAGAGGTGATGTGTTTTTTGCAGATTGAGAATGTGACTTAAAAGGGTGAGCTGTGATATTTCAGGAGGTATGCTAATGTGAACGTATGACTTTTCAGGAAGGAAAGGCGATATGGGAAAACTGTAGTAAGGAGGCTGAGGAAAATAAGGAGCCTAAAAAAGAATATCCATTCTGTTTTGTTGTTTAAGGCAGAGAACTAGGGAGTTTGTATGTTTTAGCAATTATATGCAGACTTTAAAAGTTTTAAAAATAGGGAAAAAATACACCTTCAGAACGGTAATTTTGATGTCTACGCTGACCATCCCTTGTTAAGTATATTTACAATACAATTGAACACCAAAATAAACGTCATGTAAGTTCTAAAATTAGGAGTTGTTGACTTTGATTTTGAACATGAGCGTCACACACAGGGAAGATAGTATGGAAATGAGCTGTTTGCGGTTTAATGTCCTAACCGTTTTCTGTTCCCATTTACTTCCCACTGACATCATAGACGTGCATCTGTGGCTGTGCATCTCCACCTGGCTCTTCTCCCCAGCCCTGCCAACACGGAATTCTAGCTTCTAAGGGCCGGAGGTTACTTTTCTGTTATTTCCTCCCCATCCCATAGTGACTTACATTCTTTGTATTTTTTTCCCCCCAATAAAAGTGAAGGTAATAGCCTTCCTTTTACTTATGTCTGAATTTTAAATGTTTTGAATTTGTTATATGTTGATACCACAGTGTATGCAGTTACAAAGAAGGAACCTGCTGAGGGGACTTAGAATTTGTCGTGTAAACCGCTTTTGAGGTGGGGGGAAGAAAACCTTTCCTAAAAAAAGAAGACCCCAATCTTTAGAAAAAGTTACTTTTATTTGCATCATTTTCTCATGATTAATTTTAATTATAATTTTAAAAACTAATAAAAATGCAAAGAATTTAAAATAAAGTTTAGGGTAAAAATTTATCATTTGCATTTGTTTCTGCATATTTTACTGAAATTCCTTAAATAAAGTTTCTAACTTTTAAACCCAAGGAAGGCGTTTAATAAACTCTTTTTTCCTCTGGATCCCAAACCACAATTTGATGGACTGTCATTGGTATATACTCATACGTGAACACATGTCTTTAATATGGTATTTGCTTTCTCAAAGGCTCCTTGATTATTCCCTCCCAGGATTGATCAAAATGGATGAATAGGAACTTTCTTATATTCTTAAGATGTTCTGCATCTGACCTTTGTTTGAAGGGCTGATTGTGTTATTGTGTGTCTAGTTTGAGTTGTACCCACTCTGCCTTGGTCATGCTTCTGCGTGGGCATGCTTTTCACTCAGTACGTAATTATCGATATGGATTGGAGATAACGCTTGTGTGGGAAAGAAGCCCTTGTTTCCTGCCTTTGTTGGTACTTGTGGGTTCCTAATCTCCTCAGCGTCTTGGGATGTAGATCAGTACATCACAACTAGGGCTGGGTAGTTTTTATGGTGAGGAAGAGGGGAAAAGATAGTATTGAAGCAATTCCTGTCCAGGTCTGCAAAGTGCAGATTGCATTTCTCTGTCAGTGGTGGTAGGTTTATGGCCCTTTTTTTGGAAAGTGCTATTAAGTGTTTGGAGACCTTTATCTTCTCTGTTTTGTTGGAGCAGATGGAGTTGTCCTCCGGTGGTTTTGCTAGGTATGATAAATGCTGTACTAAGCCTGCTTGGTGGAAGTTTGATCTGGGAAGATTACTGTTTTTCAGTTTCCTGAAGAAAATGGAATCAGAGCATTCCAGCTCTTGGGCAAACAAGCCCATCATCTGATCAGCAATAAGAATGTGTACTTTTCATTGATGCTTGTGAGTTTTTTTTAAAAAGGAGGTTTAGGGGTAAGAACCAGAAATGGTGATCAGTTTTGTCTGGAATAGTTTGATAATATAAATGGTAGAAATAGTCAAACCCTTTTCCCTAGAGCTCAATGAAGAGCTGTTTCTATATCATAAACGAATGAAAGCAAAGAAGTAGGCAGCTCTCCTGTGCTCACAGAGAGCTCACCAAGGGGCATGGTGTTGAAGTCTTACATAGCCTGTCTCTTTAGTTTTATTGCTAAAGAGGCTTCTTTGGGCATATTTCTAATATTTTAAGAGGCATGTCCCTCTCTGGCCACAGCTTTCTTCAATTTTGACTAATTTGACTAGTAGTATTTTAGATCATTAAGTACTTCTAACAGCTTTTATGCCAGTCTGGTTTATCTAAACTGGAATTGAAAAACGTTAGCCACCACTTAGCTACTGTTTGATTGATTAAATCCTCCTGACAAATAAACTTGTTACTAAAAAGAGGTAGGAGGTTCTAAACAAATTACCTAGCATTCGAAGACAGAGTTTTGTTTTGTTTCTTGAGTGGTTCCCACTCTACATCAGCTGGACACAACTGGGAGTAAAGTTGCAGCCTGAACCGAAGTTGTGACATGACTTGCAGATTTCTGTTACCTTCACATTTCAGTTATCTGCATTCATTCTTCTTCCATTAATATAGGTAATTGAGGAGTGATGTTTCTGGATCTGAAACTCCCGCTCCCAGCTCCTTTACCTTTTATGTTTTAACTTTTATGTATTCCTAGCTTTAACATTTAGGAACAACAAAGTAAAGAATAATAGGAGTCTTAAGCCTGTCTTTTTAATGGTTGTGGGGGAAGGTGGTGAACCCCCATTAGAGTACTAGGTGGTGCCAGAGGCGTCTGAAGTTAACTGAGGTCTGTAACTGTGGTTACAGCCTGTGATGAATAGGATGCAAGAGTCTGGTAGGCGGGCGTGTGTGTGAGCGCGCGCGCGCGCTCTCTGGTAGTACCTCCCACAGTGATGTGGCCTGTGTACCTGTTGAAAGGTGACTGACTCACAGCATCATGCTCTTTTTTCTTTCTCTCTTTCTCTCTTCTTTTTTTTTTGAACCGAGGCTGTAGGAAACTCAGAGCATGATTTTGACACTCAGCAATAATAACTTTTCCCAACCTTCCCCTATTCTATCTGGTTTCCATTCTGACTCGTAGCTTTAGCTTGACACATCTATATTTAGTCCTGACTATCTGCCAGGCACTGGGAAAGCGATGGGGAACCTGAGAGACGGACTTTCCCTCCTCCTAGTGCTTATAGTCCAAGTGTTTGTGTCTTTGGAAGGAAGGGTATGTTCACGGGGCCATCAGGTTTTCTTACCACTTCTCTCTCTTTTTGAAATTTTCCTCTGTGTACTTTTATTTCTGCCTTTATTTTTCTGTTCTCTGCTTACTTTTTCTTTCAATTTTTTAATGAAACGAACACTCCCTATCTACCTTTTCCTCTTAAAACTTTTGTATATTGTAATCAAAGACTGTGTCTTCATGTTTTAAAAATATTTTATTGTACATATATGCATATGCACACTTAAAAAGACAAAAATGGGGTTCTTTTTTTGCAACTTATTTTTTCATTTAATGTAATTTGTCTTTTAATGTGTAATAGATTCATTTTATACTTCTAAACTCTATTGCAAAAAGTGTACTCTGAATATTTTAAAATATAGATCTGAAGATGTGTAAACAAATTTTATCAGTAAGAGAAATTCAAAGAGGTGGAATTGCTGGGTCAAAAATTTGTGTATTTAAAAAGTTATGTATTTTAAATTTTGGTATACGTTGCCAGTTTTTCTCCAAAGTTTATAATTCCATCAACCATGTTAGGAAAGTATTTCTTCACACTCTTGCCAACAGCAACTTTACATTTTTTTCTAGTTTGATAGTTTAAAAATGACAGTGTGATTTTGATTTTTTTCCTTCAAATTATGAGTTCATTTGAGTATGTTTAAGAATGTTTATTTGCCATTAATTTTTCACACACACACACACGCATATATATATATTTAATTGTATTTTTCCCATTACAGTTTAACCCCTTTATACCCCCTCCTCCCTGGAATCACCACACTGTTGTCCATTTCCTGAGTCCTTTTGGCCATTTATTTGTATTTCTTTTTTTTTCAGTGATTCCTTCTTCCTGTCCTTTGGGCGTGTTTTTATTGGATTCATTCATTCAGCAGCTGTTCGTTGAGTACTTATAGAGTGTGCTGGACACTGTATGAGCGTTAAATGCTCATTCATTGATTCAACAAATATTTATTGACTATCTACCATAGAGTGAGTACTAGTCTAGGCCTGGGTATACATCAGAGAGAAAACACACTCCACACACATTCCTGTGCTTAGGGAGGTTATATTTTAATGAGTGTGAATACGTATGGGTTAGTATATTAATTGTAAATATTTCTTCTAGTTTGTCCTTTCTTTATTCATTTTGTTCATAGTACTTTTTGAAAGACAGACATTTTTAATCTTTAGTTAAATAATGTCAGGTTGGGTTTTTTTTTTGTTTTTTTTTGGTGAGTGAAGTTTTTAAAAATTTATTGTTGTTCTATTACAGTTGTCTCATTCTTTCCCCATTGCTCTCCCCTGCCCTGCCCACCCTCAGTTATACTTTTCATGGCTTCTGAATTGTGTGTCCTCTTTACAAGGGCTGTCCCTTTCCATGAATGTAAAATTTTTTAAAAATTACTTTTTTGTTTACAAATGTGAGAAGTATTGATTTCTATAAGATAATTTGAACTCTCCTTAGTTTTTGAATTCTTCAATTGTTTCTAGTAGTTTTTTAGTGGTTTCTCTCAGATTTTCTGGTTCTAAAAATGGTAATTTTGCCTTTTATGAGGTTTAAATCTCTTTATTTCTCTCTTAACTAATCACATTGGTTAATACTTCCAGAACAATTTTGAAATACAGTGGTGATAACAGGTACCCTTGTCATGTTCCTGACATTAATGAAAACACTTCTATGGATTTGATCTTAAACACAATGCGAACTTTTGTTTGAGGGAGAATTTAAAAAAGTTTTTTATTGTATTTTTTTTTAAAGGGAGAATGTTTACAAATATATTGAGGAAGTGTTTTTGTTATTTATTTCTCCAACACATACTAAGCTTCTAGTCTGGATCAGACACCACACTGGCACTGGAAAGTGAATACTTGGAATAGGCACAGGCCTTGCTCTAACTGAATTTATATTCTAGTTCCGGGGAAACAGACAATACTCTCATGATTACGAAAAGGTATACCAGATTTTTGTTACTACGATGTATTTGCTATAGGAGTATGTAAATAGGGAGATTTCCTTTTAGGTTAGGAACGTGTTCTTGGTAAAAGTAACCACTGATTTGTGACCTTCAAGAAGGGACTTAATTAGGTAGGCACAGGGAAGAACATTCCAAGCAGAGGTGGGCACATTGGAAGGGGAGCATGGTACGGGGGGGAGGCTGAAGAGAGGGGTTAGGCAGGACTATCACGACCCTTTTTCTGTCACACTACCCATTTTGTTCTCTATTCCGAGAACAGTGGGAATACATTGAAAGTTTTAAGGAGGCAGCGTGATCGAGCTTGGATGGCTAAAGGATTACAGTAGCTGTAGCGTGGCAGTCATTTTAGAGGCAGGGTGAGGGTAAAAGCTGGAGACTCACTGGAGCCTGGTGCAGCCCGCCAGGCGCGTGAGGACGGTAGCATGAGGGAGAGTCGCGGTTGTAGAGTTCGAGAAAAGTGATAATGTGATTGCGTGTGTTTGGCTGTTTTTCTAAAAATACCTGAGATTTACGCATTACCAGAAGTCAGCCTATAAAATTCACCAAAAATAACTCACAGGATGACTGGAGCTGGGCGGAGGTGCAGCGTTTTAGATAACAAATATCTAAGTGCATCCCAGTAGTTTGTTTTGTTGTTGTTTTTTTTTTTATCTTTGTCCTCCATGTCTTCCCATCTTCTCTCTTTTGCTTTCCTGACCTGAAAGTCCAGTCTGTTTTCGTCAGATTTCTAATATTCATTCTTCAACCCAGCCAACACGCACTGAGCAACTCCTGTGTGTCACGCACTCTGCCAGGTGCTGGGGGACGGAGGGCTGGGCCCCCAAGGGCATCGCGCTGTGTTAGAGGCGGCAGACGCCTGTTCACAAAACAACACATTGTGCCGAGTGAAACATATGGATCATGCAGAGTGAAGTTAGTGATCCGTTTGGGGGTATCTCATGGTTGGCTTTTTGGAATAGGTGAGGTCCAGTTTACATTTTAAAAGGTAAATAGAAATTTGCCAGGGAAAGCTGGGGAGGCCTGTTTCAGGCAAAGGGAATATAGAAACATGAAATAGCACAGTGTTTCTGCTGAAATATGGCGGTTTGATATTTCTGGATGTTGATGTTTCTGGTTGTAAATGGAGGAGGAAGTGGCAAGAGAGGAGATTGGCCAGACTGACAAGACACCATGAAGTTTTTCCCAGAATCACTGTATTTAGAAGAGCATTTATGTTGAATGGGGGTAAAAAAAAAAATAGCACGAGAAATTAAGGTAGAAATGTGTTTAGTTTTTAGAAGTCCATGACTCCATTAAAAAATGTCTTTTCACCGAGGCTAACAAGTAAGGTGTTAGACAGTTTCAAGAAGGTAGATTTAGTTGTACTTCTGAGAAAATACCATCTTTGTAAATGCCGTACATTGTGTCATGTGTAAATGCTTGCAGATAATAAAACTAAATAGTGGAACTGGCTCTGTCGTTCCCTGGAGGCA
Source organism: Furipterus horrens (assembly GCF_987537825.1). Lineage (NCBI taxonomy): Eukaryota > Metazoa > Chordata > Mammalia > Chiroptera > Furipteridae > Furipterus > Furipterus horrens. The sequence goes on from NW_028327179.1 coordinate 11,787,878, forward strand.
GTCAGACTTGCAGTGCGGCTAGAGGGTTCGGGTCCTCACTGAACTTAGACTTCCACACAGAGAGACAAGACTCGTGGAGAATTTTAAAATTCAATTGTGTTTAATTAATTGAATTTATGTAGTGCCTCCATTTAGAAAAACTAAAAGCTAAGCTTCAAATTAAAAAGTTAAGACTCAGATAAGAGTGTTTAAATCCCTTAAAAAGAAGGACTGAGGTGGTTGTGTTGCAATATTAGCATTTTTCCTGAGCTATTTTCTTCTCCCCTTAACTATTTGTTCTTGAGGGAGATAGTCAAGGATTGAAACTAATAGAGTGACTCACTGACAGAATGGAAATATAATTTCACTTGCCCATTCATGACATCTTTTAAATGTGATAAGAAAGTGCTTTTTCTTTTCTTTTTTCTTTTTTGAGTCTACCCAAGTCCCTTTATTCTCTATTTTTTGGCGTTTAAAAAAACTATATTTATTGACGACATTGGTCAGTAAGATTACACAGGTGTCAAGTGTACATTTCTGATACATGCTCTGTGTGTTGCATTGTGTGCCCACCACCCGAAGTCAAATCATCTTCCGTCACCGTATGTTTGGCTCCCTTTGCTAACCCCCAACGCCATCTTCCCTCTGGTAACCATCATACTTTCATCTGTGTCTGTGAGTTTCAGTTTTATATCCCACATATGAGTGAAATCATATGGTTCTTAGCTTCTCCTGACTGACTTATTCCATTTAGCCTGATATTCTCAGGGTCCATCCATGTTGCTGGCAATGGCAGTATTTCATCTTTTTTTTTTATGGCTGAGTAGTAATCCATCGTATACGAGATCTGTCCAGAAAGCATCCAGCCACACGATATGAAAACTAGAGACATTTATTGAAGAAGATACATGATACAAGAAACCTTGTACATAGGATAAGTATCCTCAGTCCCCTTCAAAGTAGGCACCTTGGGACCACACGCAGTTCTCCCAGTCGCCATCAGCTGCTGCATTGTATCTGCTTGAATTTCATCTCTTCCCTTTCAAAAGTGATTTTAGTTCTGGGAAAAGCCAGAAGTCGAGGGCACCAAATCTGGGCTATAGGGGGGTTGAATCACCTGGGTGATTTGATGTTTCACCAAAAATCTCTGCCCCAGACATGATACATGAGTGGGCGCCTTGTTCTAATGAAGCTGCCAGTCACCAATTGCCCATAGCTACAGCTTTCTGAATCATCCGAATAGTTTCCATGGAGGAATGTTCAAGGTTAATGAGAAATTTGATGCAAATTCGTTGCTCTGCTAGCTCAGTTTGAACACGATGGCCACACAGTACACATGCTCACTCAACAGCGTCTGCCACCGCCACTGACTAATACAGTGAAGTCGTCATTGTTCATGCACACGCATTCCAGTCCACTCTCCTCAGCTGCCAGGTTACATTGATGTCGCACAAACTGTTCTTGTTATATTAGCAGTGGCTGGACTTTTTCCGGACAGACCTATATGTACTACATCTTGTTAATCCTCATCTATTGAAGGACACTTTGGTTGTTTCCATGTCTTAGCCACCATGAATAACGCTGCAGTGAACATAGTGATGCGTATATCTTTATGAATAAATGTTTTCAAAATTTTCAGGTAGTTACCCAGAAGACAGATGGCAGGGTCATATGGTAACTCTCTACTTAATTTTTTAAGGCCTGTTTCAAGAAACAAGAAAAATCTCAAGGACAGTCCATTTCTATTTCCAGGTGCTAATATTATGACCAGACTTCGAAGAAAGTGATAGTTCAGGTTTACAGAAGTGAGATCTTTATCTGGGACTACGAAGGAATTAACAGATATCTCAGAATGCTATACAGCTGAAATGTCGATAGAGGTAAAGCTCTAAAGGGACCAGATGGGTGGTTGTTAAGTAAGAGCAGATGTTCCTTTTAAAACCTGTGAGCCAGAGGTCTGTTACATACAGTGCTAGTTTTTCTGGCTGACTTCATTCAGTGGGAAGCTTATATTTTGTGCTTTATGCTTCTGAAAGAATCAAGAAGAGACTATTCAGATGATTTAGAAATTTGGGGACCCGTACTTTTGCTTTGTAAAGTGGACAGATTTGCATAGGAAGGAAATTCTGATTCACTCGTGTGCAGCAAAGTAGTTACAGTGTGAAAGCGCATTGACGGGCTGAAAAGAGGACTTACATTATGGGTCTGAAGACAGATTTGCCTTCCCCTGTTTCCACTACTTGTGTGGCTTTAAGTAAATTAACTGACTTATCTGAGCTTCTGCTTTTCTGGGTGTAAATAAACGTGGTAAGAGTATTAATACAGGCTTCCTATGTTAATTATTCTGAGGATTAAATGAAATAATGTGTAAGATGAAAACTTATTGGTCTGTAAAAATATAAATGTTGAATTTCCCCCAAGTAATAAGCATATTCCTTTTTAATGCCTTTGCTTTTAAAATCAAATAATTTGATTTCTGTCTTTCCTTTTTCTTTCCTCACCAAAACCCCAACTTCAGGGTTTACTTTTCCACAATGTTCTAACGTAATCTGAATGGAAACATATACATTACTATATTTATATGGGAATGTTCTAACCCAAGTCAGACTCTGCTTCACAAAATAAGACTTGTAGCGGCTGGAGAAGAGGCAGCATGGTGTGATAGAAAGATCATGGAAAAAATACAATGAAAAATAAAGTATTAAAAAAAGATCATGGGATTTGGATTTGGGACTCAAAATCACGACACTTACTAGGTGTACAGACTGGGACAAGTTCACTGATTTCCAGAGTGGACCACAGAACCCCTGCTGTAGAGAGAGCCACTGAGAGAACATACCTGTCTTCTGTTCGTCATATTTAGGGGAGAATTTCCCCAGACTGCATTTATAATCTGGTGCCAAGTGGTTGACTTCTAGTTTTCTCTCAATTTCTACAATATATTGGAGGCATTGGAGTTCAGAGTTAGTTTCTTTGCAGCACACCGGCCATTTGACCTTGAGCAACTTATTTAACAACCGGCCTCAGTTTCCTCATCTGTAAAGTGGACATTATAAATAATACCTCATGGATAGCCTTTAGGGGTCTTTACTGATCCATAGCATGTTCTCAGTCATGTTATTACTTCTCTTACGAAGATCACTGTTGGAATTTAGGAGAAAAAAGTGAAGTTCTCATTTAGCTAATAAGAATTTGAGAATCTAGAGGAACAGTTTAACGATGAATCCTAGTTACTGAGTTTCTACTTTCTATATAAAGATTTGAAGGAAAAGATATTATCCACTGCAGGGGAGAAAAAAAACCCACCTTTTTCTTTCTACTCTCCTGAGTTCTCTGGCTGGGGCCCTGTGAATGAGACTGTCACAGGTTGAATCAACAAGAGAAAAAGCATACAAATTTATCATAATATTGGTTTTGTGTATTAGGGAGTCTTTAGAAGGAAATGGAAACCCAAACAAATGGTTAAACCTGAACACTTTTATACCGAGTTTTAAAGAGTGGAAAGTGGTGGGAAATGTGATAGGACAAAGGGTGGTAAACTGGAAACTCAGCCAGGCCTGTCTGTCCAGCTGCTCCATCCCCCGGGGTGAGGGAGGGCGCCTCTCACAGGAGGGGCTTGTGAACTTCTTCAGGGGAGAAGGGGACAGGGAGGGTCCTTCCTGCCTGGCTGTGTCCCAGATGCCTTCAGCTGAAAATACTCACTACGTTAAGGCACCATATTTTGGAATAGCATGTTCAGAATCTTGTCACCACCATAAAAATTAAAACCACTAAAATGAATCTTTAGTTTCTTTTCATTAAGGTTTCAACATTTTAGTAATTTCTAAATGTGTTAGAAGTATACTTTACTTACCCGTTTTGTTAATTGGAGTTTATAAGTGGAAATATAATGTGCTGATAAAACATTTTATTAGATAAAAATAAACATTTTCAATATTACCTCATTTCCTAATATTGCCATGCCCTCATTTAAAAAAATATCATTACCATGGGGTAGCTATATGAGTGAAATAATTTGCTTACTGTTTTCATTTTAACCTGTGTAATTTTTTTTAAAAGTTGGGTCTTTCAAAAGTTAAAAGATACTTGCTTTTGGAAATCATTCAGAATGAAGCGTTTGAGAAGCATTTTTTAAACAATTTGATTTTAAGGGCTTAAGAAGCATATTGGAGTCTAGAAACATAGGCACTGTGCCTTTTCCCATTTCATCAAGAATAGGGTAAAACAGTAAAAAGAACGAGAAACTATCACATCTTATGCTTTTGGAGTGTCAATTTCTCAGATATAATTGAGGAAATGTTAGTAATTTCTAGAAGCAAAATTATAGAATTACAAATTAGTAAATCATCTTATCGGGTAACAAGATGATTTTGTGGTATATTTAAAAATACTGTATATTTTATTACATGTAATTAAAGTCAGTTAAGTCTCCCACCCCCTCTTGTCTTACAGGCTTTAAACCTGAAATATGTTTTACATTTGGCTTGTGCCTGGCCAGCTGTCTTCATTCTTTCAGTTTTGCAAGCCACAGTGAATTGTTGTTTGCAGAGTAAGGAGCCTAAACATTCCTGCACTAGAAACATTCCTTGGGGACTGGGGTGCAAATATCATTCTGTCCCTCTGTAGTAGCTGTTTTAGCTGAATTCGTGTTGGTATTTGTATTATTGCATGATTCATAAACGAACGTTGACTTAGACCCTGTCTCTCCTAAATGGCTATATTCAGCTCATACAGGTCGTAGAAACTGCTAGTTTGGTAGTGCAGCTGGTGGCACACTCATCTTTTTCTCTTGCCTTCTCGGGTGTTTAAAATGTCTACTTTCATAATGACATTACTTGGGTGCGAATCTTTGTATTACAGCTTTAGCCTGGTGGAGTCTTTGCCAAGGGGCCTTTTGAAAGGGTTAGAAATAATGAAATGCTTTTGAATACTTACATCCCAAATCATCTTCAAATTATGGGTTGGTTAAAATGAGTTATTAAAAGAGAAAGAAACATAATGGAGGTGGTGGTGAAGAGGGTGCGTGCAGAGGAGGGAGAGAAGTGCATGTGGGGGGTGCGTGTCTGGGGAGGAGAGAGGAGGGAGTACCTTGGGGGGTGCGTGGCCGGGGAGAGGGGCAGAGGAGTGGGGAATGTAGACAAGGCAGTGCGCCATCACCGTGAACTTTACCGGATGAAATTTCTTGACACTTCTTTCCTTTTTATTTAAAAATGAATATTAGTAAAAGTACTACTAGGGTATTTCCTGTAATGATTCACTTTTTTTGTTCAGTATAACTTGTTATACCAGATTTTTCTTTCAGTCATTAAGATTTAAATTTTGTATCTCTGGTAGTAAAACCATCTCTGTCAAGCGTAGGGAGGCTGCTGCTTTAACACCGCTTCATGTCTGATTAGAAGGTTTTCGTTTGTAGTTAATTGTCCTCTGAGCTCTTTGTGGAGAACAGGAGCCCACTACAGAGAGGTTAGAGTGCCGTGGACTTTGGCTGTTCAGCTTTAATGATACAAGGGAATAGCAAAGCAAGAATAAATGAGGTACTTTTTGGTGAGCAAAAAATGTGAACTGACTGTCAGTGTGAGATGGGTCCTAGGAGCAGTTAGCCAGCAGTAATAGGGCACACTTGAGTAATTGAATTTGCATAACAAGGCTTGCTGAAGAGATCTGACAGGCATAGAGATTTGTCTAGCTAGAGAGCTCCAGATGGACGTGACCACGCAGCAGCTGGGTGGCACGTTGCTCAGCATGGACAGCACCGCCCAGACTGGCAGCTGGACCCTGGCGACTGCAGGGCTGTGGCAGGCCAGCTGGTGGCTTCTGACAGCCAGTGGCCCTGAAAGAGAGTCTTTTCATAATGGCCTGTCACAGTACTGGACCTGCAGGGACCAGCAAGAGAATGTCACAAGTCACCGTTGAGGGTTGCTAGGCTGAAGAAATCTGCCCTAGGAAAGTCGAGGTGGTCACAGTTGCAGCCATAAAGCCAAAGCCCCTTCCAGAGTGGTTTCCGTCCTTTACAATGAGGACAGGCCTCTTTTTTTCTTTTTTGTAACTTTTTCTTTTTTACACATTTACTCTAGATGACAGTCATTATGGATTATGTTGTATTCTTAAAACCTTGAAACCAAGTTGGCCACCTTTCTGAGAGCCCATGTTGACTGTCAGTTGAAATGGAAAAGACTATTGCTTTTCACGTTTTCCCTCTGTTTGCAACAAGGGAATATTGTTTTTGGGAAATGGGTGATAATTTAATAATTTGTCCTGGATTTATGGCTCACAGTTAAAAACAACATGTTTAATGAATAAAATGCAGAGAAAATGAGTGAAAATGAACTGGTATGAGGTCGGTTTGTTCGGGTTACCCCACCACCACCCCCATGTCCAGGTGGGCTGCATTTATGTGGAGGAATTATATATAACTACCCGTCTTCTCAGATTAGGGTAAACATGGAGGAATGCCAGCTTTGTGCTTGCTGTTAACAAAGTTTACATCTGTGTTCTTAAATTGAGAACTTTTGCCATCTTACACCATTTCTACTCTAAAAAAATTCTGTAACTAGACAATACAACCTTTTTTAAGGGCAGAAAAACTCCACTTACCTAGAAGCATTTTCCAGTAAAATGAGAAAGAAGCTTGCTGTCAGAAGCCCTAAGATCACTTATTTGTAGTACATCAAATTCTAGTGAAACAAAACAATTCATACTGGAGGAACTTGGACTTTGTGCCAGGAAGAACAGTCCAGAGAGTTAGATTTTTAACTTCCAAATGGGCAAAGATTCAAAGTCTGTCCTGAACAAAGGGAGGGGAAATACATAGCTTCATAGACTGCTATTGGGTATGTAATTATTTCAACCATTCAGAGAACAGTTTGTATATATCAAAAGCTTAAAATAGATATATGTAAATAATTTATCTAGTAATTCTATTTAGAAGAATTTATCCCCCAAATTAAGAGTTATGTAGAGATTTAGCTATAAGAATGTACTTTTAAATTGTCATTGTTAAGAACAATGGTTCTCAATGTGCCATTCATGGACCCCGAGGGGGGCCAGGAGGTCAAAATTATTTTCATAATAATACTAATATTACAGTACAGAGGATTGGTGGGTAAAACTCCTGGCCCTTAAAATAAATCAAAACAGTAGCATTGTGTTCTTCATTGCCACAAGCATGTGGTTTCACTTAAGATTGTCCTTGATGAAGCCGTAAAAATTGTTAATTTTATTAAATCTTGACCTTTGCATACACGTGTTTTTTAATATTCTGTGTAGCATAAAACATTCCTGCTACAATATGTATTGTGGTTGTCCTGAGGAAAAGTACTTTTGTGATTGAGTTTCCAGCTGAACTATCTGCTTTTTCATGGAACACCATTTTTATTTAAAAGAGTATCTGACAAGACATTTTATAGAAAAAGAACAAAGTACGGCTGTTACTTTGAGGAATGTAGTTGACTGTGTTTGTTACCAATAATAAAATTGAATATTTCAAGCAAAAATTAGAATTTTTGAAAACTTGTATCTGATTCTGTGAGCCTGGTATCTTCCTAATACTAAAGACTTATGATGAGATTTATGGTTCTATTAAAGAATGCTAATGTATAATTTTGTATAACAGGAATTTGGAAGAACTGTGTATGATGTTATGGAATTACGCCTGAGTAAAAGATGCATTCAAGGTGCAAGATAGACAGATTTTTGATGTCACAGACTGAAAAAGTTTATTAATGGCAATTTTAGATTCCACACTGCAATTAATTGGCCTTTAATAAACCACCATTTGTCAGTTTGGGTTTAATATTAAAGAAGGATGTTCACAATTATTTGATAAGGTTATTAAAATACTCCTTCTTTTCTAACTGTGTATCTCTATGAGGCCAACTTTTCTTTATAAACTTCAACCAGAACAACAACATGTATACCTGCTTCTGCATTCAGTCTAGTAAGGAAACCCAACTGGTTTCTGTTAAGCCAGAAGTAAAGAGATTTACAAAATTTCAAAACAGTGCTACTCTTCTCACCAAGTTTGAGTTTATTTTTTTGGCTTGGAAAGTCTTGTTACGTTTCATAAAATATGTTAACATGTAGTGGGGTTATTATTAAATGAATTAAATATTTAAAAAATTTCTGTTTGACTTTCTAATATGATAAATACTGATAAACATAATTCACACAAGTAAAAGCTTTGGGATACTCAATTATATATATATATATATATATATATATATATATATACACACACACACACATATATTTTAAATTTATTTTTCTTTTTTTTTTTATTTTGGTTTTTTCAATTACAGTTGTCCCCTTTTCCCCTAATTTAAATTTATTTTTCAATTACAGTTGAAATACAATATTATATTAGTTTCAGGTATGTAACATAGTGATAAGACATTTATATACATTATGAAGTGATCACCCTGATAAGTCTAGTATTCATTTGACACCATGAATAGTTATTAAAGTATTATTAACTATAAATATTTAATACCAAAAAGTTTTAATAACTCCTAATTTAAAATAATGATAACTTGGAAATAACCCAGTGTCTAGTAGGGGGGAATTAATAATTAGGGATTAAGTGACATAATATGAATCAAAATAATAAATATTTGACATGAAAATATTTTACATTATTTTGTTAGATAGAAAAAGCATGTTATAAAACAATATACACAATATGATTCCATCTTTGTAAAAACTATTATGAGCATATAGAATGTTTACTACAAATGTATTCTGTAACATTAAGATGTTAAGCAGTTTTCTCTGGGGAAAGAAGGTAAAAACGTTTTTAAAAACTTGTACAGAAAAAAGAAGAAAAAGTTGTAAGAATGTGAGACTACATCATGAGACACTCTTTCCTCCAGACTCTTAATGAAGACTTCTCGTTCTTTACTAGCTCTGTGATTGGCCACGATACCTAACCTGCATTTTGTTTCTCATTTAAACTGGGGCAGTTGATACCTTTCAGGCTTGCTAAAAGACTTAAGAAAGGTAATATGCCTGTGTATAATAGTTGTTCAGTATACACTTCACCCCTGAACAACACGGGTTTGAGCTACACAGGTCCACTTATATGCAGATTTTTTCAATAAAATATTAGAAAATGTTTTTGAGATTTTCTCACAACTATGAAGCAATTGTATAGATTACAGAAGGCTACCACAAAGCAATTATATTGTTGTTTCGTTATCAATGCATGAATTGTTTTACCTGTAAATAAATATTTCTTTATCACATTATCTTTTATTTTTGATGTCTAGTGCTAGTAATACGTATGACATCTACAGCGTTTTGTATCATATAAGACAGTATTAATGTAGGTATCAACAGATTATCTTATAAACAGTTGAATTAAACTTATTATGTCAATAAATATAGTACAGTACTGTAAATGTGTTTTCTCTAATGATTTTCTTAACAATTTTTTCCCTAGTTTACTTTGTTGTAAGAATACAGTATATAATACATATAACATACAAAATATGTGCTAATCGGTGCCCACACTAAGGGTCAACTGTCTTTACTTCCCCTTAACATCTCTCTCAGCTCTAAAATTCTGCATGCTAGCAGTGTATGTGACATTGGGTGACTAGCAAAACTTCTCTTGAAGTCAAAATAAGGGTTCTTCAGCAACAAGAAGAGTGTATCATGGAAATATCTCATTTCTGTGAAAAAGTTTTGTGGAATAATAGCTGTAATACAGAAAGTAAATAGCACCATTCACATGCCTTTTGGTAAAGATAGGTAAGGGAAACTAATATGTAATGAGCCGCAATTATATAAGTCTTCAACCAGGTACTGCTGTAAAATAGCTGGATGCTTTACAACATTATCTCATTTAATCCTCACAGCAGCCCTGTGAGGTAAGTGCATTTTACGGATGTAGCAGTTAGAAATGTTAACCAAAGAGGTTAAGGAACATGTCCTAGTCACTGGCTGAGATAGAGTGAGTTCAAACCCGAGCCTGGCTGACTCGAAGGTTTCTACTTTTCACCCATGTAACATGCTCCCTCTGATTAAAGAGAAATGAAAACCACCAGATGAGCACGAGCAAAAGCTAGCTCAGCTCTTCACTTCAGGAGACCAGATGGAAGGGTTCTGGGGTGGGGAAAAACCTGGGCTAAGGTTCATAAATTTCAGGATCTCTGGGACTTAAGGACTCGTTTCCCCAGTGTTCAATTAAATAAAAATAACAAAACACAGTGAATGGTGTATCATAATCATTCAGTAAATGGGAAGTGAATTATTATAACTTTATGACCAATCCAGAAGTTTGGGTTCTTGTTCATAAAATAGGAAAGGGGTGGCGGGGGGGAAACCCCCACTGTAATCCTTTACTTAAATTCTTGGAGCCATGTGAGTTTTATTTTCAAATTTTAGAATGGTAGTACTGAAATTATATAACATCCATAGCAGGAAACAGGGTAGCCCTCTGTAATAAAACATATTATTTCTGCAGTGAAACACATCTATGTTCACACTAAGCGGAATAAATGAAGGCTGTAAATAACTTCACATCAGTTCAGGTAAAGGTTCTATTGTCACACAAGTGAAGGGAAAGTCTTTGGCTTTTAGAGATTTTTGTGTAACAGTTGTAGGAAAGGGGCTGTGGACTCGTGAAGCACACGGTAATGTTTCAAGGAGAATAAAGAATCATGGGTTAGTTACCTTACCAACCGAGGAAAAGATAGGGGATAGTTCTGTTCAAAAGAGGTGCTAAATCCTAAGTCAAAGCAGTGAGTCTTTTTTGGCTCCCAATCAGAAGTGCTAATTATACCCGAAGAGAGAAAACAAGCACATCTCCTATATTCTCTCAAATACATATACGTATGTCCCTTTATGTAAAGTTGGCGGCAAAATCAAGTACCATATTTCTCCTAGAGGATCTGTCTTTATTAAAGAAATCACAAGAAGCCCAATCTGCTTGAATTGGTCTCTCCAGATTACTTATGATAAAATCTCCTTTCTTTTTGGTGGGAATGGAAAAGATGTTCTGTGTCTTGGTCTTTAAATGCTGAAGTACCTGCAAATACCGAACTCTCCTGAACTATAAAAGAGACTAAAATTATAGACTGTGGTCATTCCTGAACAAAATTAATCAAGAAATCTACCTTTTGTGCAAGAAAAAGAATTGAGCAATTTTTAAAAAAGGGAATTTCAAATCTTAGGAAGATGAACTCACAACAGTGCCTGATGGAGCTAGAACTGAAGCCTCACTTCCTTTCCTGCCTGGTTTACTTTCTATGGTGCATGATCATACACGGTAAACTCCCCTATTCATCTTCCCCTCTTTTGAACTTGACCTCCATCCCTGGTCAAATCTAACTCTTCATTTCCCTTGCACCTGCCCTGCAGTAGCTGAACATGGTTGGAGTAAATGGATGACCGCGCTGGCCTGGTTTCACTTTCAAATTAATGATCACTAATCTCCAGTGGGCCCTTAAAGCTGTTTGACAGCTCTTCATTTCCTTTGTTCATTCAGCTTTTCCATCACCTAAACAATTCTTTCATACCTTCTCTTCTGGCCTCTAGTACCCTTGCCCAAAGTCAGCTGATGACCTTCCTTCTTACTTTTAAAAAAAAAGTAATTTATTTATTTATTTATTTGTTGCTTTGTTTATTTATTTTTAGAGAGAGGGGAAAGGAGAAAGGGAGAGAAACATCACTGTGTGGTTGCCTCTCACTTGCGCCCACAACTGGGGACCTGACGTGCCACCGAGTCATGTGCCCTGACTGGGAATCGAACCAGCGACATTTGGCTCGCAGACTGACGCTCAACTTTCTCACTTTCACAGAGGAAATGACAGTTGTGAGAGAGCTACATGATCTTACCACTGTGTCTGCTAACCTACTTGGGTTTATAGCCATATACCCTGCCTTCACTCCTGTCACGGGGGATGAACCATCAGGGTCTATCTGAAGCTCACGTCTCCTCCTCTGCTCTGATTTCTCCCTCTCTTGCTTTCTCCCGAATTAAGTCAGCATCTCTAGGACTTGTTTCTAATACACAATTGGGGTTTAAGAACCACTCAACTACAATATAAGGTCCCTGAGAGCAGGGATTTGATTTGTTCATTGCTGTATCTCAGTGCCTAGATCAGTGTCTAATATATGGTAGGCACCCAGACTTGTGTTGAATGGATGGATGAACAAATTGTTCTAGAAATAAAGTATAAATTTACAGTATAAACTCTGAAGAGCACAAAATATACCTAATAAACCATCCTTCCCTATATTTTATACTCAAATTAGAAGCTAAAATCTTTTCACCAAAAATTAGTTTAAAGAGTTTTCTACTGAATTCCTACAAATACGTGCATCTGAAAATTTTTCCTAGAATTTTTACGGAGATAATTCTAGTTACCTGGATATTTTTTGGTTTCTAAGACCTGGGAGTTTTCTGATTTCTATGTGTCCAAGCTTTTTCTTTTCAAAGGGATTTCACTGGTGGCAGTTTTACAAATGAGTGAGTCTGTAAATTCTCAGATCTTTTTTACTTAACACTGCTGCTCAGAAGACCTGAGTTAATGCCCATGCCATCACTTTTCCTTACGTATTTAAGGAAGCAGGAGATGGTGATTCTTATATTGAGAGATCTCTGTTATGGCCTTACAATAAATGATTGAATTTCTTTCATTAAAATCAGGAGAAGAGTGTTTTTACAGTATTTTCTTGATACCTTTGTTTCATGAGGAGTCATAGAAAAAACAGCCAATACTCTTTGATTTGGTTCTATCTTTTCCCCAAATCCTAATGTAAAGAAATGTGGCTCTTGAAACAGACTCCGGTGACTTTTGAAAATGTACTGCGGTGTGGTTTTAGTATGGAAGTAAGTAGTATGGATTTTCATGGGCTGTGTAACTCAATAATATGGCAGCGTGTTATACAAATAATCTGATCCCTACAGGCTGTTCTAGGTTTTCTTACTAATGTGAGTTAAATATTATTAGGATAAAAATACCTAGCATCATTTTTTGGTGCTTGAGTTTATATTTGTAGAACAACCCTAAAATGGAACTCAGCTAGGTTATTTCTATACACAATGCCCTACCTGGTAGATAGATACCCTGGGACAAACACCATTAGTGTGGTTAGTCATTTACGTGGGAAGCTCTTACCAGGGCAGACTCAGGGCTACTGGGTAGAGGAAGTATATATGTAAGCCTGATTGTAAAAACGGAGGTACAGAGTAACTCAGCCATAAGATAATGTCAATTAATGAATTATTCAGTTTGTAGGAATTTGACTCAGATGTTTTAAGAAGGTATCTTTCGTAAATCATGATGTGTGAGTAGTGATCTTTGGGTCAGAATTTTTCATCCCTCACCTCCTGCCTTTTTAAAAGACAATGAAAATAGAATTCATGGAACATTTCTAAATAATAAGTACATAGAGATACTATTTACATGTGGATCAGTGCTCTGCTATCTAATTATTTGTTCTGTTTCTGATTTCAATTTGTAGGCTCTCCCCTCTCAATGCTTTTTCTTTTTGACTGAACCACTCACCCCATACCTATAGGCTTTTAGTATAAATCTCCTGAGAACAGTGACATTTTCCGAGACTACTGTCACACCCAAGAAATTTGACATTGACTCAGTGTTGTCTAATAAATTGACCGTGTTCAAATTTTCTCAATTATCCCGCAAATAACTGGGCATTTTTCTCTTCTTTGATTTAGTGTCTAATAAAGGTTCATGTATGACATTTGATAGTCATGTTTCTTTATCGTTTAGTCTAGAGCAGTTCCCATACTCTCCCTTAAAAAAAAGTTTGTGATGTTTACATTTTTGTAGTCCAGGATATTTGTCTTACAGAACTCTCCTCATTCTGGATTTGTCTGATTGTTTCCTTAATATCGGTTCCAGGTTAAACCTTTTGATTGCCACACGGATCCTGATGTTTAAAAAGGAAAAGTTTCCATTCAGTTGTAGAGAATCTTGCCCTGTTCTGCCTGTTCTCAGATGCTTTTCCTAGAGTCCCAGCCTTTAAACCATGTACAAAGAAGCAGTGGTTGAATTCTCTTTTTGTAGATACTGAAAACCTAGCTTATTTAGTGACAAAAATTTGGCTCTTTTTTTAGTAAAAATCAGTTGTCCAATTTGTGATCTAATAAGCCTTTTCTGAAACCCAATGATAGGATGTGTACTGTTCTGTTCCCTCACACAAATCTTAAAACAGCAGCGTTAACTATTCTCTTCTGAAATGCAGGCTTTCAGGTTTATATTTAATCAAAAATGGCCCTTTGTGTAAATCAAAAACAGGCTGAATTGAAAGTGGCTGTGCTACAATTACACCAAGAAAATGAAATATTTCATACCAGCATTCACACCTGTGCTCATGGAAAGAAACGTGACATTCCAAAAGCAGTGTTTTTACAGCCTTCTGGTTTTATCTCTGGTTATTTTTGAAACTTGTGTATAAGAAGGAAGAGTTTAATGGTGAACTTTGTAACCAAAGTAGTATCTTATTCTAACCCTAGTACTCTAAGAACACAAAGCAAATATTTTAATGACATGTTGAACTTATAAAATCATATACCTTCAAAAATAATATTTCCCTTAGTTGGAACAAATGTTTATATTTAAGAACTATCTTCCCAGAACCTTACCAACTTTCTCTCGCTTAGCAAAATGTGTGCACCAAATCCTCTGAAAGGATTGTTTTTATTTAAAGACTTAGTTTTTATATTTTCATACTAAAGAACAGCACATGTTAATAGTAGTGAGGAGTAAGTATTTTTTTTAGGTCAGCAGTATTTAGATTAATCAGGTTGACATTTCGTGCTGGTGGGTCATGAACTGTTGATAATAGCATTAAATGGTGATTTGGTTCTTGCAGAAGGTGTAACTCATTATCCAACTACTATATTAAATCATCACGGAAAACAGCTAGCATCCCACACCATGTGTTCTGTAGAAATAGCAATGAGGAGGTATATATGTTTCTTTTTTTATTGGAGACTCATCTTAAATTTATTGGAGACTCAATCACATTATGTGAGGAAGCTACAGCTTTGTCACTACTTCAGAGAACCAGAATCAATACCTTGACTGATTTTGGGGGATGAAAGGATGTGTAAATTCTTTTAATAGTATATCCAAATTCTCTTCTTTGTGTCTTGAGCCTTTCTGGAACCTTGTTTTCAGAATGAGTATACCTGGGTAGCAAGTAATAAAAGCAAATATGTTTACAGATTGGTGAGTTGGGTTTAATTTTAACTTAAATTATTACTATGGGCATATGGATACTTTTAAAAATATATGTTCATTTTAAGGGAGAGATGATGCTTGGAAAGTTTCATTTATATGCTATAGAGATAGATTTTTTTTTGAGAAGCATCATTGTTATAAAAATCTCAAGAAAAATTTAAGGAATGAGCTATTTTTTTTTTCAGTTGATAATCAGTTGTCTTTTAGGATAAACCTCAGTAGTTGAGTATGCAGTGAATCTGAAATTACTAGTATCTTGGAATTTTTAATTAAAATGTGTTTTTAGCATGTCTCATGTGTAGAGGTAGGAAACAGACAAGTAGCATGACTTTCATATTAATGTCAATTTACTTTCTGATTGGGTAGTACAGAATGAATGACGTCAGTTTCCAAGTATTAATAAAACCCCAAGCACCTAGCTCAGCATCTTATAGATTGGTGCTCAGTCGTGATTTGTTAATGAATGTGTGATACTTGGGCAGAAGCAGAGCGCCTTTTAGCCCTTTGTATTTGTCACACAAAATGTACTTTAAGGAAGGAAGAATAGGTAAAAGAAATGTTTGCCTTTATAGGGAAAAGAATTAACATCTTCAAAGTAATAGCCTTGTTTTAGCGTAAATAGGTTCTTGGACTCTTAAGCCGATTCTTGAAGAGAAACAATATAGCATTAGAAAATTATGGGCCACTAGAGGTCACTGTTTAGTAATCAACTTTTAATGAACCAGAACAGTCACAGAAGCCAATAAATTACAGTGTGGATTTTTCTAGTTATGAATTCATATTTAATCATTCAATGACAGGTTAACTGTGGCAGTGGTTCTATGTACTTTGCATATGTGGTTATGCTAATATATGATTATATCTCTCAGATGCTGTTCCTTCATCATTAGAGTAGTACGTTGCCAAAGGCTTTGTTATCTAGTCTTAATTGTACTAATTATTAGATGTAATTAACTTTGTTACCACCGCCACTCCTTCATGGATCAAAAGTTCTTTAGAAAATAAAGTTTCAGTGTCAATGAGAGTTACATTTACAGGATCACAGGGGTAATGGTTCTGATCCATTCCTCCCTCTTCCCCTTGCCTTTAAGTCTTTTGACTTCATCTTTGGCTTCTCTTGCTCCCATCCCTGCTCTCTTTTCTGTTCACCTGGTTTCTTTCCTCCTTCCCTTGGGTTCCTTTTCCACTTTAATGTGAATCAGCTGCTTTATTTCCTCAGTGACCGAATAGTTCTTCTCAAGCTTTCCTGTCTTGACCCAGTGAGTAGTAGAATGTGACTCTTCTGCATATCTTAAAGGAATCCTGGCTGCGCCAGGCAGCAAAGGGAAGCTTGTACGCTTGCGTGCACGTGTGCTGTGGCTGCTGCCACCTCCGCTGGGAGCAGATGGCTCTCCTCAGCCAGTCTAGCCCCGAATCCACTCAGGAAAAGGCAGATTTCCCTGCTCATAGCATCGAAATTTGTGTTCTCCCTTAAAGGTTAGGCCGGTTGCCCAAGGGAGGCCTCCGAATCAGTTTAAAACTTGCACATGTTCGTTTTCTTGAAAAACAATCCTGTGCATTCTGCGCAGGAAGCAGGTATGTCAGCACAGGGCTGCTCAGATTCCCTCGACTTCTTGTTGCCTTTGTTGCCCCTGCTGCTAGGCACTGCTGTATGCTCATATGCACTCGCCGGGCTGAGGTTTGCTTCCCACTGTGCAAGGCCAGCCTAGCCTTCTCAGCCTGCCATTCAAAGCTCTCTGCAGTCCGGATCCAACTCGCTTTTCTACTCTTGTTTCGTAACTTCTAGCCAAATTGTGTGCCTCATTTACTCAAGTCTGTGGTTCTTGTTCATGCTTTTCTTTTACTGGGATTTTAATCTCTTCCTCATTTTTTATCTGTCAAACTCTAAGCCCAACACAGATGCCACCTCCTGTCATACCCTCTTTAAATACAGGGGACCCTTCCTGGGAACCACCATTGCATGCAGGCACGCACCGTCCCGCCTCACATTGTAATGGCGTACATACCTGTGTTCTCTCCTTACCTACAGTGCAAATCTGTTGAGTCCAGGGATTCTTGGCAAATGAATTAAAAGTACTAAAATTCCCAACAACAACAACAAAAAGCCTGTTTGGCAGGGTGTCTAGGTGGGGTTTCCTTTGCTGGAAATCTTTTTCATAAAATATAGGCCTCTGTCTGTTAAAATGAGTTCTGTCTGAACTCGCGGAATAACAGTCACCTTGCCCTTCTTCATTATCTGCTTTGCAGTATCACTGGGAATACAAATAGTTCTTCATTAAATCACCTAAGTGGGAGCAAAATGTATTTCATACTTCGAAATGATGCTCCTTGTATTTGCCTAGCTCTATTTGGAAGAAATTGAGAGTTTAGTTAAAAATAACATTTTGCTGATAATAGCTACAAATTTCTTGTGTTTTTATAAAAATAAAAGGATATATGGAAGATATGTGTATTTTAAATTTGAACTATGCTTTTCATCTCTTTTTCACTTATTATTTTCAGTGGCTAAATACAGTATTTAAATTTCATATTATTACAGGGAGAAGTGGGCACACCCGATTCTTTTTCCCTCTCTTGAGCAATAACTAAAAAGTTTCACATGCCTAATTCTGTATATGCACTTTATTATGATAGAGACTAAATTGCTGCGTTTTTGTTTGTTTATAAGTTAAACATCTAGAGAGTTACCTATTCGAGTTTAGAATGTACTTGTCTTTGGAAACATTTTTCTAATATATTTAGGTCCCTATTTTTGACCTCAAATATATTCAACCCAGAATATTCCTAAATTATAATACTATTAGTATCATGTTTCTGTGAGAAATGACTTCAGAGCTCCAGCCCTATTGTAACCCCCCTCCCCCACCCCGACCCCCACCCTGCTTTTAAGCTGTGGATTCTAACTTTTCTGGTGGGGATTCACCTACTCTTCCAAAATTTTAATGATCTCATTTCTGTAGAGTTGTCCTAATTCTGTATTCCTATCATAGACTTCTCTGCATTGTAGAACTGCTTTTTTATCTATCAGACCCCTAAGTCAAGTAATTTTCTAAGTCAAGTTCATCTTATGTATAAAACCAATTCTTCCTCCTGGTCCCCTAATTATAGTGTATTACAATTTCAAATTTTCTTATCTTTTAGGTTCGAATTCTGAGAGCAGCACCATCCAATAGAAATATAATGTAAGCCACGTGGGTCAATGTTAAATTTTCTAGTAGCCACATTAAAAAAGTAATAAGGAACACAGGTGGACGTGATTTTAATAACATATTTTGTTTAATCCAGTATATCTAAAATGTTATAATTTCTACATGTAATCAATATAAAAATTATTGAGATATTTTATGTCCTTTTTTCGTAATAAGTCTTTGGAATCTGGTGTGTATTTTATGCCTAAAGAACATCTTAGTTGGAATGAACTATATTTCAGGTGCTCACCAGTTACTTGAAATATATGTGACTAATAGCTACTGTTGTGGAGAGTGCACAGCCTTAAGAGTCTGCTGCTACATTTCTCTCCTATCATCCAGTGGCATGTTGTGGTTCTTCATTGTCTGCCAAAGTTCCTTCAGTGCTTGCATGGAATGTTATAGGTTTTCTTTCTTCCCTTTCTCCTATCTTCCCTCCATTCCTGTTGTTAAAGTAATGTGTGTATCACTTACTGTGCTAGAATAAGTCATAGTCCTTGTTCTTAAGGCGCTCACCCTCCAGTAAGTGAGATGGGCATAGAAAGATATTGCATTACAGTGCAGATGGGTAGTTGCCATAACAGAGGTATAAACAAGTTCTAGAGATTTCAAGTACCTAGTGTTTCCTCATAGATTGCTTTCATGGAAAATATTCATAAACATGATTGACTGCTATATCTAGTTGGATGAAATTTCTTGATTTCAACTTGTAAAATGAGATGCCATAAAAGCAACATTCTGTTGTAAATTTTTAGTGTAATACAGGTGCTAATGGTAAAGATGAAACCTGTTTTATTATCAGAAAAGAGTTAAGGATATCCTGGTTTAAAAATAAGATGGGAATCAATCTTTTCTTTGACATTTAAGGATCCATTTTGTTTCTTTACACAGGCAGCTACTGCTTCTGGCAGTAGGGTAGGTCAGCTATGTTAAAATACTGGGCTGCTGTACAACACACAGGTGTTGGATAAATTACAAACAAAAAACAAAAAACCCACACTTTTATTTATTTATTTTTTTTAACTGTTTTGTTTAGCTTCACCATATCTGTTCATCTCCTGTGGTTTTATTTTTTTAAAGATTTTATTTATTTTCAGAGAGAGGAGAAGGGAGGGAGAAATAGAAGGAAAGAAACATCAGTAGGTTGCCTCTTGCACGGCCCCAACTGGAGACCTGGCCAGCAACCCAGGCATGTGCCCTGACAGGGAATTGAACCGATGACCTTTGGTTTGCAGGCCGGCACTCAATCCACTGAGCCACACCAGCCAGGGCAAAACCCTCATACCTTTTAATGCATATCAGATTCCTTAAAAAAGAAGGGAACTCCTCATTGACCAGATAACTGACTAGAAACCTGAAATCATGATTGATAAATCCAAAGGCTCTGGCTACGCTGGGAGCATGTGCTAATTTCAGGAACCAGGGATTTGAGGATTAATATTTATAGGTGAAAATCATGGGGGTAATGGAAAACTAGGCCTTGTGCTCACACAAAGAGAGAAATCTGACCTCTGCCTCTCATTGCTGTCCCCCACAAAAGCCAAAATACCCGGAGGCCATGACCACAGGAAAAGGGTGGCCTGTGGATAATCTGCCTGCCGGTAAATGAAATTAATTAGGAAATCTGCCTGTCTATGCTGTTTATAGGTTGGGAAAGAAAATAACCTCCCATGAATCTTTGAAACAGTAGGTTGGATCTTATGGGTACAGAGTTCAAATTGAGACAACTCACCCAATTGGAGAAACACCTAAGTAATAAATATAAGGGTTTCTGAGTTGGTAGGGTCTGTCACTCATCAAATGAATAAAAATCTTCTCTGCAGAAAATCATTCTCAATCCAAGACTCTCAGAATTCACAAACACTAAACACAGTAAATATGAGCTCTCAAAAAAAAAAAAAAAATTCAGACACATAAGAGCAAGAGTTAACAGGAACAAATTTAATTCCCAAGAACTATAGATACTGAAATGTCCAAAACAATATAAAATGTTATATATATATAATATATAACATTTCAAGAAATAAAAGATGTATTCAACTATAAACAAACAAGAAACATGAGAATATCAAATTGGGGGGGGAATCATTAAAACTTAAAAGTTAGTAGATGACTTAAATGGCATATGGAGCTAAAGAGAGAGAATTAGTAAATAGGAAGAGAGAGCTAAAGAAATAACCAGCTCTGTCCAGTGTGGTTCAGTTGGTTGGTGCGTCATCCCACAAAGCGAAAGGTTGCTGGGTTTGATTCCTGGTCAGGGCACGTGCCTAGGTTGTGGGTTTGGTCCCTGGTTGGGGCACTTAGGAGAAACAACCGATCCATGTTTCTTTCTTACATCAATGTTTCTCTCTCTTTCTCCCTCCCTTCCCCTCTCTATCTAAAATAAGAAAGAAAGAAAAAAAAAAAAAACAGCCCTGGCTGCTGTGGCTCAGTGGATTGAGCATTGGCCTGCGAGCCAAGTGTCACTGGTTCGATTCCCAGTCAGGGCACATGACTAGGTTGTATACTAGGTCCCCATTTGGGGGCGCGAGTGAGAGGCAAGCACACGGTGATGTTTCTCTCCCTCTCTTTCTCCTTTCCCCTCCCTCTAAACATAAACAAATTATTTATTTAAAATAAAAAAAAAACAAAAAATAACAATGTAGAACTAAAGACTTGGAGATGGAAAATATGAAAGAAAGGTTGAGGGACATGGATACATGGCTAGAAAGTAAAAGTAAAAGTCAAACATGCATCTGATTAGAGTTCCAGGTGAAATTGGGGGGGAGTGGTCAACATGATAATGTCTGAGAATTTTCCAGAATAGACATAAATCCACAGAAACAGGAAGTGCAAGGTATACCAAATAGGAATTTTAAAAAAGAAAGGAAAAATAAATCTTACTAAGTATATGGTGGTAAAACTGCAAAATACCATAAATAGTTAAAACAGATAGGGAAAAAAAGATAACAGACCCCTCCCCTGCCGCCCCCACAACGGCATTATTGAGATATAACTTGTGTACAATAAAATTCACTCATTTTAAGTTTAGAGATGAGTTTGGACATCATCACAATTAAATGTAGAGTATTTTCTTCATCCCAGAAAGTTTCCTCATGTCCCTTTGTAGTCACTCCTTTCTCCCAGCTCTAGGTAACCAAGGATTTACTTTCTGTTATTATAGTTTTGTCTATTCTAGACTAGCATGTAATAATATAATGTAAATTGCATGTAGGAGTCATACAACATGTAGTCTTTTGTATGAACTGCAGACTTCTTAAGGGCAACAATGGAAGCCAGAAGGCAGTGGAATAATATCATCAAAGTACTGATAGATAACTTGTCAACTTAGAATTTTCATCCAGCAAAACTTTCCTCGAGAAATGATGGGTGGATTCCAGTTCTGGTTAAGGTGGAGTAAACACACTCTTCCCTTTCTCTCCTACTGAATGTAACAACCAACCTTGGATAGAATGACTGGAGCAGCTATTTGAGGACTCTCCAAAGTAGGTGGCAGCAGGTAGATTGGAGAAGGAAAAGAGAACCTGAGGGACCAACACTTTGCATCTCCTGAAGCCCTCGCCCCTTCTTTTGTATCTCCCAGATTGAATTAAAAGGCAGCATGAAATATGGAACTGTGCGTGAGTGCAAAGAAACCAAAAAGAACTTCCAAAGAGAAGGGGACTTTCTGGTCCAAGGAGCAAGAAGCAGGGACCTATGAGACAGAGAGAATGGGGCATAAATTCTCTTTTTTTCCTCCCAGCTCTGCCATAATGCAAGCCTTATTCCTGAAACTGATTTTGTGGTGGCAGTAGCAGCTTACAGACACTTAAAAATTTGAGGGGAGGGAGTCCTTCTCTCTGAACAGAGGAACTATGGTCCAAAGAGTGTGGCAGAATCTGTTGCTTTTTATTATCTTTATCCTTCATCTCATTGGCCCCAGGGACTGACCTAGCTGCAGAAATTGCAGGATATTATAGCTAGAGGATCAGAATAGCAGGATTGGAAGTGGGGGTACTGGAATGTTTGGGAGGGTTCACAGATAGAATTCAAGAAAGGGATCCCATAGTGTTATATGCACTGTTGGGTTTGCCCCAGAATCATAAGCATCCCCCCCCAAAGACTTAAGAACTTAACTATAGGTAGACAGCCTCCCAAGTGTCAGACTGGCCCCTGGCTAATGCACATGTAGGACAGATTCAAATACTCTGAAAACTGAACTGACTGACATTGGATCCACAGCCCACAGAAGGCAGGTTGCGATTTGCAGCTTGACCTTAACCTGGTCAATTGCCTGATAAAAACAAACAGACAAAAAACAAAACATAATATTCTTCGTAGAATTTGAACAAGACCCAGAGTTCATAACAAGAAATATTCCAGATGTCTATGATATGATGAAAAATTATTTGACATAGAAAGATCCAGGAAAGTTTGATACATTCTCAAGTGAAAAAACAGTCAAGATGCCAATCCTGAGATTACGCAGATGTTTTGTATCAGGCAGTGACTAAAAACAGCTATTATAAACATGTTCCAAGAAGTAAAGAAATAGAACTATAAAAAAAGAACCAAATTGAAATTTTATAACTGAAAAATACAATAACCATAAATTTGAAAAAATCACTGAATTTTTTCAGAATCAGAGTGGATATAACAAAGGAAAGAATTTGTGAATAAGAAGATAGAAATGGCATGAATAGAAATTATTATCCATTCTGAACAACAGAGAGAACAAAGACTTTTTTTAAAAAGAACAAAGCCTGAGGATCCTGTGAGATAATATCAAAAGGTCTAACATTTGTGGCATTGGAGTTCCAAAAGAGATGAGAGAGTATGGTGTAGAAAAAATATTAGAAGAAAAAATGACCACAAGCTCCCCTATTTGACAAGAGACAAACTTATAAATCCAACAAGCTCGAAGAGCCCAAAACAAGATAAACCCAAAGAAATCCCTGCCCGGACACATCATGACCAAACTACAAAAATCCAGAGAAAAAGAAAGAAATCTTCAAAGCAGCCAGAGAAAAGTGATGCATTTCAGAAGAATAATGATTTGACTGATTACAGGGAAGCCACGAGGCTAAGGAGACAGTGGGACAATATTTTCAGATTGCTGAAACCAGAATTCTATATATGGCAAAATATACTTCATGAGTGAAGGTGAAATAGAGATATTAAGGCTAAAGGAGAACTTCAGCAGACTTACTCCAAAAACATCATGTACTGCACATAATAAAAATAACCAAAAAAAATAATAAATAAAAGCAAAGGAGTATAGAACCATAAAAAAATTAATAAAAGGTTCACCATCATAGGATATTTCAGTATATCTCTCAAGCCATCAATGAACAAACGACAACAAAAAATGATAAGGAGATAGCTTTGAATAACACAAATAATAAGCTTGATTAGGAGGACATGTATAGAATCTCATGCCCAGCAATTGAGGAAATGTATTTCTCATGACATATGGAAAATTAAAAATTGACCACATAAGGGACTTCTGGCCAAGATAGAGACCTAGACAGACATGCTGCATCTCCATCCACAACTAAGAAGGAATACAGCTACCTCCAAACTAGAGACATCCAGAAGTTCCAGAAAATTGAACTGCATGGAAGTCCAACAAACAAAGATATAAAGAAGAAATACTCATCCAGACAGGTAGGAAAGCCAGAACTGGGGCAGAGAGGACACGGTGTAGTGGCCGCAGTGGCAGGTCAGTGGAAAGCACAAACATTTTTAAAAGTTGAGAGGGACACCTGGGGAGCGCTCCCAGCACCAGACTAGACCCCACAGCTCACAGTTCCTGTGCTGAGGAAAATAAAGCCTCATTGCTTCTGAATGTGCAAACCAGTGGGGGTTGGGGTGGAGGAAGAAATGGCTGGTCTCTCAGCAGAGTCTGTTTGTTTAAGGGCCCCTATGGTCCTAGAACATCCTCAGGAGAAGTGCCTGGAAAGGGGGCAAGTGCTGAGCAAGTGGCATCATTCCCTCTCAGACCCCTCGCCCACAAACTGTGCCACAACATGGTGAAACAGGTCGCCCTATACTGACAAAACCCTAAGGATCCGCCCCTTACAATGTAACAGGTGTGACAGCTCTACCTAAGACACAGATGCAAACAAACACAGGAGCCTGGCAAGATGAGGAGACACAGAAGTATGGCCCAAAAGAGGGAACGGATCAAGGTTCCAGTGGGAGAACTAAGCAACGAGGAGATAGCCAACCTAACAGATGCAGAGTTCAAAACACTGGCCATAAAGATGTTCACAGACTTGACAGATATGCTTAAATACAGGAGACACATAAGGGAAGAAGTAAAGGCTATGCTAAGTGAAAAAAAGGAAAATCCACACAAAATCAATGTTGAAGGGAAAGACACCGGGGTTCAAATCAATTATTTGGAATATAAGGAAGAAGAAAACAGTCAACCAGTACAGAATGAGGAAACAAGAATTGAAAAAAGTGAACAGAGACTTAGGAACCTCTTGGACCACTTTAAACATGCCACATCCAAATCATAGGGGTGCCAGAAGGAGAAGAGGAAGAGCAAGAAATCAAAAGCTTATGTGAAAAAATAATGAAGGAAAACTTCCCAAATTTGGTGAAGGAAATAGACATAAAAGTCCAGGAAGCACAGAGAGTCCCAAACAAGCTAGACCCAAAGAGGACCACACTAAGACACATCATCATTAAAATGCCAAAGGTTCAAGATAAAGAGAGAATCTTAAGAGCAGCAAGAGAAAAGCAGAGAGTTACCTCCAAAAGGTTGCCTATAAGACTGTCAGCTGATCTCTCAAAAGAAACTTTGCAAGCAAGAAGGGACTGGCAAGAAGTATTCAATGTGATGAAAAGCAAAGACGTACAACCCAAGACTACTCTATCCAGCAAAGCTGTCATTTAGAAAGGAAGGGCAGATAAGGTGCTTCCTAGACAAGGTGAAGCGAAAGGAGTTCATTATCACCAAGCCATTAAAGGGGCTTACATAAGAAAAAGAAGATCAATACTTTGAACATTAAAATGACAACAAACTCACAACTATCAACAACTGAATCTAAAAAATGAAAACAAAAATTAAGCAAACAACCAGAACAGAAACAGAATCATAAGTATGGAGATCATTTGGAGGGTTATCAGCTGGGAGGGGGGAGGGGGAGAAATGGGGAAATGGTGCAGAACTAAAAAGCATAATTGGTTCGTACAAAATAGGAGTAAGTTAAGAATAATATAGGAAATAGTGAAGCCAAAGAACTTATATGTATGACCCATGGACATGAATTAAGGGGGGGTGGGATTGCTGGAGGGAAGAGGCATACTGGGAAGAGGGGAGCAAAGGGAAAGGAAATTGGGACAACTGTAACAACATAATCAATAAAATATACTTTTAAAAAAATTGACCACAGGATGGACCATAAAGCAAATCTTCAAAACCAAAGAACCTATATTTTATAGCTTGCATTCTCTTTAACCACAATGCAATTTACTTACGTATAGATAGCACAAATACCATTAAAACCTTTTTATACATTTGGAGTCTAAAAGCACATTTCTAAAGAATTTACATTCTTTAATCAAAGAAATTATAAGAGAAAAGTATATTTAGAACTTAACAATAAAAATATACTTCTTAAATTGGGATGCAGCTAAGCTGGACTTTTAGGAAAAAGTAAATGCAATTTTGAATAGATTTTGAAAGTATAAGGAAGCAAGTGAGTATAAGAAAAAAGTACATAATAATTTAAACTTTTTCAAAATAAAATATATACTGAAAAATACAATGAATCCAGCAACAGCAACAAAAGCCAAATAACCCAATTTAAAAATGGGCAAAGGACTTGAGTAGACATTTTTCCAAAGAAATTATACAAAGCCAGTAAACCCATGGAAAGATGCTCACCATCATTAATCATTAGCGAAATGAAAATTGGAACCACAATGAGATTCACACTCATTAAAGTGGCTCTTATGAAAAAATAAAAAATAAAAAAACAAATGTTGTCAAGGATATGGAGAAATTGGAATCCTTGTGCATTGCTATTTGGAATGTAAAATGGTGAACCAACTATGGAAAATGGTATGGTTGTTCTTAAAAAAATTAAACATAGAATTATATGATTTAACAATTTTACTTCTGGGTATATACCCAAAATAACTAAAAGCAGGGACTAGAAAATATATTTGTACACCAGCGTTAAGAGCAATATTCACGGTATTGGAAATAGGAAACAAATTAAATGTCCATGAATGGATGAATGGATAAACAAAATGTAGTATATACATACAATGGAATGTTATGCAGCCCTTAAATGGAATGAGATTCTGATACATGCTACAATATGGATGAACCTTGAAGACATTGTGCTAAGTGAAATAAGCCAGAAACAAAAGGACAAACACTATGAATTGCTTGTATGAGAACAGGCAAATTCAGACACAACAGTAGTGCTTACCATGGGGTAGGAGAGGGAGGAGTGGTGAGTTATTATTTAATGGGCAGAGAGTTTCAGTACGGGATGATGAAATAGTCCTGGAAGTGGACAATGCAGATGTTGTACAACAATGTGAATGTACTTAATGCCATTTAACTGTACAATTAAAAATGGTTAAAGTGGTAAATTTTATGTTATTTGCATTTTACCACAATTTTTAAAAATCAGTAAATGACTAAAATGGACATTACTAAAAACTGAATTGGTGATCCAGAAATTCAGGTTATGAAAATATTCCAGAATATACAGAGTTGAAATTCAGTAAAAAGATAGCTTTGTCAATCCAGCAAAAAGGGTGAAAGAGAAAGAGTTGGGGACAAAGTAGAAAATAAAAATCCAGGAATGAAATTTTGATTATAATGTATGAAAAGATAGTCAACATCATTAGTCATCAAGAAAATGCAAATTAATACCACCAGGAGATATCTATCACCTTGTACCAGTCAGAATGGCCATCATCAATAAACCAACAAACAACAAACGCTGGCGAGGATGTGGAGAAAAGAGAACCCACTGTTGGTGGGACTGTAAATTAGTGTAACCACTATAAACAACAGTATGGAGGTTCCTCAAAACCCTAAAAATAGAGCTGCCATATGATCCAACTATTCAACTTCTGGGTATTATCCAAAAATCCCACTAATTTGAAAAGATATATACACGCCTACATTCATTACAGCATTACTAGTAGTAGACAAGATATGGAAGCAACCTAGATGCTTATCAGTAGGTGAATGGGTGGAGATGTGGTACATTTTATTCAACAGAATATTACTAGGCCATAAAAAATATAAAGTAAAATCTTGCCACTTGTGGCAGCATGGATGGACCTAAGAGTATTGTGTTAAGCGAAATAAGTCAGACAGAGAAAGACAAATATTGTATGACTTCCCTTACATGTGGAATCTAAGAAACAAACAACAACAGACTCGTAGGTACAGAAAACACACGGGTGGTTGCCGGAGGACGGGGAGTGGGGGAATGGGTGAAATAGGTAAAAAGGATTAAGCAGTACAGACTTGCAGTTATAAAGTAGGTCACACAGGACGCAATGTATTGCACAAGGAATATAGTCAATATCATAATAACCTTATATGGTGACAGATGGTAGTAACGACACTTATTGTGGTGATCATTTCATAATGTATTAAAAAATCATCATGTTGTACACCTAAAACTCAAATAATCCTGCATGTCAGCTATAATTCGATAACAAGAATAAATCAATGCATCTTATAATTGGGTTTTAAAAAGGCCAGTAATGGCTTTCCTCAGTTTTCTCAAGATAACTACATTAAGGATTTGTCAAATTCATTGTATTAAATATTATCAGCATATTAAAAATTAGCATCTCATTGAAACACTGTGGTCTTTTACAGTGTGTGAGAATGAGAATACCACCAAGGAAATTATTTTTCTCTGCTCTTCTTTTAAAATTATTTTAAAATTGTGGTAAAAGACAACATAAAATTTATCGTGTTAACCATTTTTAAGTGTACAGTGCTGTAGTGTCAAGTATTATTTTCATCTTGCAAAACTGAAACACGGTACCCATTCAAAAGCAGCTCCCTGCTCCCCTTTCCCTCCGATGCCTGGTATCCATATTCTACTTGCAGTCGCTATAATTTTGGCTATTCTGGGCACCTCCTAAAAGTGAAATCATACAGTATTTTTCTTGTTGTGACTGACTTATTTCACTTAGCATGATTGTCCTTATGTAGCATATCTTAGAATTTTCTTTTTGAAGCTAAATAATATTTCATTGTATGCATACATCACATTTTGTTTGTTCATTCATCAGTGGACATTTGGGCTGCTTTTCCCTTTTTGGCTATTGTGAGACCTTGAAAGACCTTGCTTTCACTTTTTGTGGGGACACACCCAGAAGCAGAAATGCTGGATCATAGTGGCAGTTCTACGTTTACATTTTTGAGGAATTGCTGTACTGTTTTCCATAGAGGCTCCACCGTTTTACATTCCCACCAACAGTGAACAGAGATTCTAATTTCTCACATTCTTGCCAACACTTCTTAATTTTCTGTTTTGCTTTATAGTAGCCATCCTAATGAGTGTGAGGTTTTTTGGGGCGGGGGTATTCCTACAGAATAAATTCTGATTCGTGTATATTGAGCCTGAGTCTAGACTTGGAATGGCAAGTTGACTGTTGTCTCTGTACTCAGGATACTGAACAAGTTACTCAGCATGCAAACCCGTTGGCTGTGCATGTAGTCAGGAGGGTAGGTCGTATTAAAGGGTGAGAGGGAGAAGGCTGTCGTAGGGTGATGTATATGGCTCGTTCTTTACTTTTCCCCGCAAAAGCAGGGCAAGGAATATTCCTTTCTGCTGCGATTCATTCTCATGAAACCAGATGGAGTTCTCCTTACTTAAGTTGTCAGCGTTCAGTAGTTGCATTTATTCCATATCGCAGCACTTTGTAAAAGTTTTATTCCGCAGGTTTTAGCACTTGACGTTGACCACAAATATAATTTTTATTGCTTCCTATATCGGAGTGTTTTTCTACACAATATGGAAGTAATAAGTGGGATCCAAACTTCGTGCAAACGGTCCTCATGCAAATCTGGTCACCCTTACCTAAGGTTACGTGTGCAGCATCAGAAATGGTTGCTAAAGGATACTTAATAGCTGAGGGCCCAGGAAGTAGAGCAGAGTGGACCAAGTCCAGCTTACATCTGAAAGCGCCACTTTCTCAAGTATGCCCATTCCAAAATTCAAGAGTAGATGCTCAAGGGATTCCCGAGTGGTTTCCAGAGATGAGAACTCCCGGTTGAGTGTAGCCTATTAGCACAGCCTTCTCTTACTCTTAAGTTTCTTGCTATCCTCAGTTTAGTCTGATTGGCTACCAGGTTATCATCTCGCTTTTTCTTATTCCCCCTTACCCTCTACCCTTCTTTTTACTTCCCCCCAAAGGTATAACAGAATACATGTGAACAATCAATTGTCTATAAAATAGAGGGCAGGTGATCATTACATTTGTTTTTCTTCTCAAGCAAACTGGAGGGGGCCAGTGAGACAACAGAGCAGAGTGGAATATGGCAGTGATTGGATTGCTCAGAATTGGGTTATTAGCCTTGTTTCACTTTATGATTGTTAGTGCTGAATGCAAGGAATGTATAGAAAATGTGTAGGAAAATATCTGATTCCTATCACAGAAAAAGGTCACAAATTTTGCAGCTTCTAAAGAAAGTAAAATAGAAAGACATTAAGGTTGCAAGCTATTGAATGCAAGATTTCTTATTTGGTTTTTAAAAATGAGTATTACAGCTGAAAAATACATTATCTACAAGATGGAATTTTGAAAATCACATTCTCCGAAGGTGTTAACTTTTCCCCTGGGCTCCAGATACTTAGCTTTCAGGAGCCTCCTGCTTCATTGCAATCTAGTGTTATGCACCATCTTGATCTGGTGAAAGTCAGAGAATTCGTTTTTCAAGTGATTTTCAAAATGAAAGCAAACGATTTCATCCTCTGGTTTACCCCACCCACCCTTTCAAATCCCCAGCCTGTTTCTGTCGGAGGCTTCGGGCTTCCCTTGCTGCGCTGGTCCTGCTCAAGTGCCCAGCGCCAGGAGGAGCATTCTGTTGCTCTTTCAGCATAAGCAGGGCTATTGTGATATTTATCTGAATTCAAATAAGGCTAATTAAAAGCGCTGCTGACAGTTGTTGTCATCTGACTCTGACTGCAGCTTGATGGTCATTATGGGTAAATAATGAACCAGGTCTGCAAATGTAGCAGCTGCCAACTTGGGACACAAGAACAGCTATTGCTTCCAATTTAAGGATCTATCGACCGCTTCCCTTCTCCCTGCAGATCTGTTGCGGAAAACTAATGTTTTCTGCTGCTGTGTATTGTGGTTTCAGCTGTTTCAGATATAGCCTATAATTTCCTTCTTTAAT
Source organism: Furipterus horrens (assembly GCF_987537825.1). Taxonomy (NCBI): domain Eukaryota; kingdom Metazoa; phylum Chordata; class Mammalia; order Chiroptera; family Furipteridae; genus Furipterus; species Furipterus horrens. The sequence goes on from NW_028327179.1 coordinate 11,818,645, forward strand.
ATTTAACTTAGGACATTATTAGCTTTCAGAGTGAACAACTTTTCTATTTTGAAAAAGTTCAGCTTTGTCCTTGTGTCTGCTATAGCTAGCTAACCAGCTGTAGTGTATTTATGTGCGTTTAATTTTTATTATGCAGGAAACAGCTAGTATAGAAGAGCAAGGTATAGCTTTATGAAGATGTGTCAGAATCCTATGTAGATGGGCATGTGTGTGTTTTAAGAGATAGATACATGTCCCTTGTTTTTGTTTTCTTAAAGATAGGCATCTGCCAAATCTTAGTTTCAGGTTTTGTTTACCTCATCAGTGACTTAGGAAATATTTTGATGCAACGCTCTATCAATTCAGAGGACATGTAGTGATTTTCATTAAAATGCAATACTGGAGATATTGTCACTCCATCATGAGCTTTTCCTTGTCTTATTAGCAAGTAGGAACAGGTGCATTAAAGGTAAGAGAAAGGCACATTGCATTCAGAGATTAATATACTTCCCTGAAGGTTTTCCACACTTATAAAATACAGCTTCTTGATTTAGCAGTCACGTTCTAGAATTTAACACCTGCCAGTGCCTCACCACACGTCCGAAGCATTTGTTCACCTGCCATGGAAAAGGCTATCTGCATTACGTGAAGTCTGAGGATACTGTGGTGCTCTCTGCATAATGCAGCAGAGCTTTGGGACCTTGCTGGGAGGAAATGATCCCAAACATGCCCCTGAAAGACGAGTCTTATTTTGAAAAATAATGATGAAAAATTGCTTAATCTTCCATATATTTGTATATGTGTTTATTTCAGGAGAAACTAAACTTTGTTTATTTGACTCCAGAATAGTCCTGGGAGTGTTTTTGCTCTTCTGTTTCCAGCTTGGATAATACCAGAAATAGTGTTAACAAGGGGTTATGTTATGCTAGCTTATGTTAAACCAGATCACCCCCTAACATGTGCGGAGCCATTCATCTGTGTCACCAAAACCCAAGAGAACATCTGACACGGACTCTGAAACAGAAACAGTGATCACTTACAAATCAAACATGGCACGCTCTAAACTGATTGTGCACGGCAATCTTTTCTAGAAAGGACAACTAATTGAACATGATAAAGTGTAAAGTTAATTAACACCCTTAAATTTGTTGATTACTTTCACCGGATTATATTGTTCGTTGAGTAGCAGCTTTCTGTCCCAGCTGTCGCCTTTTTCAGCGAATGTCGCTGGTAAACAATAGAGACACCATAACAAGTCGTAAATGGTCCCTGTGACAGCAGCCCCTTGTGAGGCTGCATCTGTAGAAAATGATTAGAACAATTGCATTTTAAAGACAGCTCACATTGCAGCCCAAGTCCCATTGGTCCTCTTCTTGATCTCTTTTGATGGCAGACTGGTTAAAACATTTAAGTTCTTTTGAGTAAATTAAGTGATTTACTACGTTTTGCTATATATCAATGAGAGTGCTTTGGTGGCAAGATTTTTACAGTGTTTAAGACATATCTAATTTGATATACTTTTTAGATTTCCATCCTTTCCCTCTTTGGATTTGAAGACCTCTTTCCAGTAGTCATAGAATTGAAAGTGATCTCCTTATTTGTAACTCATAAATGGTTGTTCCAAGTTATCAACACTTGTATAATAGTTTTTCTGTCACAATTCTTGGTTTGGCTTCTCAGTAAGATTGAATTCTAAATTTCAGTTTTTTTGTTACTGTTAGACCAAAGACCGACATGTTCAAGCCAAGTCCATATACTTGTTCTGTTTAAACTTTTTATAACATTTGTGTAATAACAGTGTAACATATCTTTCCAATGCATTCTTTCATTTGAGCTTCAAAGTAAGTATGGCAAGTGTTTTTATCACCATGTTCAGATGGAGGAATCAAGATTGAGTGGTATAACTTGTCCCAGTGGTATGGCCTTCAGTCCAGGTCTGTTAACTCAGATCATAGGTTCTTGACTTTTAAGTCTTCGTGGCAATGTCTTCATACATGTGCACTTATGCTTGCGTGTGTCTACGGAGCCATAAGTGCAACTGCCACTTCCTCGTGTGGAGAATCATGCTACTCCAAGGTTGAGCTTTTGTGATATGCTAGAAAACATTGCCTTACTTAGTCTTAATTAGTATTCTTGGTCATTTTATTAATCATTGATTTCTTTTCTCTACCTCCTACAATGACAATGACCATTTATCAGAGACATGCTATATGCTGGGTGCCAGGATTCCAACAGCTCATGCCCTGAAGGATCTTAACAAGGCGTACCAGGAAAATCGCTGATTAGTATAAGTGCTTTATTAGAGATATCACTAGGAGTGTTCTAAGAATAGAGAAAGGGAGTCATCTTCATGAACTGCTTCTCAGGGTTGACATGCCTTGAGTCTTGAAAGATAAGCAGGAGTTAGCCAGGCGAAGAGGGAAGGGAAGGACGTTTCATAGGAGGCAATATCCCAGGAGAGGCACGGACGCATGAGGAATCATTGCACATTTCAGCCACTGTGAAGTGCTTTCCGTATGCATAGCATTATAGTTTTTGTTGCAGTGGGTAGATGAGGAAACCAGGGAAGTGGTTAGAGTTCTAAAAAAGTTAAAAAATCAGAAACCATTTAAAGAAATAAAACAGAAAGTGATTACTTCTTATGATTCAAAAGGAAAGATGCAGTGAGTTATATAGTTTTCCTTTTTGCTGGAACATAAATATGCAAATACTTCAGAAAGAATAATTCTACTTAATGGAAAAAAATAGGAACTGTGAGTCTATATAGAAATGGTAATAGTGAATAAATGTCTCCAACTGCTGGTACGTTCATGTTGATGCATAATTTATTTTGGTTCTTATATCAAATAATACTGCCCAGATTGGGAGACTGATAAGCATAAATGTTAGAATGAGTTGATTTGATGGTAATATTGACCTGTATTACAAGTACAAGGCTAAGATTAGCCAGAGGAGGATATAAAGCAAGAACTGTGTTTTAACTCAGTTTATCTTGAAAAAAAAAATCACTTCTTTTGATGTAAAAATATGAAGAACATGTCCATTACCTCATTTACTGTCTCCTGCATAAAGTTCCAAATAAGAATTTTTTAAAACCTGTAACTCAGTTCAAGGAAAAGTTATGTGTTCCTTGAGGCTGCTTTATTCCTCTCCCAACTAGAGCTTGCCAAGTCTTCTGAGTTACTTAGATCCGTATTTGAAATTTATTGTCCAATCTTGCGGTTTTATTTTTGGTGTTCTTAATTCTTATTTTCATTTTTCTGATGTTTTGTTCTAATAAACAAACCCCTCCCATCTGTTGTGAAGGAAGCTAGGCCATTATGTGTGTTTAGGTAACAGGCAGAACTCAGTGGCTGATTACCAAACATAGGAAACCATTTGCTCAGTGCATGTGACTATTAACTGCCGTGAACACAGTTTGCACATGGATTCGAAATACCAATATTCTTATCAACGTTTTCACAAGCCTACCCACAGTTGAAAGCAAGACCATTACTCTCTGAGAAAAATTCCTTGTATCCTTTTTCACCCTTCTTCATGCTGAGAATTCATTATTCTTTCAATGACAGAGGTTGAAAAATGGAAGAAAAGGAGAATCAGGATTTGGAGGCGATTGTCTTCATCCACCTGACACGTGGTATATGATGCTACCTTTTGGCGTGTACTTCTGAGTATATGTCTCTTTCCCTTAATTATATTTTAGACATTTTGAGGGCAAAGACTATGTTTTCTACCCACCATGACCATCTATTTTGGACTTTCTGGAATAGCTGTGTTTCAAATAGTCTCCTAGTACCAGAAAACAGGTCCTGATTTTTGATTCAGGAAATATGCCTACTCCTTGAATCTTTGCACCTAGCACAAATATCTTGCAAATTGTTCAAGGCACTGAATAGATATTTGTTGATATTTTCTTCTTTGAACCTTTGTACAACTATATTTACACCTCTCTGGTAGCCTGAGTCTGTTTTGTATTATTGATAATTGTGTATTTGCCTTATCTCTCCTTTTATCTTTGTACACACACACACACCATCACAAACACATACACACCCCACCCCCATCACAAACACTAGTTTTCAAACTCCTATAGGCAGTGACTGTTCCATCCTCATTCCCAGGGTTGAGAACCATTGAAGAGTAAATAGTGAAGGGTCAGTTTTTTTAAATGTCAACTTTAAGTACGAGTGAAAAGAAAGAAAGAAAGAAGGAAGAAAATTTAGGTAACAGTGGCTTCCTGTGATACTTTTTTAATAAGGTGTTGGGAGGGCTGACTTAGAGGCTTAAGTTAGATTTAAAGTGCTTCTCCACTATGGGGGTGATTGAAATCAGAGCAGACCACGAAGAGAAATCACAGATGTCTATCGGCCACCCTTGTTTGCACAGATGAGTTCATTTTTTCTTATTCTCAGGTCCTGAGGGAGAAGCACTGAGGACGTCATCCCAGGAAAGTGTTAGATAAAGCAGGAGAGGCAACCACAAGTGTTTACACTTAATTTCTTAGATTTAATTAGTGTGGTTACGTGAAGAAATTCATTTTCTGATTCTTTTACCTAATTTGGAACTATTTACATATTATATGTATACAATGAAATATGCCTTGGTTTTGTGTATGACTAGGATAAATGTGAGGAAGTGGATGTGTATAAACTTGAAAATCCCAAATTACAGAATTTCAGAAGCTTAAAAGTAACTCAGTGATAAGCTTGCTTAGTCATCTCGCCTTATAGATGGAAGGGCTTAGTTCAAGGAGCACTTCATGACTTGCTGGAATGACAAATGCTTTGTCTGTGGTCCTCGACATCTTTTGCGCATCTCTGTGAGAACAGGCACCACAGCACTGCCATCAGTCACCTCCTTGCTTTTCCCTCTGCCGTCGCCGCCTCCTCTCTCTTTCTTTGGACAAACACTGTAGTTACCGAGCATCTCTGATGTACCAGACACTGTGAGTGTGGGGTGAACGAGCCAGCAGAGCCACTGCTATCACGGAGCTAATTCTCACTTGGGGATGCAGGCTGGAAACAGATAAGTAGAGATGTTGATAGGCAGGCGGTCAGTAGTAATACGTGCTGTGAGCAAAATTAAATCAGGAAAAGGGGGAATTCAATCAGGAAAGCAGGGATAGAGCGTGCTCGGGTACATTGGTCAGGCAAGGCCTCTATGAAGAGATGGATGTTGAGAAGAGGCCTGAATGAAGTGAAGGAAACGAGTCATGAATATCTAGGGAAGAATATTCCAAGCCAAAGGAACAGCAAGTGTGTGGCTTTGATGTGGGAAGGTCCTTGACCTGTTTCAGGAACAGCAAGGAGGCCAGGACAGCTGGAAAGTGGTGAGCGTTGACGAGGTGGTATGAAATGAGGTAGCAGAGGCAGCCAAGGGCACGTCACGTAGGACTTTGTGGAACTTCGGACTTTCCACTGAGAGGACGGGGTGCTGTTGGAGGCTTGGGAGTAGGGAAGCAACATGAACTGGGTTATGTTTTAAAAGGTTCCTTCTGGCTGCTGTATGGAGAATAGACCGGAGGCAAGAGCTGAAGGGAGATCAAGAAGGAGGCTGTTGGAATAACCCAGGTGAGAGACAGTGGAGGCGCAGTCCGGGGTGGCGGGGATGGGAAAGGAGAGAAGTGGCTGGAGCACAAGCGTGTCACTCCTTAGGAGCAGGGACATAGACTATTCATCCCTAACCTGCAGGGCTTGATTCTTAGTCTAATTCTGTTAAGTGAATAAAACCAAACAAGTGCAGCGTTCTTGTTACCTTTCCAATATGCTGTGCCGCCATCGAAAGGGTTCACAGGTAGTCTGCACTGTAATCTTCTTTTTTAAAGATTTTATTCTTTTCTTTTTAGAGCGGGGGAAAGGAGGGAGGAAGAGGGAGAGAAACATTGATGTGCGAGAGAAATATCCATCAGTTGCCTCTCGCAAGCCACTACCTGGGGACCCGGCCCACAACCCGAGCATGTGCCCTGACCGGGAATCAAACAGGCGACCTTTGGTTTGCCAGTCAACAGCCAACCACTGAACCACACCAGTCAGGCTCCACTGTAATCTTTTATTTATTTATGTTTTAATTTTATTTATTTACTTTTAGAGAGAGGGGAAGGGAAAGACAAAGAGAGGGAGAGAAACATGTGAGGGAAACATCGATTGGTTGCTTTCCACATGCCCCCAACTGGGGACCTGGCCTGCAACCCAAGCATGTGCCCCGACCAGGAATAGAACCTGCAACCTTCCAGTTCACAGGCCAGCACTCAATCCACTGAGTCACACCAGCCAGGGCACCACTGTAATCTTTACATCGCTGGCTATGGACCATTTCAGTGTTTCCTTACCTGAGCCAGCCTGCTTCCATTGTTAATAGGTTCAGTTTGAGTCAGCTAGTATTTAGCCAGAGAGAAGACAACAATTTAGATAACCAAATTCCAAAGGACCCAAGGCATTATATAGGTAAAGATAAGACTCCTACCTCCCCAACTCAAATGATAAAGTGGTAAGGACTTACATTGAAACAGTATTTTATGTTTTACAGCATATGTTCATACAACGAGGCCTGTCTGAAAAAAGTCCAGCCATTGTTAATTTAATGAAAATGGTTTGCTCAACATTGATATAATATGGCAGCCGAGGAGAGTGGACAGGAATGCACATGTGTGAACAATGATGACCTCACTATACTAGTCAGTGGGGGCGGTAGACACCATTGAGTGAGCATGTGTGGCCATCGCGTTCAAAATGACTGAGTGAGGAGAGCAACCAATCTGCATCAGATTTTGTGTTAAGCTTAAACACTCCTCCTCGGAAACTATGTGGATGATTGAGAAGGCCACAGCTACGGGCAACTTGTGATTGGCTGCTTCATCACAACAACACGCCTGCTCATGCATCACGTCTTGTGCAGAGTCTTTTGGCAGAACATCAAATCACGCAGGTGACTCAGATCCCCTACAGCCCAGGTTTGGTGCCCTGTGACCTTTGTCTTGTCCCAAAAGTAAGATCACCTTTGAAAGGGATGAGATTTCAGACCATTGATGAGATTCAGGAAAATATGATGGGACAGCTGATGGTGATTGGGAGAACTGTGTGAGGTCCCCAGGTGCCTACTTGAAGGGGACTGAGGCGTCATTGTCCTATGTACAGTGTGTGTCTTGTGTGTTGTATCTTCGTCAATAAATGTCTCTGTTTTTTGTATTACATGGCTGGATACCTTCTGGACAGACCTCATATATTCACAGCCACTCTGTGAAAAGGTTATTAATTAATGTTTTTCCCATGTTTATACACTGAGAGAGAAGTTAAGTTGTTTGTTTATAGTAACAACCAGCAAGTGGCACATCCCCTAACCAGATAGTCCATTCTGGATCCTTGACTCCTACCATGCTCATAAGTTTATTTACTGAACAACCAGCTATTGAATGTATTGTGTACTGTGATAGCTAATGGGAATGCTGACATAAACCCCAACGCTGGCCTTGTAAGAGCTTATAGTGTAATGCAGGAAACAGGTAAGAAAATCAAAGGTTTTAATAAGGTTCAGTAAGTGTTGTAATAGAATTAAGCACTGGTTATATTTTAGGTTTGTATATACAATTACTAAAATATAAGATAAAATAAATATTTCTCCCAATAGTCTAGCAGCTGCCTGAGTGTGTATTTCTAGTTTTTTGTTTTTTTAATTAATTTTGAGAGAGAGAGAAACTTCCATTTTGTTGTTCCACTTATTTTATCCATTCATTGGTTGATTCTTGTATGTGCCCTGACCAGGGATCAAACCTGCAACCTTGTCATATCAGGCTGATCCTCTAACCAACTGAACTACATGGCCAGGGCTATTCCATGTTTTTCTATTTTGGGAAGTGGACTTGAGTTATTTAAAGTTGCATGACAATGTCATAAATTTATTTATATTTATTATTGATAAACATTAAAATGTATACAAAGTCTTCTGTAATCTATAAGATGTCTTATATAGCTTAGAGTTCTAGGTTTCTAGGTGTTATTTTCTAAGCTCAAAACGGTTACATGTATTTTAGGATAATTTAGGTCTTAATTTTGGCCTTGCAGTGGGATTAGGCTTAATAATGGTGTATGGTTAGAGGAACAGGTGTGTAAAGATAAGCTGTGATCCCAAGGAATGCCAAGACAGTAGAATTACCCAGTTTACTCAGACCCTTACATTGGAATGTAAGTTATGATAGGAATAATTATACCACCACAATGAGAGCAAGAAAGAGTGGAAATACCACAGACCTCTGAATGAAAAGATAAATTATTCTTTCTTTTGTGGTCTTCTCTTGCTTAAGTAACTTATTTCTTCTTTTTGAAATATGTGTTTGAACAAGTGAGAAAGTATACCTGTCAAAAGATTAACCAGCTGAGAACCATTGTCAGCATTAATTTTTTCTTTAATAAATGACTCTCTGAAGCTATTTAGCAGTCTGTAATCTAGACACAAAGCTGTTGACCTATGATGGATAGTGCTGAATTTGTTTGTAAGCTTTGACTTAAATTGTCTGCCTAATTTCTCTAGGTCAGATCAACAGGGTTAGAAGTAAGGGCGCTTATGTGGTTCAGATAAAAATGGCTTTAGAAATTGAGAAAAATAATTGTGAAACATTAATGACCTACCATCTTGGTGAAGTAAATGAGAAACTAAGAAAATAATAGTCACTTAAAACTCAGCATTATCAGAATATTCAAATGACACAGATTGGCTAATTTAAAGCATTTGCTGTAATTGGGGTTTTGTACAGAATTCCAAAATGTGTCTGAAAATATTATGAAATAATGTAATTTAATCAAATGTATGAGCATCTCAGGCTTTCATAACATGTGGATACTCCTTCTTCCAAAATTGTTTGGCTAATGTAATGCTGACTTCTTTTGCTTTTAATGATTAGTTAAAAATAACATGAGCTGTAAAACAGGAAGGCTACTTGACTTGGCAATTGCAAAATAGTCACAATGTGAATGAAATAGGGCTCTCCTCCCTTGAGCTTTTTATGTACAAAAACTGTTTCATTGAATAAATTAAATTCAAAAGCAGGCCATTACTTGCAGCTGTCTATTCTAATGGCCAGATTTGATACATAGTGCAGACAATTAGGGTTTCTTTATTCCTGGCTGTACTATAAAATAAGTTGTAAAGGCAAAAATTGTACTAGGATAGCTCTTCTGTACCCTTCCCTGATTTTGAACAACAAAACCTAACTTGAGAATTATGAATTAAGATTTCTCTAATACTAAAAATAGTAATAATACTCTTGGTTTTATTTTATAGATAATAAAATGTAGGTGAATGAATTCCCGCATGCCCCCTTTAGGAAAAATCTAGGCCGTATTTTTTGTGCTAAAGTAAAAGTTGTTTTTCTTCAATCATTTCAATTAATAGACATCAGACTCTTGTAAAAACATGCTAAGGAGTGGCCAAACCAGTGTAAAAGTTTATTTCTTCTCCTGCTCATATTACTAGGAATATATTGCCCAGAAGGTGGATAGCAGGAGGGAAAAGAAGAATCAAATAATATTGGAAAGTGCACATCAGAGTAATCAGTCTAAATAAGCAACCGTTTTCTTCCTAAAATGCCTACTTGTTTATGGGACAAAGAGCTGGGTCTCTCTCTCTGTAGGCCTCATCTGTAGCTCGTATGTGGAGAGCCGGAGAGTGAGACAGAGACCCCAGATTCCGACTTAGGTGATGAACTCCTCTGGCTGCTCCCATCCCATGCTGGCCAGGACACAGGTGACCTTTGTCGTAAACTCTCTATTCCTGAATAGGTTTCTTAGGAGAATAACAGATGCATGGGGATGATAAAACTCACATTTCAAATTCCCATACCTGTCGTGCCACGATTGTGCCAAAATATTTAAGACCAGTTGAGAGTCTGAGTAAATCTATAAGTCCCTTTCGGTTTACAATTAACCTACGTAATATTGTACTTGATTATGAAAATGTTCCAGGGGCAATTTAGAATATCTTGCACATGGCTGACAAATATAATTTGGAAGCAAGGTGTTTTCATTTGGTGTAGGGATTGTGTCTTAATTTTACTATCCCTTTACCCCAAACGACACAGGTGTGGGCGCTGCTCGGTCTGGGAACCTCACGTTCATGGTGGGAGGAGTCGAAGACGAGTTTGCTGCCGCCAAAGAGTTGCTGGGCTGCATGGGCTCCAACGTGGTGTACTGTGGCGCCGTTGGGACGGGGCAGGTAGCGCTTTCATGTTAATGACCCTGACTTGTGATGCCAAATCACCTGATGCTTGTATCTCATTCCTGACCATTCTCTTATTCCTCTGTTCCATCTGTACATTCTTTGTTTGCTCAAATTTTCTTAAATTAATTTGGAATCAATTTTCCTTCATTCCCATTGCAATTAAGCAGACATCAGTTTACTTATAAAAAAAAAAAGATATCAAGTTCCATCATTCAGATTTTGACTTATCATCCCAGTGATCACTGAATTCATCCTTAAAACTGTTTCTGTTTATAATGCTCATATGGTGTAAGTTGCCATTATCTTCCTTCTAATTTTCTAATTACCATATTTTTTGCACTATAAGACGTACCTAGGTTTAGAGGCGGAAACAAGAAAAAAAAAATTCTGAACCAAATGGTGTACTAAAATATTTAATAAAATAGAATAGTATTTCAACCATGTAAAGTGAACAGCAATCAACAGCGGTATTAAGACCCATCATCACTGTCATTAACAAATGAGAAGAGACTTTAAGGTTCAAGTGCTCTTCTAGTTTTCTGGGAACCCCAAGAACTCATCATTGCTAGTGTCAGAATTTATGAAGCTCAGTTGCTCACAATCACTGATATCACTTTCTTCGCTATCTTCATACTGACCAGATGCCCTGAGATTCATCATTAAAGTGGGACATTTAAGCTTCCCCGGGGGGTCGCGCGTGGGCCCACCACTTCCTCTTCCAACAGCTGTCACCACCCCTGACAGGTCAGGTAATACACATCACGGTCTGTGATGCAATATTCTCTCCATAAAACACACAGACATTTCCCCCCCACTTTGGGGGGAAAAAAAGGTGCGTCTTATGGAGTGGAAAATATGGTACTTGCTATCACTTTATTTGCAGTGTAGTCAGGTAGGTGTGATCTATGCACTTTAATCGTTTTCTTGAAAACCAAATCGTTTTCACTTACAGCTGCTACATTCACTTTCTCGTCAGAGGTGAATGAAAGTTCAGAACTCTGAAATCAAGCTGGTTGTCCCTCGGTCACCCAGGACACACCCGCTCACACTCACTCCTCTAATGCTTTGTCCTGGGCACGATACCCGCTTGCTCCTACTCAAGCCTCTGGTGTGACCTTTGATGCGTCTGTTGTCTCCATCCCTTTGTCCACTCTCCAAGGTCTATCGATTCTTTGCTTCAGCGGCTCTCGTTGTTGACGGCCTTGTCCATCCCAGATCACACGTTACCTGATCCAGCCTTCCTCTCATTGCCTCACACCTGTTCACTGTCAGGGGCTTCGTGAGTCTTTCTGTCCCAGGTTGCCACTCTGCCCAACTCCATCAAAACCGACTCCATCAGGATGCTTGTATATCACCTTAGTGCTTCGCCTCTGAAACTTTGAATAGATCCCTATTTCCTATCACGTCAAATTTTGACTCCCCGCCTTCCCCTAGCTTTCATAGCTTTCACCCTGGTCTTAACTGTCACATTTCTTACCATTCCTTAAAACATGTGCACATGAGTCAGTTTTCTTCCTGTCCTCAGGAACATCCCATGCTCTTGCATGTTCCCCTGCTCGCCTTTCTCTCTCTCACCTAATGAAACTCTGCCTGGCCTTCTGAGGAAGGGCTCAGGTCCCACTTCCTCTGCTCCTGCCCTCAGCGATCTCGTTTATTTGAACTGCTACTGTCTCTGTCTTACAGCCTCTACCATACAATGTAACACTTAATTGTTCTTGTTTGTTCATTGCCTTCTCATTCAGTGTGTTATTCCCATTTCCCCCATTGGAATGTAAATCCCATCCCATAAAGAGCGGCAGCGCTTTGTAGATCAGTATTCCCTATCCTGCTGAGCCCACAGGAAGAGCTCTGGGGGTCTTACCTCATGGAAGTGATACCCCAGCCCGGGCTCTGGAATAGCATGCTAGGCCCAAAGGGGAGCATGCAGCACAATGCTCCTTTCCCCATTGCAGAGAATCCACTGTTAAATGCTCTCATGTTCAGAAAAAAGCACGGGGAATTGAGTGAAGAACTTCCCGTGAGTTATAACTGGAAAATGAAGACATTTAATATGTACTCAATTTATTTTCAGGCTGCAAAGATCTGCAACAACATGCTGTTAGCTATTAGTATGATTGGAACTGCTGAAGCTATGAATCTTGGAATCAGGTTTGTTGAATAGTGCATTTTCACATACTAACAATTTTGCTCTCTTTTGTTTTCGCACGTACTAATAATCAAGTGAACTTTTCCATTTGATTTTTTTGATGTTGAAAAAAAATGTTCATGAGAGATAAGTGAGTTGATCCAGGAACATTTGGAAGTACTTCATTATTGAACTTTAATAGACTTTGCTTATTTGATGACCAGTGGGGCCCTGGAGAGCATGAACATTCTGTGCTGTAGCCATAAAACGCACTGCACTGTAGATCCAAAGCTACGTTATCCTTTTTATATGGACGTGCTATTTCTTCTCTTACGTTAAGATGCAAGAAACACTTCTATAAAATTTAAACATGCTTTGACAGGTTTGGACAAATTTGTATAAAACATGGTTTTAATGTACAGTGGATGCAAATGTTACGCTATCATGTTACTGGTTTTATGTATCTATTTTAAATATAATCCCCCAAATCTACACTGAAAGGGCTCTTGGTGTCTTATTCCCTGAGTAAACTGGACACCATTTACAAAGCTGCAACTCCGGTGCGGACCTGTGGTTTTGTCACTTTACATTGAAGCTACATCTTTCCATTATAATAAAGTGGCATTCCTACTTTGCTTCAAGTGACTCAGAAGTTCTGTTTTCCTACACCGGTGATCATCCCTTAGAATGCTTAAGGTTAATGTCTAAATTTTAGCCTGTAATTTTTGGGGTTAGGAATGCTACATATGATTAATTACCTAATTAATTTCTTAATGTTTTGATTTCATGACTATAATAAATGTATATTTCTTACTTTAGAAAATGCTTATAGAGCAAGATGCTTTATTCATGTGTTTTGTTTCACATTTCCCAAAACTACGAACCAAATATATCACAAATCAAACTGGTGTTTCAGATCACAGCTTTTGATAATAGCAATAAAAAGAACCAAAGTACTTGAGATATTTTTTAAAACATAGTAATGGATTCACATTTCCTCTTAATTACCATATCAAGATGCTGTTGTTTTATTGAATTGCCCTTGTCTCAGATGTTAAACTATCTTGACCTATTAAGTTGTCATGTTGTAATTGAGATAAAAGAGGAATTTGCTTTGCATCAGCGCTAATTGGTTTATCAATATCCTGTACCATTTACATTTTAAAATTGAATGTCGCTAAGATGGTAAGCTTAGCACATCTGTACAAAGCTTTAATAAAACTGGTAGTACTGTATATATAGGAAGCTCTTCATTGTTCTCTTTCTGTTGTAGCCAATTTCAGGCTATGGGTCACTTGTTATAATTGAAAAACTGGTTACTAATAACTGTTTACATGTCCATCCTCTAGACTAATTTCATGGAAGAAGAAAATGTAAATTTCTGAAACCAAAATTGCACACAGAATTAATTGGTGTTGACAATAGGATTAGAGCATTAGTATACACGTGCATCTTAGAATTTTATCTTTATTTTTCTCCATATAAATGAAAATATAATATAAAAGTAACAGCCTAGATGAACCTAGGTTATAATATACTGAAATTCTCCTCTTTATCTGTGTCTGATTATTTTACATTCTGCTTCTTACCTTGAGCATCACTGGATCAGGATGTTTCTCAGGCATAGTGATGTATCCTCTGGCATTCCTCAAATAATTTTCCTAGCAAAACCCGTAGGAGATGATCGTTTGCCATTTGAAAATGAAGTTTTTGTATGGTAAGTGCTTGTGGAAGTCCAACTCCAAATACCAGCTAATAGAGAACAGTATGAAAATTAGTTGAATCAAATGAATTGAATGAAATGTATACATTAAGTACTAGAGTGGTTTATCAAAGAAAACATGAAAAGTGATAAAATTCCAAATAGAAATATTAAAAGCAGAAGCAATAAATAGATCTGATCTTATGGTTGGTCTTGATCCATTATGATAAAAACAACGTTTAGAAATGTGAAACTTTTAAATGTTTAATTTTTTCTAAAACTCTATATACATTACTGTTCCTGATACATTTATGTTTGAACACAAAGCAGGAACTAACTAGTTTTATTTCACTGTTACAATGACCTATAAGTCTCCGGTGCTTCAGATTGTACTAATTATTTTTATAACATTAGGGTATTATCAGTTTATCTTACAAAGATTTTCAGTAGCTGAAAAGTTCTAAAAATTATTGCTTCTCCTATTGTCTTTTCTCCATGGTTTACAGACATGGTTTAAAATGACAGGATTGTTCCCTAATAGAGTATAGAGAACAGCCACAATTTATTGAGCTCTGCAAGGTGAGAGAGAAAATTGGCATCAGCAAGCATCAATTCCCAAGTAGTAAATTCCCATGAAGTAGTATAGCATTCAAGTGGTTCAGCCACATTTATATTCTGTTCACTCCAAAGCAAAAAATTTTTCAGAACATTAATGTCAACCTATTCCTATGAAGTGATCATTTCTGATTAATTTCATTCTCGTAAGTCAGTGTTTTTCCAGAACACCGACGTTTCCTTTTTTTTTTTTAATAGAAGAATAAACTCTTACAGTTTAAAACTCTTATTGACTCTATGATCTTTTACAATGAGTCTTTATGGATGTCAGTGAAAGTTTAAAATGCAATAAAAAAGTAAACCATAAAAAATATTGGTATACAACATATTTTGGGATTCTTTTTTATTAGACCTCTACCTTCTAATTGGGCTCTAGTTGGGACTCAGAACATGGTTTATGGCACTCACAGTGCCCTGCTTGTGTTAAAGAGTCTGTTCCTATGCATCGCAGAGGGACAGCGTTGAGAATGTGAGCTCTGTTATTTTGTTCTTATTTTGGCTGCACTGGGAATTGCTTTTTGTTTTATTTTTTTTCAATAGTGGTAGTAGAAGAAGTTATCTGCGTTACCAGCCAGGGCCCGGGGCCCTCCAGCAACAACCATGTTGTCTTCTTCCACCAAATGCTTAACAGCTGAACATCCTGAAGGCCATTCAAGATGAAGACTTTCCCACAAGCGTAATTGTAGTTTCTTGGCTACTGTCCTTAGAAAATGTCTTTTTTTTTTAAGGTGATGATCGAAGCCCCTAAGTGTAGACCCGAGTAGATTTAACAAATGGCAAAAGGTTTATAATAAAAATTTGGCCAAGTTTCTTAATAAACTGTTAAATGCCATTGGCGTGGCTGATGAGCTGTCACGCTCGCTACCCACATGACCCGTGAGACTCAGGATGGTGAGAGTTTGGGTGTCAGTTGATGTCTGTGCCCTGCTCTGCTGTAGACTCCCAACTTTTCTCATCTGTTCTCATCTATAAAATGACAAAAATAATAGTATCTACCTCTAGAGTTGTTGTTAAGATTAAGTGAGTTACTTCATGTAAATCTTTTAAAACAGATCCTGGCATGTGATAGGTGCTCAGTACACGGTAGCGATGGATGTCATGGTGGTGGTGGTTAGTATTTGAATTGAATGGTACTTGGGTGCTTTTTCTCCATAATACTTCTCCCTAGCTGTCATTATGTATGTATTTGTTTACTGCCTCCCCCCACCTGGCATGCAAGCTCCATGACGGGAGCGGGGGGGGGGGGGCTTTGTCTGCTCATCGCCATTGTCAGCGCTCAGGGAAGACCTGTCGGGTGCATGAGACAGGAGGGAGGGAGGAGGCACTTCTCCTGCCACAGATAAAAGGTATCTGGGTGTGTGTCTTAACTGGGCCCACCCCTGGAGGCAGGCACAGCTCCTTAGCTCTCCCCCCAACCCCCACTGTTGGAACTTTAAAAAATTTAAAAAGAAATTTTTTCCCCATGACCATTTATTCTTAGCTTCTTTACTGTGTCTCCTTGGCAGATCTGTGTGAGCATCAGGTGAATAACTGGATGATGGACTAAGATTGCCCTGGTCTTAGATGCTTCATTCCTAGAGTTGTTCCTGTGATATGAGCTCTCGGTTTAGTGACATTACGTGCTTTGTTCTTACGTAAAACCAAGCAGTATAGATGGAGGCTTACAGAGAATATGCAGTGAACAAACTTATCTGGCCCTTAAAAGCTTTGGTTACAGCAAAGGTAAAACGTCTGGATTGTCTTTAATCTTTTTTTTTTTTTTTTTTTTTTACAATTTCTGCATTTTTACTTCTCCCAATAGTTCATTTAAAATTCTTGTGTTTTAAAGGTGAGTCAGTTTGACACAGTGACGTTTATTTGAATTGCATTATATATGCGGTCAGAGCATTGAATTCATTCTGTTTATATCAGAGAACATTCCAGCAATTGTAAAGCCACATGCATGCACGCGTGCACTCTCGAACCACATCCAGTGGCAAGTTATTATGGGGACTGACAGACTGTCATCCTTTTGATGGCTTGAGCTGTATATCTCCTGAGCAGCAATGGGGCTCTTATGCAGAAAGTATCATATGTTCCCAGCCAATTTACAGGGAAACAGCAATAACATTTTATCATGGTTGAGAGCCCAGTAGCTGCTTCCTATTAAACTTGCCCTTTCAGATACCTGTCTTGGATTAATTTGTTGATTTCAGATGGAAACTCAGTCTTCTCCAGTGAAGCATGACGTTCTAGGATAGACTCTCTGAATGACAATTACTGTGTATTCTAGCTGGTTTCAGACCATTACAAGCCTTGGGCACAGTGGAAGGCAGAGGACTTCAGTAACTGATTTTAATATCATGTCTAATTTTAACTGTCAGTTATATGTGTGCCAGTGAAAGAATCCTCAGGAAGATGAAATGCAAAACACTTCTAACTTGCTCTTTTTAATGATACACTTTGCCGGAGGGTGGGGGTGGAGGAAAGCGGAGCGGGAGTAGCCATCTTCTAAGGGAGGCATCAGTGTGAAAAGTGAGCACATAGCAACTGCCACCCCGCTTTTCCCTGGGCCCCTCAGGGCGCTGCTCAGTAGTGGTGTGTTCTCCAAAAAGGGTTCTGGAAGTGAGTGCCAGGATTTTTCTTGGAACGTTGGGGAAAAATGAAATGTAGGCGTTTACGAAGGATAATAAGCTTTGCTCGCCATTTTGGTGTTACAGACAGGGTACGAATTTCTTCAGTAATAAAGACTGTGGTGAGGTGCTGTAAAGTCTCACCGGTGGGTTATAAAGAGGCAAGTAACTCTGCAGCTGTAAATAGGTAAACCATTTTGAAAGAATCTTAAAAAAAAAAAAGAGAGAAGAAGAAGACTAAATAAGGAAGGCCCTAAATTATATTTCAAATGGAAGGGAAAAGCAATGTTTTGGGATCTTTAAAAATATCCCCCCTCATGAAACACATTAGACATACACATTCCTGAACATTTGTGCTTAGAGAACATGTTTATAGTTACAACAGATTCACTAATTGTTAAATTGCGATCTTACTTTCCTGAGTTCTTCCCCAGCACATTGGCCTTTCCTTTTCCTAAGTCATCTGCTGCAACAGCATACGGATAGCCTGGCTTTATTTAAAAGGGGAAAGAAGGCATCAGGAGCGACTATACATGTCACAGGCTGGGATCTTTATACAAGAGTGAATGAAACTGCTGGGTTTTCCCCGGCAGCCTACCACTGAACAGCGTGTGTGACAGCTACTTTAGATGGGATCTCTTCTATGTCTTAGGATCCTTAGGAAGGACTCTCATTACACGGTGACCCACCATATGAATTCATGTATACGACATGCCAAGTAGTATTACAAAACCATTACATTACATGGTAACTTCACACACATACTGGCTGTTAGCCCTAGCCCTCTGTCCCAACACTGGAAACATGTTTACTCGTCACGATATTCAGATTTGGAAATAAACATACATATATTTTGAACAAATAAACTAGAGCCTAAGCATTCCAAAATGCACAGTTTGTTTAACATCTATATGTGCCTTTTTTTCAAGCCTTTTTTTTTTTTTTAATTCTGGAAGAGATTGGTTTTAAGAAAAAGCAAGTTTTATTTGAAATTTGATTTAGTGAGACTTAGCAAAACTGTGCTTCCCAAACTGCGTCAAAAGACTGAGGATCAAAGTAATATAGCATTTTGTTTCTTCTTTTTTTTTTTCCCTGGGTCCACATCGAAGAGCCATTTATGCCATCAGCTCAGTGATAGAAC
The DNA here is from genome assembly GCF_987537825.1 of Furipterus horrens. Classification (NCBI taxonomy): domain Eukaryota; kingdom Metazoa; phylum Chordata; class Mammalia; order Chiroptera; family Furipteridae; genus Furipterus; species Furipterus horrens. The sequence continues at coordinate 11,837,028 of NW_028327179.1, forward strand.
AAATGATGTTTCCGCTTGGGCAAGCTTTGTTTTATCAGGATCAGTAACCTTATCAGCAGTTGACCCAGAACTATAATGCATGTCTTGGAATAGATAGCATATGTCACAACTCTGTGCAGACTTGCTTCACAAGCAAGATTGTCTGATGAAGATTTAATAAATAAGGAAAAGTTTGCAGCGAGAAATGTCTTCTTTTATAACTTCTCTTCAGCTCATTGTTCTGCTTGCTCATGGCTCATCTCTTGCATTTATTCCCAGAAAAGCTAAAAGAGTAAACAGATATGAATATGCATCCACACGGACTCCCATGATGCATAGTTTATCTGTCAATATTCCTTTCTGAAATATATCATTTGTGAATAAATAATATAGAATTTAGATGATCGTATCAGTTTAAGGTTCTTATGTGACATGTAAATGCGTAATGTCCAACAGAGGACATTTGTTTTTCCATAGAGAATCCACGTGTGATACACCAGCAGCACTTTTGTGCGATTATGTGTTATTTCTTAAAAGTAGGAGAGTGCAGAAGCTTTTCCTTCATTGCAGAATGTCCGGTTCAGAGTGGTTTAATCACTAGCTTTTAATACCTTATAATTTAAGACTGGATTTTCCACTCCCATCAATCTGCTTTGATTTTTGAAGACATATAATAAATGGAGAGAGAAGACGGAGCGTCCTCACGCGTAAATAAGTCACGCATGACTTGTACCTTTTGACATTTATCACTTCTTTTTCTTTGACCTTTGACAGGTTAGGGCTTGACCCAAAACTCTTGGCTAAAATCCTAAATATGAGCTCAGGACGGTGCTGGTCAAGTGACACTTACAATCCTGTACCCGGGGTGATGGATGGAGTTCCCTCGGCTAATAACTATCAGGGTGGATTTGGAACAACACTCATGGCTAAGGTATGGTAAATGCAGCGGCTACCCAAGGGGGAATGTTTAATGGTCTAGTTCTCCTTCCCTCCCCCCATCCCTCTCTCCCCACTCCCTCCCCTTTTAACAAAGCATATAGGCATGAAAGGCAAAACCCTAGAAGGCAAATTACTAAAATACTGATTCACTTACTTGCTAGAAATGAGTTAAAACTTAAATAAAAATCTTTATCGTACTCATTTTTATTCCTGACTTTTCAAATGAGAAGAACGGGCTGGGGTTTTACTTTTGTGCTTGGGCTTGTTTATTATCTGAGCTGGTAAAATTTTGTCCTCCATCATAAATTTGCATTCATTTACCAAGTCCTTGGAAGGGAAGCAGTAAGAACTTTCTGATACTACAATTGGCATGGGATATACACACAACAAAAGAAGAAAGATTCTGTCTCATGATACCAGATTTCTAAATATATTGTTCTGGCTTAAGAATATATATGTATTTATGCAGAAAGTCATTTGAAAAGCAAACTTGGCCTCCTCTCATTTGTGATCTCAACTTCAGGAAATGCTTTATAGATTAACAGACTTTCAGATTTCTGCATAGAGCTTATACCCACCTCCCCCAATTGACGATATTTTCCTGATTACAAAAGTAATAACGCATACTCTTGGGGACCATACTCACTCCTTTGTGCCCCATGGCAGATTCTGTCTATTCTGCTGTTGGCAGCGCCTTGAGTGCATTCATTCCCTCCTCTACCACGACCAACACCTTGGCCGAGCCTCATGCAGGGGACAGTACATCAGCTCATGCCCGGTCTCCCTGCCTGTCACCCTCATCTTCTCTTGTTCATTTTCCATCCCATGGAAACGTGAGCTTCCTGCAATGTTAAATCCTGACTATGCCATTTTTCCTATTGAGTTGCTTTCATGGTTCCCAGTGACTTGTGGTGTAAAGTCCCCTCTCTGCAAGTGGCCTCAGTAGGCCCGCAGTGGCTTGGCCTCTGCTGGCCTCCCCGCCCCCTCTCTGCCTCAGCCATAGGGAGCTCCCTTCTGCCTCTTGTCCTCTCTCTTGCTCTTCCCTCGGCCCGGCTCCCTCCTCCTTGCCCCTCTGCTCTGCTCCTGGCACTGTACCCAGCACGTTAGATATTCATTGATGAAGCAGTGTTTGATGCTTCTTATTTTGTTTCTGTGTTTCTTGTTTTACAGTTTTATTTCTTCTCCTGTTCCATCTAAGGAAATATTTTTATGCCAACCTGGCCCTTGTATTTAGGTTTACATATGCTCCTCTTACGGTGGCGCTGCGTGGCTGGGTTGGAAACAGAAAGTAGCTCCTCGGGCACATTGGTTTCATGAGCCCTGCAGGGGGCCTTATTATCAGGCACAGGGAAGAATGCAGGAGCCACGCTTATGCCCACGTCCCTTTCTGTATCTGTATGACGTGGGCTGTGGCCTGTTGGACGGGCTCCCCAGAGGGGACCGCTGACGAGTGAAGTGGAGTAAGGGGTAGGACGCTTCTGGCCGCAGGCATGGGTTCGTGCGGCCTCCCCGCTTCCGCACCGCTGGCTCTGTGTGGGCGCTCTGCCCCGGGGCTGCCCTGTGCTCCCGGGGACACCTCTACTCCAGCCGTTTTCCTCCAGGGTCCCTGCCCAGGAGGAACCTGCCACTGACTTTCTGGATTTTAAAAGGCAGCTTTTTCAACTAGTGGCATAACACAGTGCAGGAGTAAAAAAATATATATGGGTACTACTGTCGGTTGTAGTCTCGTTTCCTCTATGAAATGCAGTTGGTATCTACCTTATAAAGAGGAACACGTCTTAATTTTGCTTAGGATGAAAGTACTTAGAAAGGAACTTTTAAAAAAAAACTTTCATCACCTCAGAGAGCTGTTAGCAAAAACACGCCATATTAAACATAGCCAATTAGATTTGTATAGACAAACTGATGGAGATTAAAGAAATCCCTATCAGTGCTACAGTGATGAAAGAAATTGTGCCTTCTTGGGCAGATCAGGGCTTTACTTTACTGAGAGATGTTTTGTTTAACTGCAGTTAAATCTCTTTGTGCGAGGGGGTGTGATGCTAGCAGGTCATTAAAGTAGAGTCTTATATATTTATTTCTAGGTCTTAGCATCATAAAATTCTAACGTATCATATGTATATAGTCAGAGCATAGTCAGTACAAAAACCAGATCATTCTCCTGAACTCCCCAACCTAGAGGTCTGTTTCTGACGGGCACTAAGAAACAACTTATGGAAAATCACGATGACTTTTGGTACCTCCGCCCCGCCAACCCAATCAACATTCCTCTTTCCTGGACAGACAGGATTGAAAGGCCACCTTTCCCTCTTCAGAATGTTTGTCCTTTAAGGTAGCAGCCTCCAAAGCATTTTAGTTTCCCTTTTTGGGTTTTATGAACTCTTATTTGGGATAATAATTGACTTGCCCCTTTGAAAAACTCTTAATAGTTTTTTTTTCCTCGATAGTGTTGTCTTCTCAATATGCTGCTTTTCCTGAGTTCTTACATTGTAGTTATATTACTAGGTTAAAAATTAAGGGCCGACTTCCTATGTGTCCTTTCCCCTCTCCTGTAAAAGCACCGTACAGCTGTGCTGCTAAATGATATCAACAGAAGAGGCCTGTCCGCTTGTCGGGTGTTAGTCACCACATAGCTGTCCACACCTGTTAGGTGTGTGGGTGATCATTCAACTCGTTTTTTGGTCAAAGCTGTAGAAGATTTCAAGGTCACATAGATCTTCCAAATCTATGTGTTTACATGTGAAAACTGTGCAAATAAACACAAAATAATATTTGTACCTGTGGCATAAATTATATTTATGAAGCTAGAGATTTAATTCGTTCTTTAGCTTGTTTTTATTTTGAATCATTTTTTTCTCTTGAGTGGATGGTATCCGTAATTGCTCCCTTACCAAGGATGTTCTTCGAAGAGTAGAAATAGTTCTCTTGCTTCCTGTCTTCCCCCTTTCTTTGCTTGTTGGCTTTGCCAGGGGTGAGGGAACTGAGCATGGAAATGGTAAGAAAAATCTGGTTGGTTTTGCTACTTGGTTGCAGCTCTTATCATCACGAATGAATGAAATAAGGGTAATATTGTTCCAAATACCTGTACCTTCCTTGTTTTCCACATACCCCAGATATTTCAAATTTGGACAAGATTTCATTTTTATGGTAGTAGATAGCTATTAGCTGCAGTTTAACTATAAAAGATTTATAATGTTAACTTGATCTATTTTCGAATAGCCATACATTTTCTGAAACTTTCAGAATGAAGCAGTAGGTCGGTGAGATGTTGAAGTGTGTTGTGAAGACGATCGTTGCATTGCGCTCACAACCCAGAGATTAGAGCTTCCGCGTTCCACCTCTGCCCGACCCGGCTTATTTCCCTCCCCGGCCCCTTTGCTCGCTCTGATTCAGCCTCGTTGGCCTTCATGTTATTTTTGACGGTCCACGCCATGTCCCACCACAGACCTTTACGCTGCTGTGCATCTGCCTGAAACTCTCCCCCCAGCTCTCCCCCCCAGCCCTCCGAAGAACTCGCTGCCTCAGGGAGGTCTTCCCTGCACGTTTCATCCATCAGAACGCTCTTCCTTCCACCCCACCCCTTCCTACCCAGCACATTCTCACCTCTTTCTTTTTCTTCACAGCACATGTCCTTGGGTTGGACTTTAGTGTTTGTTTTGTTGTCTCTCTTTCCCACTGGACAGTAAGATCCATGAGAACAGTGACTTGGTATCACCAACACACCAGCACTCAGTAGTTGCTGAATAAGAGATTGAATGGATAGCTAATAATTCCATAGCGGGGTTTGGTTTGGGCGTACAGGCTTCTGCAGATTTGCAAAAGCATCGGCCTGTGTGATCCCCGCTTTATGGTAACCCTTGTGCAAAGTCAAAATCAAACAAATAGGACTGCTGGGGGGTGGAGGAGTGGAGAGGACACTCAGAAATCAAAGTTGCTGGCCAGTTTTGTAGCCCTATGAAAGCCCTTATAATATATGTGTATATATGATGTGCCGTAGAGCTTGTAAGTATCTGCTTTTTTTCAGACTTCATTTTTTCTTCCCTGAAACCAAAGCATTAGGAGCCACAGTTCCAAAGTGAGCCTTACCTGCGAGTCTCACTGTGTCCCTCCCGCCCTTGTCTGCCTTAGGATCTGGGATTAGCACAAGACTCTGCTACCAGCACAAAGAGCCCAATCCTCCTGGGCAGCCAGGCCCATCAGATCTACAGGATGATGTGCGCAAAGGGCTATTCAAAGAAAGACTTCTCGTCCGTGTTCCAGTTTCTGCGAGAGGAGGAGAACTTCTGAGCTTGGACACTGCTGGAACATGAACTCTGTCCCAGAGCTCCCCGATAGCTCGCTCCACAAGTCAGTGCGTCTATTCAAGGTCACCCGTCTGCTTTTGATTGTCTAGGTCACAGTTAAATGGGCTTTTCACCCATTTTTTTTACTGCTTATTCTTTCTATCCATTTAGCAAACATACAGTATTTGAATTTTTTTTCTGTAAGCCCCCGATGGTCTCTATTAAGTAGCTGATTGACCTTTTTCAAAAGTTTGATCCTTGAGCATCTTCAGCTAAATCATTGACTGCTTCAATCAGGATAGTATTTACTCCAGTTTACAAATAAAACAAAATATTTTCAACAGGATGAAACCGATCTTAAAGTAAAAAAGAAAAAGAAAAAAGAAAGAAATTGGCGTGAGGGAAGGAGTTAGAGAAAGGGGAAGTGTAGTGAATAATGACCTGTGAGCCTCAGGAAGTTTGCCCTGTTAACCAAGTGGTAGTACTCTTGCATTTCTGAGGTTACCGAGCTGTTTCCCAGGGAATTGCTAAAGCAAGAGAACTCCTTGCTGTATGTTTTATAATTTGGACTCTGTTACAGTATCTTAGCGTGTCCCTCTTGTAACAATTCCCGATACTCACCAAACTTGTTTTTTATATTTTTCCTTCCTTGTACATTCTTACTACATATTTTTGACTTCAAAAGAATGACATCTTTAGACCTGTTTCAGAGCCAGTGAATGATAATTGCTTTAGATAATTATTACAGTATTCTAAATAGAACCATATTATTTTGAAATCAAATAAATTTCTATGCTGATAACACGTTCTTAGAGTTTTTGTGTCTTCCCATTCAGTGAACAGTGAAATGATCTGAAAAACTGGCATTTCAGATGAATGGGGAGGTGGGGAGAGAGGGAAGGGAATTGGCCGGCGGCAAGCCAGCGCCTGCTGCTCTCCTGAGCCCTTTATCACCTCCGTGTGCATGTTTCCCGGTTGTGGGTGCTGTAGGAACTCAGCTGCATTAAAGGGAATACATTCCAATAGGACGCGCAGTGGCTGCTTGCCCTGCCTCGGCCCCCAGAAATATCCCAGGTGATAAAACCTAGACACCAAAGTTGGCAGAAGCACAACATCCATCGTTTTCCTGGTGATTAAAAAAAATCTCAGGAAATCATAAGTGCTGGGGCTACAGTGATGAACAAAACTCCAAAATCCTGACCTTGTAGACCATTATTCTGGTGTCTCACGTGCGTGTGCGGCAGTGTGAAAAACAAAAAAAGTGTTCAATGCATATGTCAGGTGATAATAAGGACAAATGGGGGGGGGACAGGATAAGCAGGATGGATGGGGAGTGGCAGGGGTATTTTATTTGGGTGGTAAGGGAAGTTTTCTTTGATAGGGTGACATCTGAGCAGAGAAGGAAATGAACGAGAAAAGAACATTGTAAGCACGGAACAGAAGGTGCAAAGGCCTGAGGCAGGAAAGCACTAGATATGAGGAGTAACAAGTGAAATGTCATGAGATGGGGTTTCGGGGGGCGGGGGGCAAATCTTGTAGGGTCTTGTAGGCTGAGTCAGGACATAGGCCTTTATTCCATGTAAAAGAGTCAGTGTATCAGCAAAAAGCTAACTGGGACACTGCCACTCCCAAATTTACTGGCTTACAATAACAAATGTTTATTTTCAAGATTCTCTAGGTTGGCTTATACTCCTCTCCTGGGCTGGGCCGAGGCATCTGGAACTGGAGGGTCTAGTTGGGCCTCACTCCGCTAGGGCTTCTCTCCATCCCGTCACTCACCCACCGGGAGGCTTGCCCGAGTTTGTTCCTGCAGTGACGAGCCCAGCAACAATGTAGGACACGTCCCGCCTCCACCCCCCCCCCCCCAAGCAACAACGCAGGACACGCCCCCCCCAGCAATAATGGAGAACATCCTAGTGAATAGCACTTTTTAAGCCTCTGCTCGCCTCATTGCTGTACATACTATCCCGCTGGCCAAAGCAAGTCACAGTTTGCATTGGAGGGGCCTACCTGAGTGTGGACACCAGGAGGGGCAACAGGGTGGCCATTTTGCACACACCCTGTCACAGCCGGCCCAAGAAAGATTTTGTTCAGAGGATCGATGAGCTCTGACTTACTTTTAAAGGGGTCACTGTGGCTCCTGTGTGGAGAAGAGACGATAGGAACAAGGCGGAAGCAAGGAGACCAGTTAGAAGGACGATCGTAACAATCCAGTTAAACAGTGGTGGCGACTGGGACCCGGATGTTAGGAGGCAAGAAGTGGTCAGATTCTGAACATCAAAGAGCCACTAACCGATGAGAGAGAGAAAGGCAGGGATGACTTCAAGGTTGGTGGAGAAAGTGAAAGAGTTACTATTTACTCTCTGGGGAAGATGGTGAGAGATTTGGGAGGAAAAACATCAGGAATTTATTTGATGCCTAATGGCCATCTAAGTCAGGAAAAAGATCAAATTCCAAGCCCTGTGTTACTCTGACTTTTAGTGACTGAGAGAATGAGGCAGGAGCAGCAAAGGGCACTGAGGAGGGGTGACTGGTGAGGTAGGAAAAAAGTGGGAGTGGTGTCCCAGAAGCCCCATGAAGATGGTGTTTTAAGGATGGAATGATGATTGGCATCAAAAGCTACTAGTAAATTGAGTGATAGAAGGGCTGAGAATGAATCATTTGGATTTTGCAAAATAAGCCATTGGTGACCCTGACAAGGATTTGGATGGCGTGTTGGCAGTGAGACAGAATGAGAGAATGGGAGGAGGGAAATCGAGAGTGACGAGCAGAGACACCTCCCAAGGAGTTTTGCTGTAAAAGAAAACAAATGGAATACATACCAGCTGGGAATATGGGGTCAAGGGCGGTTTAGTTATGTTTCTAAGATGAGAGATATTACGGGGTTATGTTGATGGAAGAGGAAGGATCAAATAAAGAGGGAAAGATAACAATGCACAAACGAGAGAGGACGCTTGCTAAGTGATTGATTTCTTCGAATAGTTGAGAGGGGAAGAGCGTAGGCGTGGATGATTCTCTGAAAACTTAAACCAGCATGAACAGATCATGTGCCAAACTGCCAGTAGTAGTGTTGAAATTAATTATACAGTTTCCAACACAGAATAATAAATATTAATGCTGGGAAGGACTTGGCTAACATCTAAGCATGGCCTGTTTAAGTCACCCCCTGATCGTTAGTTTTCTGTAAAGTTGTCATAAACAATGGGGCCTAATATTAAGTGCTTCCTTGGAAACTTGAAACAAAAAATATGAGTGAAGGGACAATCACAAGTGTTGCTGAGCATGTGGAGAAGCTTAAACCCTCATACAGTGCTTCTGGGGAATATAAAGCAGCCCAGCCACTTTGAAGAATTATTTGGCAGTCCCTTGAAAGGGTCAATGTAGAGTTACCACATGATGCAGCAATTCCACTCCTAGCTATATACTCAAAAAAGAAAAAAGAAAAAAGAAAACATGTCTGTACAGAAACTTGTACCATGAATGTTCATAGCAGCATCATTCGTAATAGCCAAAAAGTAGAAGCGATCCAAATGTCCCTGATGATGACATAAGCCAGCCGGTAGATCCATACAATGGAAGACTGGCCAGAAAAGGAATGAAATACTGACACATGCTACAACATGGATGAACCTTGAAAACTCTGTGTCAAGTGAAAGAAGCCAGACACAACGACCACATGCTGTATGATTCGGCATGAAATGTCAGGAATAGGCAACTCCAAGGTCTAGAGCAGTAGGGAGATGTGGGAGTGTGTGCTCATAGGAATGGAGTTTCTTTCTGGGGTGGTGAAAATGTTCTGCAATCTGGTAGTAGTAAGGGTTGCGCAACTTTGTATTATGACCATTTAATTGTACACTTTTGAATGGTGAATTTTATGGTGTGTGAATTACATCTCTGAAAAATAAGGAACAGAAATCACAAGATGAGAGCTTTCTCTCTTGATGAGTGGTTTTCAACTGGGACAGTTTTGTCTCCAGGGGACATAAGACAATGTCTGGAGATATTTTTGGTGGTTATACTGGGGGTGTGGGATGCTGTTGGCACACAGTGGCCGGAGGTCTTTGGTGCTGCATCACACCATGCCCAGGACAGCTCCCACAAGAATTACCTGCCCCCAGTGTCCGTAATGCAGAGTTTGGGAAACCCCGCTTAGGTGTAGGTTCCAGAGGTATCCCCAACTTGGCATACCAAACCTGAGCTCCCTGTCCTCCCCAGCAGACCTGCTTCTCCTCTGGGGCCCTGTCCCATCCCGGTTCCCAGGAACTGTCCCCCTTTCCTCCACCCGTTCTCCACAGCGCATTCTAAATCTCTACTGCAGGCCCTCCTCCATTCTTGTATGGGATGCAAGAATGTCTCTGCAATTGCTTTTCCTCTTTTCTAAGTGCTTTCCTGAAGTTTAATTTACATAAATAAAATGTGCTCGTGTTCAATGTACAATTCGGTGACATTTAGTAAGTTTACAGTCGTACAGTCCTCGCCACAATCCAGTGTTAGAGCATTTCCACCACCTCCCGTCACCCCGACAAGTCTCCGGCACCCATTTACACTCCCGTCTCCTCCCTCCCCCAACGCTGCGGCCCAGGGCACCCATTCATCTTGTCTCGATAGATTTGCAGCTGCTTCTTCGCCACCAATTTGGTTCTTCCCCATCCATCCTTCACACCAGTGTGAGAGGTCTTTCTAAGACTGAAATCCAACCCAGTCGTTCCCCTGCATAAAAGCTTTGCCCCGGATGCAGTCAGAACTCCTCCTCGTGTTGGGGCCCTGTGTGCTCTGGCTTCTGTTTTACTTCATCAGCACTTGTCTTCGCAAGCACACCCTGCCTCTCCGACCTCAGTACCTTTGCACGTGCCCCCTTCCTTCACCTGAAAGGCCCTTCTCTCCTGGCTGACCTGCCCAGGCACCACGTCTCCTCCAAAGCCTTCTCAGCCACTTCAGGCTTGAGTCATTTTCCCTGTTTCCATAGCTCTTTGTTGTCTTTCGTATCATACAACTTGGCCTCTTCGGTTATATTTGCTGGTTTGCCCACCTGTCTCCCACACCGGGCTGCAAGCTCTTTGATGGTACCTGGCACTGAGTGAGGGCTCAGTCCTTGTGTGATGGGTGAGTGACCGGACGCTAGGACACCGGGTTTGTGTTAGGCGAGCTCCTCTCTGCATACACTTGTTCCGTAAAGATGCTTCCCCGGCGGGTGAAGTTTGTTCTACTGGGAGTTTTAAGTGATGCCGTGTGTTATATGTAGCTGCCCAAGACGTCTGGCTGAATGTGGATCTTTTACAAAGTTCTCCTAGTCAGAGGGTTAGTTTATACTGTTTGAAGAAACTTATGGGGAAACATGGGCATTTTTGGTAGCAAGCTTTTGTCTCATTTTTTATGTAGTTCCAACATCATCTTGCACACAGATCGGCATGCACAAATTTCCCTTTATAGACACGGCAGTTCCAAATGCAGCCTTTTATAACATGCTACTTAGACCTTGATGCATAAGGTGAATCTCCTGATAACACAGGTTTGATTTCTTCAAGGCATCCTGTGAAGAGTTAGGTGTTTGAGAGACTCTTTTGCTGTCCTGTTGACCTGGTATCCATGATAATGGAGGTTATGCTCAGCCACAGCTGAGTCCAAATTTAGGTGAACCCCCCCCCCCCCCGCATCGGTTGGGGCCCACTCCTTGCCCTTTTTTCTCATTGCATGGATTTTGATCTTAACTTCTATATTAAGCAGTCAGAAATGTGTGTGATCCGTCCACTCCCTGCAGTGAGTGGGGGAGGAAGGCGGATCTGAGCAGAGGACGGGGCAGCGTTATCCACGCGCATAAATTCTGCCCCGGCTGCTGTCAGAGGCCTGCTGTTCCTCAGGAAAACAGCCCACGTTGCTCCCAGCCTCAGCTGCAGTAACTGTATGCTTGAGCATTCGCAAATGGCCAGCCAATGGGGAGTCGTCTGCCCGAGTGGGGTTTTTAGCCATCTTTCAGTTCAATTGAAGAGGGAGCTTAAGAACATCATAGAGATTTGTAACATTCCCTGCAAGGTGTCACGCCCATAAACTAGCACGTCCATCGCGGCGATGCGCATGTGGAATCATTTCTCAGAGGTGGCAGAGAGATTGACGATGACCTTTTACTATTTAATTGTTTTCATCGTTTAATAATTCAAGAATACCTAAAAGGGATGCAGACCTCTTTATGCAGACCAGAATTTGACTCTTTCGGAACGTTAATAGGAAAAGGCAGTTAAAGCGGAAGCACTTTGCAACCAGCCTGCTGGGAGGGCTTTCCAGTGTCTTGGTGGCCCCAACTGTCCCTGGCTGGGAGACAGGAGACCTGCTGCATTCTAGTCCTCGGTCAGCACTCACCCACCAGTGTGGTATCGTGGATCACTCCCCTTCTCTCTCAGATGAGGGCATTGCACCGATCTCCATGGCTGGCGTGAGCTCTAAAATTCTGATTTCTTTTAGGGAAGGGTTTAGGAAAATGTGCAGCATGCGCTTCTGACAGTTTCTGGACTCTGTCTGGTTAGCTATTATTTATTGCTCATGTAGCCATCTCGTTTATTAGGGTTTTTTTTTTTTTATAGCCGGGAATAGATTCAGAGATCAATACATTTTTATTAATGATAGTCCGTCATGTCGGGTAAAGAGATGGCAAGAGAGCTCATCTAGAATGAGCCACTTGAATAAACCTGACACGCGAGCTTAGCTACGAGCTGCATTTTGGCAGGCCTCGCTGTAAAATAATGACATTGGCAGAGTGAGCGACTATGGAAACCTTCCTCACAGCCAGACTCATAAAATCAAAGGGCAGGTTTGGGGTGTGTTTCTCAGCCTTGGCTGTATATGCAAATCCCATGACTTTTTGAATGTAGCATTTTATCTTCAAAAGGACAAAATCTGGCATTTGCTGTAGTCATTAAAAATGATAAATGCCTAAAATGCCTTCGAGTTGGGATTATGGCAGGGTAGAACAAATATTGTTTCAATACCAAAGAGTATCTTAGAGTAGAAAACTTCTCATTGATGTTGTCAATTCAGAAAAATAAAACATCTTTTATTATTTCCCCTTTAAGTCATATGAAATTGGGTATAATTGTTACCAGTTCTTACTAAAATGAAGGGTCTGGGCCGTTTGGAATGAATCACTCCTCCTACACCATTAGGAGATAGCCTTGTGCCCCGAAAGAGTTCATTTGCCTCCAGCCGGGGCCTTTTCAGCCCCTCTGAGCAGAGTTCAGATGCCATCAAGTTCACTATTTTACATTTGTTCTGTGCCTGTTAAACTTGGCTTTCATTCCATTTATGGATTGAGTTTGAAATGTTCTGTGGTGATTTTAGACTATTTGAGGCCTTTTCCAGAAACTTCACCTTAGAGTTTTAATCCCAGAAACCCTAAGAGCGAATGTAGCTTTAATCCCTGTAAGCTCTCTTTGTCTTAATGACCTTAACCCTGACCCCAGGCCTGCTCCCTGGAAGTGCCAAACATGATGCATTCTCCTTGCTTGGTTTAGTTTTTGTCTCTTTAATGAGCCAAGAAGACCAAGGAGACCTGATAGCATATTTGTGCTAATGTAGTAGTAAGCTCTCCTAGTTAGCGCCTACCTCATTTATTTGGCTTTTACTTTTTCCTAGAATTGACGCTTTGTCTCAGAGATGAAACGTCCATATTTTAGACAAAGGAGACGCAAACAGTTCACGTGAACGAGCCAGTCAGGAGACAGACTGCACCAGAAGGAAAGATCAAGCAAACTGCTGGAGAAGGGGAGTCTTCACATTCTGTGCCCCAACGGCCATTTTATAGACACAGTATGAATGTTTACGGAGAGTCCATTTTATTAGGCAGTTAATAAGCCCAATGCCCAGAACCATTTTCTTCCTCTGAATTCCAGGAGTCATGATGTCTCCAGGTTAAAATTGTTTGGGGCTTGGACATGGTAGCCTGAATGTGTTATTTCTCCAGCCTCTCTAACATAATCTCGGATACTGTTTGTGTGGGCAGGGATGCTTTTTTGACTTGGTGTTTAATGCATATCGTCTGATTTATTTATTTATTTATTTATGTATTTTTAAGTTGCAATGGCAGAATGGGGCCATCAAGGACGCTTAGACGGTGATAAGCAGAAAGAGAGTTATAGAGAAGATTTACAACAGGGTTAGCTTCCCTGTCGTCTGGCTTACCGCTTTCAGCCCAATTCATCTGGGGTTGGTAGGGGTCTGACCGTGGAGTTCTGATAAATGTGTTTTTATCCTTGTGAATTTATGCTTGCTTCAGTGTCAAAAAAAACCCCAAAAAACAAAACAAACAAAAAAACAACAACCCAGACTATTAAAAACTGATATGACTTGGAACAGTGGCCTGATCCCTGATTATGGCCTTTCCTGGCCGTCCCATTTAATTTCTGGCTGCTCCAACTAGGGACATTACAAGTTGCCCCTTCCGAGGCTGGGTGTCGCCCGCCTCGCCCTGCACTCCCGGCAGTGTAGCCTGGCTCCTTTTCTAGCTCGGTGACACCGTCAAGCTTGTGTACCTGTGTCACCACAAATCTTAAAAGATGCAATTTTCTTGGCAGCTTCATCCTCCGAAGATGAATTGGAGGCTGGCGTGAAGGACAGGCCTCTCATCTCCATGTGAGGACCGGGGAGAACAGACGCCCCTTTCCCCCCTCACACAGGCCCCCCGAGGGGGTGGGGTGCTGGCTGAAGGACTCTGGGAGGATTCAGCTAGTGCTATTAGTCACATGCTGGAATTCTCGCTTTTATTTTATTTTTAAAAACAGTCTGCTTGTTCTCCTCTGAAAATACCCGGTTGTGCTTCTCCTGGAATAGTCCCGACGGCATCCCTCATCCACGGTACAGCTTACACACTTGTTCTCCTCAGAAGGAATAAAATGAAAACTTCAAAGAAACTTCTCCAGTCAAGAGTTATCTAATCTCCAGCTTGTCAGAGTCAGGGGGCGGGGGGTGGGGGGTGTCTTTTCTTGGGTGAGCCCTGCTGGTGGTTCCTCCTCTTTAAGAAAAAACAAAACTCATAAAGGAATTCTGCATGGTCAGGTATTGTCATCTTTGCAGAGAATTTTCTTTGCCTAATGTCCTATCTGATGGGCCATTCTATGTATTATATGCTACATAATCTCCACAAATGTATACTATGGTCCATAAAACTGCCACATTGCTTTCAGAAACCAGTAATTCACAAAGTAAACCTGAGACAGTGCTGTTAATAAACACAAATTGCAAACAAGAAGGTAGTAAGTGGAAATAATGCACTCATTTAGGACTAATAAAGCCTTTGATCTTACTTTGAAGGAAAGAGTCTATGCTTAAACTACCCATTCAGGGACAGCCAGATGCCCATTAAAAAGCAGTGCTTTGCTTTGATAGAAAATCACTGAGGCCTGTCTAGCAGGTCTGGTTTGTAAACAGATTAGTTAAGGGCTCATCAGGACTGATTTGCATAGGATTCAGCAAGCCCCAGTCACTTTTTCAACCTTAATGAGCAATGCCGTTTCCAGGTTGGAAATTACACCATTTTTTTTTTTTTTCTAGCTGGAAATCTTAGGTAATTACTTTGTGGGGAAGGGAAAGAATATTCATATAAAGTGAACCTTGGCTGTCCTCACCTAATGGGAAAATGATGGCCTAAGACTTGTTTTGCTTGCTCTAAATGGTGAGGGATGTAATGAAGGAACTAGTTTGAGTTAAAAATTACGTTACAAAAAGGTTTTCCTCCCTTCTTCGGTCATTTGAGAGATAAAGGAGGCTTACTTTGAATTATAATGGAAAAGGTAACATGGGATGCAGACTCAGACCACAAGTGTTTATCTACAAAGTTTTATGGAGGACCTCCTTGGAGCCAGGCTGTGGGTGTTCTGGGGTCAGCATCCCTTGGTGCTCAAGACAGACAAAAGCCCTGCCCTTCCAGAAGCTTCCATTGTGGAGAAATTGAAATAGTAAGTGAAGGGAACTGAGCCAGTTTCAGGACAGGTTCTGAAATTTCTACTAGTTGCAGCCATTTGCCTGTTAGATGGCAAGACCAGTATTTCCAGAGAGAAAAAGATGCTCTGATCAGTCTAACTGCACTTTGATTTTTTATTTTTAGAATAATCAGTAATCTCTTCACAGTCAGTAATCAAGAAGATCTCCTCTCCTTAAATTTTGGAGTGAAGAAATATCAAAAGAAAAGCTTTGCTTAGTCTGATCACTTAATAGACAAGAAATGGAGCAGCTCAGTAGACACAGGGTAACTGAAAATAACAGTCCCGAAATGAAATGATATCAAAGTTTTCAACCCTGAAGGTGCAGTGAATTGATGGTGGACAATAGTCTGTTTCTTTGTCTGGCTTATGGCAGACCAAGATGTTTTTAGGTATTGTCAACATTGGTGACAGGAACTTGCTTAGTTGAGAACTTGGGTTTAAAGAACAACCTTCAGCCTTTGTGTACTCCTTGTCAAGGCCAAGGTCCTCAGCCTTACCCTGCTTCCTAGAAGCGAGATCACATCAGCACACTCCTATAAATGTCACCTTGGATATACTCCCATTCCTCCCCCCCCCCCAAAAAAAAAAATAAAAACCAGTTCAGCTCTGCTAAATGTTAGAAGAGAGCCTGGGACAATTTCCTAGTGACTTGGGCAGGACTCCAGGGTCTGTCCAGGTAATTCAGATGGATGAGGTGGGAAGGGGGCCCTCTGTCTCCAAATGGTTTTGATTAGGCTGAGGAGGAAGAGGAGGCCTGCTTCCGTTGCCTCCTTGTGAAGATTGCTTCAGAGAGGCTTCCAGCAAAATCCATTTGAGGCCAAGTAAGACACCTGTGCTCCTTAGGAAAGCTGGGTCTTGTGACCTCTGTATCTCTCAAGGGAATATGTGTGAGGCCTTGGAGGGCCTGGCAGCTGCCCTTCCTGGCCCCCCCTCCACCATCACGGTTTCCTCTCTCTCAGCTTCCATCCGGGAAGACACCTGACAACCTCTTCCAGGAAGGTACGCTCACCTGAGAGGAGCCTTCTAGGCGGGCAGTGACACAGAGGCCGCACCCTGCCTCTCAGGCAGCCTCCTGACACATGGCAACACCTGCACCTTTGACGCACAACAGGGGGAATCTGGGGTGTTCTCCCTCCTCCCCTCTCTTTTGGTTCACTTCTTCCCAGTCGAGCAGACAGGAGGCAGGTCAGCAAGACCTCGACCTGGACAGGTGTTTAACTGTGAGCTCCACGTGGGCAAGGACCATCATTTTGTCCCTGATGTATCCCAAGCGCTTAGCACAGCAAGGACTCACTGAGTACTACGTTTGTTGGGAGAGTGGATACATGAATGAATGAACGAGAGAGGTGCCCATTTTCTCTTATAAGCATCCCCAATTTTTATTAGTAATACTCTTGACACACTCCCTTCTTTGGCTCCCCAGGAACAGAGGCAAAGCCAAAGCTCCCATAGGCTCTGCTTCTATGGGCTCCAGAGCAGGACGAGAGGAGGGGAAGGGGACCTCGGGGGTGCGGCAGGTGTGCCATGCTTAGGGAGCCTGGGATGGCGCTGGGTGGATGGTGCCCAGCTCCAGTGTGTGGAAGTTTCCTAAGCTGGAAACAAGGAACACTCAGCCCCTGTTGGGAGAGGCCACAAAGTGAATGTCAGGGCAGCAGGGCAAGTCCTTCTAAACAGCCAGTTCCACCTGGGAAGCCACTAGCACAGGCTCTAACGCATAGAAGGTGTCACTACATGTCGCTGTCCCAGTGTGACTGTATCTGAGTGCTGGCAGGTAAGATCTTTGACTGGAGTCACTAGCCTGGTGCACTTGTGCCCACCAATGCACAGAAATGCATTGCAGCAGGAAGCCAGAAGCTTTGCTGAATCTGTTTTCCATAGATGAGTGAGAGAGGTTTTAAAAACCAACTTTATTTTCCAAGCTTGTAACCACACTTTTGAAAATGCTGCTGAAGGCCGTCTTTCACTCCCCCATTCACCGCCTATACTTTTTTTTAAATATCCTTTATTGATTATGTTACAGTTGTCCCAATTTCTTTTCCCTGTTCCCCTCCACCCACTGACATCCCTCCCTCCAGCTGTCTCCTCCCTAGTCCATGTCCATTGGTTGTGCATATAGTTCTTCTCAACCTCTTCCTGTCTACTCCACTCCCTCCTACTATGCTTCCTAATTCCTGCACCATCTTCCTCCCTTTCCCCCCTTCCCCCTCTCCTCTGACCTCCCCCCATAATGTTCCCCATACCTATGATTCTTTTCACACTCTCATTGCCTACTTAGTTTGACTTTGTTTCAGTTCCCTAGCTTCTGTTGTTGGTTGTTGTGATACAGTTTTCATTTTAATGTTCATAGTTTTGATCCTTTCTCCTAAATAAGTCCCTTTAACATCTCATATAACAGTGGTTTGGATCTGATGAACTCCTTCAGTTTTACTTTGTCCTGGAAGCACTTTCTCTGCCCTTCTATTCTGAATGAAGCTTCGCTGGATAGAGTAATCGTGGTTGTAGGTTTTTGATTTTCATTACTTTGAATATTTCTTGCCAGTCCCTTCTTACCTGCAGTTTCTTTTGGGAAATCAGCTACAGTCTTATTGGAACACCTTTGTATGTAATTCTCTTTTTCTCTCTTGCTGCTTTTAAGATTCTCTCTTCATCCTCAATTTTTGACATTTTGATTATAATGTGTCTTGGTTGTTTCTCCCTGGGTCCAGTTTATTTGGAACTGTCTGTGCTTCCTGGACCTGTAAGTCTATTTCCTTCCCCAAGTTAGGGAAGTTCTGCTTCATTATTTTTTCATATAAGTGTTCAATTTCTAGTTCTTCTTCTTCACCTTCTGGCAACTCTATGATTCGGATGTTGGCCCACTTATAGCTGTCCCATAGGTTTCTGAGCCTCTCCTCATTTTCCTCACTTCTCGTTTCCTCTTTCTGCACTGGTTGACTGTTTGTTTCTTCCCTATGTTTCAATTTGTTGATTTGATCCCTGGTTTTCTTTCCCTCACCACAAGTTTCGTATGTGTTTTTGTTCATTTCAGCAGGACTAGCCTTCATTCCTTCCCTGTCTTGTTTAAGATCTGCTGTTAGGTCTGTAAGCACTTTTATAAGCAAAGCTCTGAAATGAGCCTCAGAAAGATTTCCTACCTGCTGCTTAGTTAGATTAGAAATTTGCTGTCTGGTCAGCTGGATCACTGGGATCTCTATCATGATCCATGCCATCCTGAACAGTTTTGTTTACCTTTGCTTCCTGGGCAAGGCTGTCACACCTCTTACGCTACAGGGGGGGAGGGAGCCCTGTGCACTCGTCACAACCGGGAGACCCATCTCACCACGCTGTGGCATTTTCTGCGGGGGTGTGGGTCCAAGATGAATTCCGGCTGTTCACTCTCTGCTGAGAGACTGGGAGCCTTCTCCTCCATCCCCACCCCCACCAAACCTTACAGTCCAAGGCAATGGGGATCTGCCTTCCCCCGCTTTGGAATCGCAAGCTGACGGGTCTGGTCTGCAGCCGGGGGTGCTCCCCAGGTGCTTCTCGCCTCCCTTAAATACGGGTGTCTGTGCTTACCGCTGTCCTGCCTCTGTCGCTGCTGCTGCCACGGACAGCACAGCTTGAACTCTTCTCCCCAGCTTCGCCCCTCCTACCTGTCCGGATGAGCACCACTTCTTTATAACTTCATACGTTGGACTTCCATTTATTTTCTGGAACTTCTGGTTATTGCTGGTTTTGCAGTAGTTGTATTCCTTCTTAGTTGTGGAGGGAGAAGGAGCATGTCAGTCTAGGCCTCCATCTTGGCCCGAAGTCTCCTGTGTTTATTTGCCTCTGCATCCCAGGGAGAGCTGTCACACCTGTTACGTTGTAAGGGGCGGGGCCTTAGGGATTCCTCAGTAATGGGCAACCTGTTTCACCACGTTGTGGCGCTGTGTGCGGGGGAGGGGTCTGAGAAGGAACAATGCTGCTTGCCCCGAACTTGCCCCTTTTCCAGGCACCTCTCCCACTTCCGCACCAGACTGGCACCCCTCTAGCTGCTGCCCTGGACGTCGTTCCCCAAGTGGGTGAATCTGCAGACGTTCTAGGACCATTGGGGGGCCCTTTAAACAAGCGGACTCTGCTGAGAGACCAGCAGTTTCTTTCTCCACCCCAACCCCCACTGGTCTGCACAGTCAGAAGCAATGAGGCTTGATTTTCCCCGGAGCTGGGACAGTGAGCTGCTCTGGTGAGGAGCTGGGAACACTCCCCAGGTGTCCCTCCTGTTTAAAACATGTAACTGCACTTTCTGCCTG
The DNA here is from genome assembly GCF_987537825.1 of Furipterus horrens. Taxonomy (NCBI): domain Eukaryota; kingdom Metazoa; phylum Chordata; class Mammalia; order Chiroptera; family Furipteridae; genus Furipterus; species Furipterus horrens. Next base: position 11,856,468 of record NW_028327179.1, read on the forward strand.
TCTGCTGCTGCTGCCGCTGCTGCCACCACCACACTGCGTCCTCTCCACCCCAGCTCCGCCCCTTCTACCTGTCTGGATGAGTATTTCTTCTTTATATCCTTGTTTGCTGGACTTCCATGTAGTTTGATTTTCTGGAATTTCTGGTTGTTTCTAGTTTTGAGGTAGTTGTATTCCTTCTTAGCTGTGGAGGGAGACACAGCATGTCTGTCTATGCCTCCATCTTGGCCGGAAGTCCCTCTGCCTATACTTTTTAACACAGCAACACTGGGGCAGGATACTTGGGCCATGAAGGTGTCGGCGTGAGTTTCAGCCCCACTTTGCCATGTCCCAGTGTGTGTGACCTTGGGCAACAGACAGACTCTCTCAGCCTCAGTTTTCTTATCTTAAAATAGGGACAGTCACAGCAGCCCCCTCATGGGGGAGTTGAAAATCTTTAAAAAGATGTATGTGCAATCATAGCTTAGTGTCTGCCACATGGTAAACACTGAGTGATTTCATTCCTAAACTGTATCTTCAAGAAGTAGTGGAACTTATTCTTTATAATGAAGCACACAGAAATATATTTACAAGTGTGCTCGCTCAGCTTAGCTTGTTTTACAATATTGACGAGTGGTTCAGTCGCTTTTCTGTGCCTTGGTCTTCTTATCAGGCTCTTTCCAGCCAAGTGTGGCCAGGTGGAGTCAGCTGGTGAGGGGGTTTGGCTTTGCAAGTGGAAAAAAGTGGGAAGAGCTATCATAGAGCTCCAGAAACCCCAAGTGTTCCTACACCTGTTAGATTGTCACCAGAGATATGGCCTGGCCAATACAATTTATTCATTGTTTCTGATGGCCACCTCGGGCCCTCCTAGTTCTTAGAGAGGGAATACAAATGATTGTATATAAGCAGCCAAATATGATCCTAGAATAAAAGAGCCATGGAAAATACAATAGAGCTACCGGGTGCAGGCAGGAGAACTGGTGTGGGCAGTGGGGGAGAACAGATAATTAGAGAACTGCCATTATCTGGCATAGTGTCTCAGGGGACAGGGAAAAGGATAGGGCTTTGGAGTTGGGAAGACTTATAGCTGAATATCAGCATTGCCAATAATTGGTAAACTAAAATGTCTGATCCTGTAATCTGTAAAATGGAGAAGCAATTCATAGAACTGTTGCGAGAATTAAATGAGATGAAAGAGTTTTATATATAACATGTCTGACCCATGGGACAGGCTCAATAAGACTGAGTTCCATTTGCAAATATTTTGTCCTGTTGTCTCCTCAAAAAACAAACAAACAAACAAACAAAACCCATGCGCTGGAAGTGTGTGTTGATTTCAGACTCAGAGGACATGATTGATGTTACATCTTTAAAATTATTTTATGTCCCAGATATGAATGGTCTGGTTTGTGTAGTTTTAAAGTATGTATCCGTATCACCACCTTTTTCATTAAAAACTCTGCTGTTGACTGATTCAGGAAGAAGTTGGTTGAATAATGAAGAAGCAGATTAAAATGCGCTTAGCCCTCCATTGCGCACGTGTGTTTATCATCATGGTTAGTTGTGTTCATGTCTGTTGCAGACTGACAGAGGGCTTCGAAGTTCACTCAAAATACAACTAAAAGGGCTAGTCAAGTGAAGGATGGGCGATGGTACGAACCCTGTGTTTACCCAAGGGTCGCATGCCTATAAGCACCAGGGTAGAGGGAGAATAAGAAGTGGTCTTCTACGCTTGGGCCTTCTGTTTCACCTCCTCCTGTCCAGAGCAGTTGCTGAAGTAATTTACGGTTTGGAGAGCTGTGATCACCTTACCTGCGGCACTAAAAGCTCACGGTGAGACTCCCAGTTTATCACAGGCAGTAAATGCTCACAAACTGTAATGGAACCGAAAGAGCCATTGCCCAGGATTTTAACTCAGATAATAACACCTCCGAGGCAAAGCCTTTTTTTCCTGCCCTTAAAAACTTATGTCCAGTCTACTGGATATCTTTAGAGCGGACAGTTTGATATTGTGCCTTTTGATTTCATTAAACCAGACCCAAGGTTGGCTTTCATATTCGTCATAGCACACCCCCTGTCGACCCTTCACTTCCCCTCTCGCTATTACCTGTATCCTGGTGGGGGCTTTTCTAGTGTTCAAAGAGGGTGTGTCCTTGATTGGTAGAATGGTACATGCAAGGAAAATGATGTTTAGCATGTACCTTCAGTCAAGAGTTAGCCTAATTTCAATAGCAAAATATGCATCTGAAATGTCAACAGGCTTCAGCAGTGATGGAAAGTAAAGTATTGTTGAAAATTACACAGTAGAAAACATACCTGCTGAGTTTAGATTGGTTACCAAATTCCATCCTACTACATTCTACTGAAATCTGTTTCTTTTAGAGTCATAGAAATTATTCAAACCCGATCTGTTTAGCAAAATGAATGAACTTCTTGATGACAGGGACCGGATTTATTAAAAAGAAAGAAAAAAACCCAGACTTCTGTTCTTAAAAAAAAAAAAAAGAAAGAAAGAAAACAGGTTGCCTCAAGATATCAGCGTCCTGAAACTTCAGAGGCCCTTGGTCATGTCAGTTTTGAACACCTCCATCTACTTTCTTTCTAAATGCCATCGAAAGGAAAAGCACTAGAAAGTTTCCTGATTTTGCCTCTATACTGCCTACCCTTTGAACAGGTTGGAAACCTAGTTTTTTTTTTCTCTTTAATTCCTTCATCTATTTCATCCAGAAAACAAACAAACAAACAAAAATCCAACTCACAGACAGCAGAATGGTGATTATCAGAGGGAAGTGGGGGGTAGGGGGTAGAAGAGGGTAAAGGGGGGATTAACAATGATGAAAGGAGACTTGACTTGGGGTGGTGAACACACAATACAATACACAGATGATATGTTATAGAATTGTATGCTTGAAATCTGTATAATTTTATTAACCAATGTAATCCCAATAAATTCAGTAAAAAAAAAAAAAAAAAATGGAGGAGGAGGAGGGGAAGAGGAAGGAGAAGGGGAAAAAGTTTTTATTGGCTTTGTTTGGTTTAGGGTTTCCTTTCTTTCCAGGTAAACGACACAGTCACTTATTCTCTTGCTCTCGCGGACAGTGGGCCAGTAGGGGTGGCATCAGGATGCAAATGAAGGACCTCAGCCAAGCCCAGGCGTGCTGCGTCAGAATCTGCAGCAGAGCGGTTCCCTGGAGGGTTCCCCCTCATGTCAGGTCTGAGAAGAGCTGCTACCTGAGTACGGCTCAGCCCTGCTGTGTTAGGGGATGCTGTGGTAGGCGGTCATTGGCGGCTTAAACTTGAAGGAATGTTCTTTGGAGCGAAAAACAGACTTGGAGTGCTTCAAAATGCAGAGGGTTTACCGGCAAGATGTACATGGACCTGAGCTAAGCATCTGAAAGCAAGACCCGAGGCCGCTCTAAGGCCGGGCTACCCTTGGCCCCTGCTGCCTTGTAACTGTGGCTTCCACTTGGCCCAGCATAGCCCCCAATCCTTTGCTCATCATCACATCCTTTCAACTTTGGCTCACATTAGTGCCCAATTTCCTCTGTTTGCCAAATCAAGTTCTCAAGAGCTGGAATCTGATTGGCCCAGTTCAGTGCTTTGCTCCCAGCCTGTGGACTGGACTCTTGGATCAGTGGGGTGGGGGTGTGCAGGGGTCTGTGTAAGGCTGCCCCGCCCCTGGCAGGCCAACAGAGAGGCCTGTGAGGCGGGCTCCTGACCACCCATACATAATCACAGCTTAGAAGGTCCACGGTGTGAAATTCTGGGTACACCTTGGGAAAACGCACTTACTGCTTCCCACAGCAAATGTCAGTTTCAGCCAAGGAAATAGAAAACATTTCTAAATGCATTTATTGCTGGACCAATACTAGGGCAGGAAAGAACGAAGATTGAGTATGGGGAAAGGTGAGTATGTGGACCAGTTAATTTTAGACTTATCATGTTAAGATACAAAACTACGAATAGGATGGGGCAAAAGTAGGCTTACAGTTGTGAGTACATGAAACACAGAGTTTATTCTTGTATTATTATTTATTCATTATTGTTTTATTTTCCATATGGACAACCATAAGCCTGCTTTTGCCCCACCCTGTATTTGGTGAGAGAAGGTTGCACTGGCTGAGATTTGCTGGGTGATTATTCCAAAGACAAAGTACCCTTTAACATTTCTTCAAAGAGCCTAATAGCATAGCTGAGAAAAAAAGTTGCTTATAAAAAAATGGAAAACAAAGTAAAAATCTAAGTTCTTCCTAGTTATACTAACAGCAACTTGTATGTCCTTTTAGATTTAAAAAAAAATGTATATGTATACTATCATTTACTTATATGGAAATATGTTGTTTATTTCTCTAAAATAACATCATATACATAAATTATTATCCCCTAAAAGAATATGTCAGACATCTTAAGGTTATTAGCGCTAGCCTGCGAACTTAAGGGTCGCTGGTTTGATTCCCAGTCAGGGCACATGCCTGGGTTGCAGGCCGGGTCCCCAGTGGGGGGCACCTGAGGGGCAACCACACATTGATGTTTCTCTCCCTCTCTTTCTCCCTCCCTTCTTCTCTAAAAATAAATAAATAAATAAATAAATACTATTGTTTCTTTCGAAAAAAAATCTCAGCCCCAAGAATTCAGCAAAGATGAATTGAATTGAATTGAGTTGCCAATGCTAGCTCCCCCAGAGCCTTTATTTTAGAGTCCCTGGGTTCGGAAGCTGGGTTGGGGTGTGGCAAGAGCTACTAAGAACTTGCCAGAGGGAGGGAGATACCTTAGGGATCTTCCACAGGAGGTGGCGTAGCAGTGTCAGCAAAATCCTGCTCGAAGCTTGTGGGGAAATGATGCATTCATGAGCAGGAGGGTTTTCCTCCCCTAGAAAGAAGGAGGAGACTGAGACAGAGCCCTTCCCACCAGATTGAGACACCCTCAGCTTTCCAAGTCCTATGGCACTCATGGTGGCTTTATGGGGCTTAGAAAAGCCATTGCTTCTCATGCTTCCCTAAGAAGCCAGAGCACATGAAGCTCTGTCCCCCAAGGAGCAGGACCCCGAGGACTTGATCCCTCTGCTCTCACCTCCACCCCGGACGTACTTCTGTTCATCAGGGGCCTGGAAAGGGACGCACCGTTATAGAACGCCATCTCGTCCTCTCTCTATGCAAAGGCTGCTCTTAAAATCAGCTCAAACTGGAAAATAATAACTGTGATGGACTTGACCTTTGAGAAAGAAACATCAGATCCTCTTTCCAGTAGCCAGGCAATTCGGTACTAGGAACAAAATTGTGTGACTTACTGACAGAAAAGGGGCCTGTCGCTGTGACTCTCACCTATACAAGTGAGAGGTGGGCAAAAGGCAAATTAAAATATTATCTCGTGGCTACTTCTGCTTTGGTTCCCAGGAATTTGGTGAGTGGAAATGCAGGCTGCATTTTCCTTCCTCCCTACAGTCCAGTGCATTAGAATTGGGATAATAGACTGGCTCATGACAGGCTTTCTTTCTTTCTTTCTTTCTTCTAATGTATTTTTATTGTTTATGCTGTTATAGCTGTTCCCGCTTTTTCTTCGTTCCCTCACCTGCACCCAGCCCCACCCGCTTCCCTCCCTCAGTCAATCCCGATATCGTTGTCCGTGTCCATGGGTTGTGTATAAATGTTCTTTAGTTAATCCCTTCACCATCTTCCATCTAGTGCCTACTCTTCCCTTCCAGCAGCTGCCAGTCTGTTCTATGTATCTATGCTTCTGTTTCTATTTTGTTCATTAGTTTATTGTGTTCATTAAATTCCACATATAAGTGAGACCATGTGGTATTTTTCTTTCACTGACTGGCTTAATTCTGTTAGCAAAAATTTTTTCCCAGGTCCACCCACGCTGTTGCAAAATGTAAGTTTCTTCTTTTTTACTGCTGCATAGTATTCCATTGTGTGAATGTACCACAGATTTTTATCTGGTCATCTAATGATGGACACTCAGGCTGTTTTCAAATCTTGGCTATTGTAAATAGCACTGCTATTAACATGAAGGTGCATATATTATTTTGTATTGGTGTTTTGGGATCTTTGGAGTATATTCCCAGAGTGGAATCACTGGGTCACAGGGAGCCATGACAGGCTTTCATCCTGTGACCAGAATTAGACTTCAGGGAGGAAGAGACAGTGTGGCTATAAACAGGGAGACATCTGAAGTCAGTCTCATATTAGGCCTTGACTTGCCAAACAATATCATGGATCATTTTCTGACCAGTCAAGTGGGGAAAAGTAGATGAACCACAGGAGAAAAAATCCTTAAGCCATTATCTGCCACTAAAATCATCCCAGGCAGAGTACTTTCCTGCAGTTTTTATTGGTAAATATTTTGAAGTTCAAAGGAACAAAGAATAATCAATTTAATAATAATGATTAAGAAACAGTCTGTGACCAATTATCCAAAAACAGGGTAAAAAAATAGTTATGGAGCCCTTTAAAAACTAAGTTCCATAACAGGTGACAGATTTCTGCTTTCAGTAGTGTCAGACTAGGAAATTTTGGTCTACCTGCTTATTAAGGACAATTAGAAAATCTGGACAGAATCATTTTAAAAATCTGCTTGGAGGCACTAAAGAGCTGATAAGGTAGAAAAGAATTACCAGGTTAAGATTTGGGAGAAGATAGAAACTCTGGTGTTTAGGGTCACTTCTGCCATATACAGAAAAGGTGGTTGTGAGTTTGAGGAACTAAGCAGGGTTAGGCTTACAGGACTTGGGGAGATAAAAATTGGAGTCTAAGACTTCCCAAGGTGAGGGATCCTGATAAGCCTTTCATAATTGGATTGGTACCAATTAATAGCTATATCCTGGAAGAAAATGTAACCAGAAATAAAGTAACTCTCAAGGGGTCTGAAACCCAGCTTTAGATCCTCTCATCTCTGAATTTGGATTAAGGGGATCCAAGATTGCTAATGTTCTTGGTTATCATCCAGAAGCAAAGATAAATACTTTCTGAAGGAATGATAACATCATCCTAAACGTTAAGGTTTTTTCTTTCTTTTTCTTTTTTTTAATCTAATTTCAGGCACTCAATCAAAAACCAGACATACGAGGGGAAAAATACAGACACACAAAATAAAAATCAAGAAACAACAGACCACAAGGAATCTAGACAATGGAGGTATTAATATAGAAATTTTAATAATCATATGTGATATATCCAAAGATATAAAAGATAAAGTTGAGATTTTTGGCAGAGAAAAATCAAATGGAAACGAAAACTGAAAGTTTCAGTAACTCAAATTAAGAACTCATTGGGTTTAATAGAAGATTGGACACAGCTGAATAGAAAATTAATGAACTGAAAGATAGGTCATGAAAAAATACTTGGAATAATGAAAAAATACAGAAGAAAGAATAAAAGACGTGAGGAGTCTGTGAGAGGGTCTAACATAATGTGTAATTAGAATCCCAAAAGTAGAGAAGATAAATTGGACAGAAGCAATATCTGAAGAGACAGTAGCTGGGAATTTTTAAAAAATCAATGAAAGACATCAAGCCACAGATTAAAAATCACTATCAACACCAAGAATGACTAATAAAAGAAAAACCAAACTTAGACAAATCAAAGTAAAACTATTCAAAACATCTTTACAGAATTGACAGAAAATCACTGCCAACTTAGAAAATCTTACACTCAATGAAAATAGTCTTTGAGTCTGAAGGTGAAATAGAAACTTTTTCAGCCAAAAATAGATGAGTTTATCATCAGCAGACATGAAATGCTAGAGATTGTTTTTTTACACAGAAGGAAAATGATCACAGATAGAAAGAAGAGACATAGAAAGGAATAAAGAGGAATTGAAAGTGTAAATATGTAGGGAACATAAATATGACTGATAAAGCTTCGTGGAATTTATAATATGTATAGAATTGAAGTGCATGGCAACAATATTACATAAGGTCAGAATGGGGGAAAGAAGGATAAATTAGTGTCCTACGGTTTTTGTATTATCAGAAGAGGATAAAAATACAAAAAAAAAAAAAAAAAAAGACTTTTATAAATCAAAGAGATGTATTATAGTCTCTAGGGTAATGACTGTAAGAATAGTAAGAGTAGTCCTGGCTGCTGTGGCTCAGGGGATTGAGCGCTGGCCTGTGAGCTGAAAGATCACCAGTTCAATTCTCAGTCAGGGCACATGCCTGGATTGCGGACCAGGTCCTTTGTTGGGGGCATGCAAGAGGCAACTGATTGATGTATCTCGCACATTAATGTTTCTCTCTCTCCTTCTCCCTCCTTTTCCTTTTCTCTAAAAGTAAATAAATTTCAAAATATTTTTAATCCATTAAAAAAGAATACACATGTGATACATGCAATCACCCCTGTGCATACATGCACATTGACAGAAAAAAGGTAGAAAGGGTTCATCAAACTGTTAATTGTGGTTATTTTTTTCTTTCCTTTGCTTATCTAAATTTAAATTTTTTTCATCTAACATGTCAAGAAGAGATCATTGCCCAACAAGGGACCTCTGCCTTCTAATTTTATGATTTATCTATTTCCTTTTTCTTTTTAGCTCTTCTGAGCTAGAGCTAGATGATTAAAAGTAAAATTTGCCATTAATTTGAAGCCTGTTTGTTTAACTTAATGATATAATCTGAGTAGCTTTTCCTGTCATTAAACATTTTTATATAATATCATCTTTTAACGGCTGTAGAATAGTCTATTGTATAGCTGCTCTATAATTCACTCAGCCATTTTCTTATTGTAGGTCACTTGGATTATTTCCAATTTTTAGAGCTAATAAATACTTCTAATGAGCATTCCTCTGTACATGATTTTTCCTGAGAATATATAACTAGAGGTATAATTGGTGGGTCAAAGGACTGACAGAATATTAAGTTTTTGATCCATATTACCAAATTGCCTTTCGTTAAGGCTGTATCTAGTTGCTTTTTAATTGACCAGGTATGCGTATTGGGGATATATAATACTAGTTGTAACAGAATGCAGTATGTGTCGATGAAGCAGCAAGCTTGCTGTCCATGCTGCTGTGGTCACTCAGGGACAATTATGCCTCCCATGCAGGACTGTATGGAATTCACAGAAGGGGAGGAGTCTTATACGTTTGTGTGAATCTGGAAAGGGTTCATGGAGGTGAGGCTTGAGGGAGGTCTTGAAAGCAGGTAATGGTCTGGTCTAGAGGTCAAGGCAACAGCTGATATGAAGTAGACGGCCAACTGGCCCAACCAAGCAAGGGGGTATCTCAGAGTGGCTGGATGAGGGGAGGTGCTGTGCGCTGCCCAGTGGGCAAATCAGGCTGGCTTTAGGCTGGCTGGGGATGGGGCAGCCATCCCACGCTGGACAAGTAAAAAAGGGTCCTAGCATCCAGGCTCTGGAGCAAGGCAAAGGCTTGATGAAAGGGACATGTCTGTGTCTTCATTTGACCCCCACACTCGATGATGCCTCAGAAATGTAAAGAAATAGGGACTTTTTCTCCTTTCCATTATATTAGGGGGAAAAAGCCTGACCCTGCCAATTTGCTAGATATTCTTAGAAGAATAGTAAAAATGAAACTTTCTTTCTCTCTCAGCAGAACAGAATTAGACTCACCTTGTTACAGACTCTGTGCTGCTACCAATTAAAGAGAGAAAAGAAACTCTGCTGAGATGTTCTAACTTTCCAGCTGCTCTTATTTAATCGGAGTCGTTGAAATTCCCCCAGGACCTTAAACTAAATCGACCACCAAATATTGAAAAATAAAAACAAACTGTTAATTAGAGGGATTGCAAAGAATGCCTTTCCTCCCGTTTCGGAAAGAGGGGGGACTGGAGAAGATGTTGGAGGGATTCCTCTAAAGGTGAGGAAGAAAGAAGTTGAGGGCACCTATCTTTCTCTCCAGGGATTTCAAAGCAAAGATTTGAAAAGATGCAGGAAGACCCTGGACAGGACGGGCTCTTGTTAAAGCAGGAGGGACCTCATTAGAGACCCATGGGGGCCTGCAGGCTTCCTGCATGAGCCGAGCCTGTGCAGGACCCACCCAGAGAGTAGACACCCTGCACTGGGGACCCGGGACAGAGACGAGTGGGGCATCCCGAGCCAGCGCAGACACCAGGTGACCAAGGCAGACCTCTGCCTCCAGGAGCAGACCTGATGAGCCCGCCATTAGCTAAACACACAGCCACGGCCTGCCTGGAAGAAGCTGTTCTCACTCGGGCAGATCACCTGTCACCGCATCACCTCCTTAGCCAAAAGAAGGGTGGGGAAAACATGCCATCCATTGGCAGGGTGACTGTGATGCCCTCTCCCAGGTTAAACTTAAATTGCACTGGGCAGCAGCCAGGTGGTGGAGCTCACAGAGCCCCCACAGTGCAGGACTTGTTTCTGTGTGGACTGCCTTCTCCTTCAGAATCAGGGGTGGTTTTGTTAGGCAGGAGGGTGAATCAGGCTGTCAGAGTCCCCCAGAAACCTCTCCTGCTCTCCAATCAAGGCTTTCACTTTCTGAGCACTTGCCAGGCTCCCTCACTCTCTCTGAATCCTTAAAATAGTCCTATTACACTAAAAATGTTAGGGAACTGACATCCTGGAAAGGAATGAATGGGGCATGTCTGTTTAATGCTTTGCCTTTTAAAATTCGCATCCAATAAACCCATGTCTCTATGGTCAATTAATATTTGACAAAGGGGCAGAAGCATAAAATGGAGTAAAAATAGCCTCTTCAACAAATGGGGTTGGGAGAACTGGTATGGTACCTGCAAAAAAAATGAAGCTAGATGATCAACTTACACCATACGCCAGAATAAACTCAAAATGGATAAAAAACTTAAACATAAGCCATGACACCATAAAAGTCCTAGAGGAAAACATAGGCAGTAAAAGTTCAGATGTCCCATGCAGCAATCCTTTTGCCCATACATCTTCTAGGGCAAGGGAAATAAAGGAAATAATAAGCAAAGGGGACTGCATCAAATTAAAAAGCTTCTGCATGGCTAAAGAAAACATCATCAAAATGAAAAGGGAGCCAACCGTATGGAAAAACATATTTGCCAATGATACCTCAGACAAGGGTTTGATCTCCAAAATATATAAAGAAATTACACAACTCAACCCCAAGAAGACAGAAAATGCAATTAAAAAATGGGCAAAGGACCTGAACAGACACTTCTCCAAAGAGGACATACAGAGGGCCCATAGGTATATGAAAAAATGCTCAACATCATTGGCCATCAGAGAGATGCAAGTAAAAACCACAATGAGATACCACCTTACACCAGTCAGAACGGCCATCATCAACAAATCAACAAACAACAAGGGCTGGCGAGGATGTGGAGAAAAGGAAACCCAACTGCACTGTTGGTGGGAATGCAGACTGGTGCACCCACTGTGGAAAACAGTATGGAATTTCCTCAAAAAACTAAAAATGGAACTGCCTTTTGATTCAGTGAATCCACTGCTGGAATTATACCTAAAGAATCCTGAAACACCAATTCAGAAGAACCTGTGCGCCCCTATGCTCATAGCAGCATTAATTACAATGGCCAAGTGCTGGAAACAGCCTAAGTGCCCATCTGTAGATGAGTGGATCAAAAACTGTGGTACGTTTACACAATGGGGTACTATGCAGCAGAAAGAAAGAAGGAACTGCTACCTTTTGTGACAGCATGGCTGGAACTGGAGAGTATTATGCTGAGTGAAATAAGCCAGGTGGCAAAAGACAAATACCATATGATCTCACCTATAAGAGGAACCTAATGAACAAAACAAATGAGTAAACAGAACCAGAAGCATGGAAACAAGGAACAGACTGACAGCAACCAGAGGGGAGAAGGGAGAGGAATAAGGGAGGAAAGAAGGGGAAGGATCTAGCCAAGGAGCATGTATAAATGACGCACGGACATAGACAACAGGGTGGGGACTGACTGTGGGAGCTGGGGGTGGGCGGGGCAGGGGAGAGCAATGGGGGGAAATTGTGACAACTATAATAGAACAATAAAAAAAAAAAAATTCACATCCAGTTTGCCAGATGGTAGGAGCGATGTGGATGGTTGGCCAAGGCACCCAGAGAGAGCCCTCAGCGACCTCACGGCGGAACCGTGTCTCCCTGCCAAGGAAAACCCAACAACGCCCACCTGTGAGCCCACCTCCATGTGGCTTATCCCGATGGAAGACGCTGGCAGGAGGTGGACGTGCAGGACTCGAGAAAGTTTGAGGTGTTTTTTCCACTGGCTCCTTCCTTCTGGCTGTAGCCTCTGATACCTTAAATCTTGACACCTGCTTCTTGCTTCAGGCTACTAAATCTCAGCTATTGCTTCGGCACTTTGCTCTAGGAACAGTGTTTTTACACCGAGCCTTTGATTTCTTTGGAAGACTGTCCCCCCATTATGCTCTGCAGAGCTCTGACCCTGCCAGCGGAAAGCCTCTGTCTCTAAACCGAGTATGTGTCCCTGTCCTTTTGGGAAGAACCAACATTGCTCTGCATGCTGTGGCAAGAGAATGGTTGTTTTTGCAAAATTCCTCTGGGTGGAGTAACTTCTTTCTGGTAACTGGGGTGCACCTTTGCAGACACACTTCTCTTGTGTAAGGTTATCGCCTGGCTCCCTCATGAAAGCCCGTCTGGGTGTTATTCTCTAGTCACTTCATGGCAGATTATATTTTCAAACATGAGGCAGTAATCTCTCCCATTCCCCATGCTCTTCTGGAATGTGACCTTGACACTCTTCCCAGGTAGGGTTTTGTCTCCTTCCTCCCCATCTTGGATCTGGGTGAGCTTCTGATTGCTTCTATCCATACATAGAGCATGGCAGAAAGGACAGAAGTCAGTGGTGTGACTTCTGAAACGGGGTCGGAAAAGGCCATGTGGCTTCAGCCTGATCTTCTTGGAGGGCTCACTCCCAATGCCCCTCTTGATTCCCATCAGCGCCTAGCCCCCAGGCTGTGAGAAGCCCAAGCCATGTCGGGTGGTCCCGTCCATGGTTCTAGTTGAGCCAGCCTTCCGCTTATTCCAGCTCAGGCACCAGACAAGTGAGTGAAGAACACATCTGGGAGGTGGATTCTCTCAATCCAGCTAATGTAGCTCCCAGCTGTCCAACCCTCCCCAGCCGAGGCCCTGGACGTTCTGGAGTGGAGAGCAGCCATCCTCACTGTGCCGTTTCCAGTAGTGATCCCTAGAATCCATGAGCATAATAAATGGCTGTCGTCCTACAAAGTTTGGGGTGGTTTGTTATGTAGTCATGGTAACTGGAACATGAGCACACTTCCTAGCTGACACTGTGTGGTCCCATGGTGATGGGACTGACTGATTCATTCAGAAATGTTTGCACAACCCCCAAGGTTTAAGCTTGAAACCACAGCCCCTCTCCACCTCTATTTTAGAAGGACATCAATTCAGTGATTTGAAACAAGCATGGGTACTTAAAATCAAAAGGACACTGTGAACATGAACTGCATTGCTCAGGTCCCACTGCTATTTTTATAACATGAGGTTGCACATTTTCTTCCCTTTGCGGCAGTTCTCTCATCTTGAAACATCCATCCCTGTTTTGACCGAAGCAGAACGCCCCATGCCTTCTCTCCTTGGTTCCTGCTCCGATTACATGTGTATGTTAGGTTGAACCTTATGAAATTTCCACTTTGTGGGCCATACATGGTTAAATCTCAGCAATTTCATGGGGTTCAACCTAATGCTAACCTCCAACTCTTCCAATACTTGTATCACTGAATTGTATTCTCAGGTCCCGACCTAAATGGGACGTGCTCCCTGCTTTCCTCTCCTGTCTGACTCTGTCTAAATTGAATTATTCTGTATGATAGCATCTTGTCCTTTCCTCCACAAGCACTTATCACAACTTAGAACTATATGTGTGTTTATTGTTTAACATCTAATACTCTAACTAGACTTCTATAAACTCCTTGAGTGCTGCATATCACTGCATCCCAGCCCCTGGCATAGGGCCTGGCATATCATAGACACTCAATGAATGTCAGCTGAATTAATGTATGTACAATGTGGCTCTCTTCATACGCAGACAGTGTTTTTATTCTGTTGCCAGAGTGTCTTGTACACACTGGTCCCTGTCATCATATCTGGATCCGAATGTAAGCTCCTAGAGCATTGAGTGATTCCTAATCCTGACTGCCCATTAGAAACACAGAGGAAGATTTTTAAAAACACTGAGGGGTCTGTCCTCAAATCAATCAAATCAAGTCTCTGAGGAATGAGGCCCAGGCACGGCTGGGGACACAGTTCTGCACAGCAGAGACTCCATCTACCGAGGCGTCTGTGCCCAGCACTATGAAATCCTGACGCTTTCCCGCTGGTGCCCCAGGGGAAGAGCTGAAAACCCAATCAGCTCATTTTGTTCTCAGCCCCAGCTGACTTCTTTGGGCACATCCGATATCGCCACCAATGACTAAGGTTTTGAGAACCAACCAAACTCATTTTGCAAGTAACTTTTCCAGTGGCTATACCAACAGTGGCCTTAACCTTTTTGTAGACTTGAACAGTGTCCCCAAATCCACCCACATAAATTTGAACTCTAAATTAAAAGAGTGTGTTCTTCCAATCAAGCTCTTGACCTCTCCTTCCACTAGCGCTCCCATGCTCAGGCTCTTCCTGTAAATAAATTCTCAAGCCATTGCTTACTTTTTCCTTTCCTAGCTTTCCAACTCCAGGGGTTTTCTATAAGTCGCGATTCAAGGGGAGTCCACACGCCCAATTATTTAACTTTAAAAAAATTCTAATTTAACTTTTTACATTATTTTTTATTGTATTTTTCCATTACCACTTATCGCCCATACCATCCACCCCTCCTTACCCCACAATCTATTTAAACTTTTTAAAAATATTATGTCTTTATCCATTTGAATACTGAACACTCACTACATAGTCTTTCTACATTCCCAGGGCCACGTCTTACCCATTAGCGGATACGCTAAACTGAGTAAGTCTTGGGCCCACCCTCAATGAGCTCATGCAACCAGAAATTGAAACAAGGCGATAAGTGCTATTTGAACAAAAAGTGTCAATGGGACACAGTGAGGAAATGATTAATTACTGGCACAAGAAATAAAAGAAAGCTTCACAGAGGTGGTGTTAACTGGACATTGACAAGTAGGCGTCCACTGGGTTGGAAGCAAATGATACCTGGGCAAAAGCAGAACCTAAAAATGAGAAGAAACCCAATAGTCCTAGATGTAATGAAAATAAATCAAGCCATACATAAGTGTTTGTTTACCCTTTATTCAAACTACAGAAGGCCTTCTCCTCATTTCCTAAATATGGACCGTGCTATGCATTTGGTACCCACATTCACACACACAACTAATTCCATTTTCATAAACTATTGATTCCACCATGTTTTTTATAGCTGCTGATTTCATATACTCTTCTCATCAGACTGCAGGCTGATTATTTTACTTTGTACATATTGTAGTAATTGGATTGCTTGCTTTCATGACGCGATCACTTTTGTACACTTTGCCAGTGACACTGCTGAGGTGGCAGTTTATCTTACTTTACTGCATTGTTCTAATCAGTTTTTCCATAGCCGACTAAGCTGTTTCTTTTGGGAATAGCCTGGCAGGCAGGAAGTCTTATTTCCATTCCACTTTGCTACTCCTAGGGATGAGCAGAATTTTGAATCGGCCTCACTTTCCAAAAAATACAACCTGCCTGGTTCCAAATCAGGGGGTTGTCTCCTTTATCTATGCTGCTTACCAAACCACGCCAAAACTTACTGGCTTAAATTAATACAACATGCGGGTTGACTGGGCTCAGCTGGATGGTTCTTCTGCTTCGTGTGGCATTGAATGGGGCTGCACTTGTCCAGCTGGAGGCTTCCCTGATAGGAAACTTGTAAACTGGCTCACCGACAGTGGCTGGAAATTGGCCATGGCTGTTGTCTGCAAGCTCAGCTGGGACTATTGGCCAGAGCACCTTAGTTTTCTCCATTCAGTTTTTCCACATGGCTTGAGCTTCTCATAGCAAAGCCTGGGTTCCAAGAAGGAGCATTTCTAGCACACAAGAGTAGAAACTGCCGACCTCTCAAAGCTCAGCTTTGGAAGCTACAAGGTGTGATTTCTGCTGCGTTCTATTGGATGAAGAAAGTCACAGAGCCAGCTCGGGCTCAAGGTGAAAGGATATAGTCTCCAGCTGTGATTTCACAAATGCACAAGTCTGCTGCATTTCTTGGAAACTCAACTCAAAGGCCAGCACCACCCCATCCTTTTTAAAATATATCTTACTACCATGGAGAGTAATTAACGTCAGGAACTACGCTTCTGTTTGCACTTCTAGCACACTCTATATTGATGACCATTGGTAAATAAAAGCATGCATGCATTTTATTTTTCATTTACATTTTGTCATTATTGCATTTTTGATCGAATAGTACTTATGTGTCCTTTCTGAACACTAAGCAAAAGAGAGCTCCAATCAAAGCAAGTCTAAATATATAGGTTTAAATAGCTTTTCTTGAGAACAAAGGTGTAAACGTAAGCACAATTTGCCACTTGTTCTGCTCTGATGTTGAGATTAACCCTTAGCCATGACATTTGTCTAAGGTAATATTTTTCTAAATATTGCCAAATTTGTCTGGCATTTTACACACATTGACTTGTTCATTGATTCAACTACGTGTTCGTTCGTACATTACCTTTGTACATTGCCACTTGGAGAACACACTTTGTTGTGGTTGATGCAAAGATGAATGAGACAGAGCCCCTGTCTGCAGGGACCTCACAGTTCCAGGAACCGACATGTACACACCTTTGCCTGTAACATGCTAAATGATGATGAGGGCATCGATGCTATAAAGCAAGGGGTGAAAGAACAAGAACACAGGCAAAGGGGCACTCAGTTCTGCCTAGTAGAGTCGGGGGGGGGCTATGCAGAGTATGTGGGGACAACGGCAGATGCCAGGGGAAGGGTGGCCGAGGAGCTGGGGAATGTGCAGTGGGTTGGGTCAGAGTTGAACAGCATTGACACTGCTGCTCTTTGGCTGCCTTATTGTAAGCCCTGATGAGGTTTTTAGTAAGCAGGTGACAGTCTTGAATGATAATGCTTTTGGCGGTGTGGTCTGGGAGTTGGAGGAGGGTGTTTCAGAAAACAGCTTCTAGAAGAAGCACATGGATGGAAGAAGGGACAGCTTGAGAAGGGTAGGCGACCCTAGAAAGCCAGTGGCAGCCGTGAGGCCATTCTGGTGTGTGCCAGGCACTCTCCCTTGTCGTCCCCAGTCCTCTGTGGTCTGTTGGGGCCCCCAGGCCTCCAAGTGTGTGCCTCTGTACCCAGTTGTCTCTCCCACCTGTGGCATCATGATGGGGCTGGACTTCCTTCTCGGGCTACCAGTCCTCCTCGCCCCTTGTGCTCCCCGCATTGTGGGCTCCCCACGTGTGTCCTGTCAGACATTTTCCCTCGGTCGTGCTGCCCATGGCACACCCACCTCCTGGTGACCCCCTCATCCCTCGCTTTGTTGGGATAAAGGCCACAGAGCCCTGGCTGCTGCACAACGCTCAGCTTCTGGAAAAAAAAGAGAAAAATGAGATTAAATTTCAAAGCCCTTTATAATCTGTAAAGTTGTGTGCAAACAGTATTATTGCTATCATTATGAGTTCCAGAATTCTGCAAGTCCTTGCTGGTAAGAAGCCTGCATGTTTTTAATTTCCTCTAAGGCACTTGGCAGAGTTTTTTTGTTGCTATATATGTCCTCAGTAGGTAATAATATGTGATGAATAGTAATAATGTATAGTTTACTCAATATCTGTGTTTATCCCTTCCAAGGACTGGGGTCTGTGGACAATTTTAAAAAGTGCACCAAAATTTGCCCTGGCTGGCATGGCTCAGTTGGGTGGAGTGGCGTCCCGTACACCAAAAGGTTGGGAGTTTGTTTCCTGGTCAGGGTATGTACCTAGGTTGTGTGTTTGATCCCGGATCAGGGTGCATATGGGAGGCAACCAATCAATGTCTCTCTCTCCCTTCCTCTCTCTCTAAAATCAATAAACATATTTAAAAATTAAAAATATATAAAAAATAAAAAGTCCACCAAATTTCAATCGTTCTTTGTTGATTCTTTCCTTTCCATTTTTGGAATATTAATAAAATAGCTGCTGGCCACAAAATCCTGCATATCATGAGAGTATAGGGACAAAGAGAAAGATGAGAAGCTATTGGAACCATAAGATAACACTTCCTACCCGTGAGGGTGACTGTAACAGAAGACAGGTAATAACAAGTGTTGGCGAAGATACGGAAAAAATCGGAACCTTCGTCCATTGCTGATGGAAATGTAAAATGGTGCTTTTGAAAACAGTTTGGTAGTTTCTCTAAATATTTAACAGTTACCATGTGACCCAGAAATTCCTCTCCTAGATATGTAGCCAGGAGAATTAAAAACATATGTTCACATTAAACTTGTACATAAATGTTCACTGCAGTATTAATAACAGCCCAAAGTGGAAACAATCCAAACATCCACCAACTGATGAATGGATAAGCAGAATGTGATATGCACACACAACGGAATATTATTCTGCCACAAAAAGACATGACATACTGATACATGCTGCAACATGGTGCACCTTGAAAGCATTAAGCTACATGAAAGAACCCAGTCAGAGAAGACCACATATTGTGTGGTTTTGTTTATATGAAAAGGCAAATCTACAGAGGCAGAAGTAGAACAGTGATTGTCTAGGATTGGTTATCGGGGAGGGGAGAGGGAGTGACTGCCAGGGGGTATGGGTTTTATTGGGAGAGGATGAACATGTCCCAGAATTGATGTTTGCACAATCCTGTAAATATACTAAAAACCATTGAATTTTACATTTTAAGTGGGGGAACCGTATGGCATGTATATAAATGATATCTCAGTAAATCTCTTGAAAAAAGAAATTATTGCCAAGAGAGATTTATAAGCATGTCAACTTTTGTTAGTGTGCATCTGCCTTCTAGTTCTGATTATTCCTTCATGATGAGCTCCTCAACTCCAAGAGTGAGGTCCTGCTACAATTCTCTCCTCTCCCTGCAAGGGGGCTACGGGTGTGGTTTGCATCTGAGTCTTAGCCTGCCTGCCTTCCCCAGAATCCTTAGTGGGCCATTTCCTGCTTCTGCAGCGTTAGTCCTGGTCCCTCAG
The DNA here is from genome assembly GCF_987537825.1 of Furipterus horrens. Lineage (NCBI taxonomy): Eukaryota > Metazoa > Chordata > Mammalia > Chiroptera > Furipteridae > Furipterus > Furipterus horrens. Next base: position 11,875,528 of record NW_028327179.1, read on the forward strand.
GCTTTATAAATCACACTCTCCATTCTTCCTTCTGACTTTAGAATGATCTTAGATGCTTTGTATAAACGACGAGGCAGCACATAAAAATAACTAGTATCATACCGATATGTCTCATCTGGTATTTCGGGGGATACGTACGAGTAAGTTCTAGCCACAGAAAGTTGTCTCTCATCCAAATGGAGGACCTAGATTTTTTATTTTGTTTTATTGATCAGTGAGGATGCAATGATATTTTACTTCGTAGTTTTGCTGTAGGAGTGACATCTACCCAGCCTACTGTGAGTGACTGCCGGGACAACTAAGTGAGCCAGGCATTCTATAGTGTGTAGGAGGCGACCACAGAAAAGGCAGCTCTCTGGATTCATGGGCTGGGCCAACCGCGCGTCCCCAAACTGTAAATGCAACTTGAAGTATACGACTTGCTAAGGGAGCACTTTGCTGCAGACAAGTTGGAAGAGTCTGTTTGAGAGTTGAAGTCAGACCGTTTTGATTTTTACGTAAAGACAGTTAAACATTGTCTTGACAGGTTTATTCTAATTTGGTAAAAGCAATAATTTTATGGGATGGTAACTGTTTCCTTGCAGTCGTGATTCCTGCTGTTAATCTCACATTTTCTCCTAATTGGCAGATTGATGGGCTCCCAAGAATTTGCTCAAAAAACCATTTGCAGAGGAAGAAAGACAAACCAGAGGGGCTTGTTTTCTCCTGAAATACTACTCCTAATAATGTGGGTGAGGGGTCTATTTTTGCACGCCATTTACAAATTATTTCTGGCATATTAATGGACCTTTGGCCATTTAAATTTAATTTGTATGACGGTAATATATGTGCTTAGTTTAAGAGTCAAAGCCTACTACAAGACTTATAAAGAAAAACAGCATTTTCCCTCCACTGAATCCCCTCCCCCAATTCTGCTTCCATGAGATTCTAGGAAATTCCTTTCACCTCTTTAGCCATTCCTCCATTATTTACCATCATATTTCTAAACAACAATATTATACTGCTTTTTAAATTATTCAGTTATGGATATTATCCATTACCTTCCTGCTATGGAAGATCAGAACTCAGCTCTCTTAAATCCCTCCCCCTTAACATCCTTGGAATTCCTTTTTTTTTTTTTTTCTTTTCTTCTCTGTTGGATCTTGTAGTTTTCATCTGTTCATTTGTTGTTATTGTTGTTAATGTCATGCCTTACTCTTTCTTAACTGCCTTGTTTTGGTGGAGCATATTTTCTAGTATGTTTTTGAAAATGACACATGGAAGATACATTTTGAGATCTTGTATTTCTTTCCAGTCAAAGCTTAGCTGGGTATAAGATTCTAGTTTGGAAATTATTTTCCTTTATGGCCTCAAAGATATTATTCCATTGTCTTCTAATATACCTCTCTCTCTCACGCGCGCGCGCGCTTTTATTCTTCACCCCCAGAACTCTACAATATATGATGATATGCTTTGTTGTGTGTCATTTTCATTCACTGGTCAGGGCCTTTGCTAAGCCCATTCAGTCTGAAAACTCACGTCATACAGGGAAGTTTTCTTGTATAATTTCTTTGATAAATCTTTGGTTGGTTTTATCTGTCCTGCCTTGCAGAAAGTAGACTTTCTGAATTCTCCAACTTTCTGTTCTCCGTATTTTCCCCTATCTATTCTATTTTCTGGAAGAAGTCATCAATTATCTCCCAGTTTTATTACATATAAGATTTCTGTTATCATGTACTTAATTTCCAAGAGCTTTGTATTGTTCACTAGAAATTCCTCTTGTCCATCATCTTGCTACTTTACTTACTCTTTGAGGATATAAATCATTGTTTCCTGCTCCCTGCATTGCCTGTGTTCTGTACTATACTTACACCATGGGACAAGTAGCTCAGTGTGCAGCTCACACAGCTTGAACCAAATTAACAGGAGAAAATCACTATTACAATTTTCTCCTTTTTGTTTCTGGAGATACTGCACCATACTGAGTCTCTTCCTCATATATTTGGCCTCTCCTCTCTCCCTTCAACTCATCCTCTTCTCTCCCTTAATTGAAGGCCTATCACTTGACAGATCTGCTACTCTTTTATTTTTAAACTTGAAAAGAAAAATACTCTGAGAGGTTCCTTATTCTCATGGCTTCAACTATTATGTCCGTGTGAATCTATGCTGCTTCAATCTACATTTCCAAACTGTCTTGTACGCAAGACCTGGTTCTAGATCAACTATTGCCTTTTAGACATTTCTCCTTAAAGATTCTGACACACTTTAAATGCAACATGTTTGCACCAAACTAATTTAAACCAGTTTTTCACAGAATTAACTTCTGCTCCCAGCAGCATCCCCTTTCTCTCAGTTTCTCAGACATGAACCTCAGGAACTACCTATTAAACATTCTTGCCTGTAATTCTACTAGATATCAACACTGAGCTGATGCTAACTCAGAATCCCGCATATTCACATATTTCTTCCCATTTATTACTATCCTTTTATTGGGGGGCATAGCTGAGGGGCCCAGTGCTATGAAAGGTATCAGACACGGTCTCTGTTCGAGGAGCTTATAATCAATTATCTGGAAGTTAGGGGGGTGTGAGGTTGTCTTCTAGATCCTGACTGTTGTAGGTTGGGTTCTCGAGGAAGCAGATTCTGAGTTGGAGATTGATGGGCAGGAAGTTTATTGGGGGTACCCTTAGGATCAACACCTGAGGAAAGGAGCAGAAGGAAGCAGGATTGGGCAAAGGGAGAAGTTGAGCTGTGATGTGGTCTTCATGTCCTCATCGGACACTAAGGGAAGTTCTGAAGCTCCTCAGAGTTGTCCCCAGCTGGGGAATCGGGGCCAGAGCTGTGTACTGCCAGGGACCAGAGATTGGCTGCAGGCCATCGTAGGAAAGGGGTGGTGTTGGATGTAGCAGCTCTCCTTAGGAGAGAGAATCCCTAAGGGTTTTCTGCCAGCAGCACTCCAGCTGCTGGGAGTGGCAGGCCTTCGTCCCTGAAGGGGCGTGTGGCTTGCGGTGCCTTTTGGCATGCACCAGATCTGTAGACTGACGCTCGGCCTTTGACACCTTAGCAGTAGATAACAAATAGAGGTTGGTTGGCTGAGTAAAAAATTCAGGAAGAATGAGGTAACCTTTCATTCATTCATTTTGTAATATGCTAACCATGCAGTCAGACTGTGTTAAGTATTGCATTTAAAATGATAAAATTCACAGGTGCTGCATTAAATAAGCGTGCAGTCTGGTGGGGGGAGGGTACCAAAAAGTAAGCAAACAGTATAATACAGTGAGAATCATAGAACAGAGGATTATGGTCTAAAAGTATATTTTCAAAGAAATTTTAGGACATAATAAAATGCCTGAGAGAGAGAGAGAGAGAATACAAACCATATAAGCAGTTTTGTTTAATTACTCATTTTCCAGCACATATTTTTGTTAAACTGATTGTTAAATAAATCCCTTGCAATCTGATCTTTAAACTTTCTGAACCATATGTTAAAGTTACCAGTCACCTAGAAACACTGAACGTGCTGAACTGTTTTCTTCCAATATCCTCCTTCTCTTTTTTGCTTTTCGGTATTGTCCAAATTTTCTATAATAGCATTGGTGGCTTTTATAACATGGGGGAAAATACTTTAAAATACAGCGTGAGAGTGTTGTGACCAAGCCACGTGAACAGAGGAAAACCCAGAGCCGTCGGTAAGAGAGAGGGTCTTGGAGGAGGCGTCCGGCCCGCCGAGTATTGAAGACGCGTTGGAACTGGGGGAAGAGGGCGGGTGCACGTGGTGCTGGCACTTGGAGGACATTTCAAGCAGAAAGAATGGCAATGTGCCCCTGCCTCTGGGTGTGAAGAAGCAGAAAGGCTGGGAAACAGGGAGCCCCTGCGCCCTAAGAGGTGAGGCTGGAAGGGCAAGAAGGGCTGGAGGGGTCGGGAGTGCGGAAGCCCTAGTCAGGCACCTGCTTGTCACCTTATGCCGGCCGAAAAGGAGCCACCGCCGAACCGCGTGCTGCTCAGTGGGCGCTGTTTGGTGGCACTTCGGAATAGAAGCAAACATCGATTCAGAAGGAGAAGTTTCCTGGCCATGGCGAGGTGACCTCCTTCGGGCAGGCAGGGAGGTCTGCTGAACGCGGAGAGAGGGCAGCGAGCCAGCCCAGGCTCCCTCTGCACACTTCACAAGCAATAGCCAAGGTCTGCAGGCAGCCCCCGTCCCGGGACCTGAAGTCTCCACAGGTCACTCGCTGTGGTAACTGTGAGCAGCCCTGGAGCCCACTACGAACACAAGCTTGGGCCGTCCTGGCTAATGCTGCAGGAATGCGTTTTGCTGAGCCCTTGTCTTACCTTTGCCGAGCTCAGCACCGCTCCACCGCGTGTGCCAGCTGGGCTGGGTGCGCGGGGCCAGCCTGTGGGTCTGCTCTTTTCCCGGGCGCCTCGGGGAGCCCCGACGCTGGTCCCCCGTCCCGCCTCCATCCCCTCTCTGTGTGCGGACAACTAGCGGGCACCGCAGGTCACCAGGCTGTCTCCTGCGCCGGTCCTTCCTCTGCCGGCCCTGCCAGCACTGCCTCGTGGACTCTGACCCCTCCCACTCGGAGGGCTGCCGTGTGCTTCTGACTGCAGCCCCGCCCCCTCCTCCTGGCCCCTCCGCCACCTGCACATTCTGGGAAGCAGAGATGCGAGGGAGTCACTTACCTGCTCAAAACTTGACTGACTCCAGTCATCTCTGGCAGAATCCAAACTTCCCAGCCATTTCTTTTGTACTTTCATTTTTCTTGTTTTATTTTATTTTATTATTTTTTTAATTTTTCTATTACAGTTTACTTTCAATATTATGTTGTACTGGTTTCAGGTACACAGCATAGTCGTTAGACAATCATATACTTTACGAAGTGTTTCCCCCAATATTTCCAGTACCCACCTGGCACCGTACATAGTCATCACAATATTATTGGCGATATTCCCTATGCTGATTTATGTCCCTGTGACTATTCTGTAACTACCAGTTTATACTTCTTCATCCCTTCAGCTTTTTCACGCAGCCCACAGCACCCCTCTCCTCTGGCAACCACCAGTTCGCTCTCTGTGTCTATGAGTCCGAATCTATTTTGTTTGTTCATTTATTTTGTTCTTTAGATTCCATATAACAGTGAAATCATATATTTGTCTTTCTTTGGTTTTATTTCACTGAACATAATACTCTTTAGGTCCATCCATGCTGTAGCAAATGGTCAGATTTCATTCCTTTTTAGGGTTGAGTAATATTCTATTGTATATATATACCACGGTTTTTTTAATCCACTCATCTATTGATTCCCTGCCATTTTTAAATGCATGTCACACACACAAGGCGCTCCATGATCTGGTCTCAGCCCACCTTTGCAGACCTGCCTCCCACTGTCTCCCACCATCTCCCAAGTGCTTCTTAGTCTGCAGCTCACTGGGCACACTTGCCGTCAGAGACAGGGACACTGCAGGACTAACCCCCCACCACCATCCTGCTGAGGTTATGATATTGTGCTTTCTTCTCTGCCAGGTTGAGGTGGGAATTAGACTGACCCAGGTTTTAATCCTGTAATAGCATTATTCAGTATATGACCTAGGAAGAGATACTGAACCTCCTTACAGTTCCTCATTTGTAATGTGCAGAATTCTTACTATCTCCCTCAGAGGGCTGTTTTGAGAATTAAGTGAGATAATGTTTGTGCGCCAGAATGTGGGAGAGAACTTATCCAGTTGTCCCAGCTTTTAACTAAATCTCCAAGATGGAGACCTTAGGTGATAAAGAACCCCACATTTGAAAGAGTGGAACAAGACATTCCCCAGGACCCACAAAGAGGGCCCTAAGAGGTCCAGCCTTCCTGGTCCCAGCAGGCAGTGAGGAGGCTAGCGATTCACTGAAGTTCAGGGCGCTTACCTATTAATTTGCCCGGTAGTCTCATCTCACCACAGACAAGAGGGCAGAACCTCCCTCGTGATCCAAAGTGAGACTTTTCCCCCCAAATACCCTCCTCAAAAACATCCCCTTTCCCCTACTCTTGGTGCCTCAATGTCCCCTCACACAAAGATGTTAATTTAACAAATCACGATACCACCACACATGCACTCTCCCAGGGAGAAAGGTGGAGACAGGCAGCCAGCTCCTGCCAGAGCAATTGGGTGCTGGCCAGTGAGGTTGCTGCAGCCAAGTGTCTTGTTTCTCAAAAGCTCTGCTGAGAATTTATTGCCCCTCTTCTTCTAGCCGAGGAAGGATGGTTGTAAGGTTGCCAGCTTGCTCAAATAAAGAGAGGATATTGAGTCATTACGGGGGCAGCCCCTGAAGTCAGGCACAGCTGGTCTTCACGAGGATTGCAGATGGCCGCAGGGAAGCCATGAGAGATCCAGGCAGATTCAAACCTGACCTAAGTCTAAAGTTCTGTTTCAGTCTGGACTGGACTTTGTTGTATCTGCAATAATTTAGAGTGACCAGGAGAGATAGGTACCCGACATTGTCCCATTTTTGACAGATTGTGTTTGAAGGAGAGAAATAACAATGTTTCTAGATTTAAGCCTGCTTCATTGGGCCCATTCGGTAAATAAATATATTGACTATGTACAAACAGCACAGTATTTGGCATATAGTAAGTGCTCAATAGTTATTAGCTATACAGATAATGGTTATTATTATAGTACTATCATCTAGTACCTGGCATACAGTATTATTACTAAAGTTATTTATGTGTATTATCTCTCCCTCAAATAGACCAACACTCCATTTATTGAATTAATTGTAGTAGGTGGGGGAAGAGCAAACTGCATGAACCTGACTTCTCGGTACCCAACAGTGAAGAGCCATGGGCCTGTGCTGGGAGCACTTGACGTTGGCATTAGAGCTTTATGTTCATTGGTTCTGACCAACTAGCACAGGCGTGCTGGACTGGATTCTCTTCCCTTATGACTTCTGACAAGAAGCAGGGGCAACAAGGTATAAGCAAAAGAGGGAAGGGGAAAGAAAAAGGACATTTCTAGGTGGCCTACTATGTGCTAGGGACTGTGCTGGGCCCTTTCCATTTGCTCTCTCATTTAATGAAATGAAATAATGCAACTTGTGGTTTGCATTATTAGCCAGAGAGAACACGGAAACATAGTTAAATGTGAGATGCTTGCACAGAGAACTATGAGCCTTCTTTCTTCCATTATAATTTTTGTGTAAACATAACACAACAAGAGTTTAAAGATGGAGCGTCCCTGGGCACAAGCCTAAGAGTTTCTAATATAATCAAAATCCTCTTATTTATTTTCTTGCCTAAGTGGCTTCTCCCAGGAGGACAGCAGTTGCCTTTCCTTCATTCTGTGCAGCAGTGGCTGCAAATTAATGTCCTCTGCCATCAAAACAACTATACACACCTCTGCCAGATGTAGTTATCGCATCCAACAATAGACACAGCCTAGAGACAGTGGAGTTTTAAACCCCAGATCTTAGAAATTCTGGGCAATTAGCCACTCCCTTGGAGAAAGAGCAAGGAAGGGCAAGGCTGCAGTAAAACAAAACCTTGTGGTGATAGCTGCTGATCCAAATAAAATCTCCTTTATGCTTCTAGACACTTCTCCCAATCTATAAGCTGGAGTGAGTGACTAGAAGTGATAAATAGGAGGAAAGACAAGGTGAAGAATGGGGAGGTGATGGATAATTAGCAAGTTCTCAGCTTTGAGGGAGTTCAAGATGGCAGGTGTTAGTTGGAGAATGCCTTGACTTTCAAATTGAGAAAGCAAGATGTAAGCCTAAGAAAAAGTCATAGAAATGTAGCTTTAGAGAGGATTTTTGAATCAAGATACATTTTAAGCCCATCAAATGATGTCCTATGAAATTAAACTCATATATATACACAAACCTACAGAATCAAGTTTAGAAACTTCTTGTATGAAAGAATACTGGTTTTAGAATAAACCTTTCCTGACATGGATCTTAGCCTCGTTGTACCTGGAAAGAATTTGCTCCCAGAGACTTGGCTTTAAAAGGTCTGCTGGAGACAGGAGGTGAATTCAGTCATAAATACATCTCTGTGATGTGGTTCAGTAAAAACTCCATGTGCCCTGTTCAAACAATATTACTTTATTTTTCACTACTTGTGTTGAACAATTCTAAAACACAGCTCTCCTTTTGATTGGCTTTTGGGTTTATATATATGGAAAAGTGGGTCTAATAAGTCCACTTAGCTCAAAGCTCATGAGAAACGGGAGTCCCTCACTTAGTGTCTCAGATTTCCGCTGTGAGTAACATCTCCCCAGCAGACTCAGTCCGCTGCCTACTGGATGTCCAGTCTCTTTTTGTCCCTGACGTCAGAAACATCATTCTGCCCAGCAGCAATACATTCAACTCCAAATACTCACTTCTCAAGGCTCCCTTGCAGCCAGACTAATACTTGTTGAATATGTCTTATTATACCGAGGGATCCCCTCAACTGTATCCATGGTTCCAGATTTTATTCACAGAATATTACATTAAAAAGGAAATAGTTGTTTAAGGCCCCAGTAAGATGAATCAGGGTAAACCACCTCTTCCCCATTTCTTGCCCACTTATCTGGAGAGGAGTCATTCTAGAACTAGGAGTCACTTTAGAACTAAGAGTCATTCTAGAACTAGGAGTCATTCTGGAACATTTGATTTGTGGCATCAAGAGAGCCCTGATGCTAGGGCAAGATTTCTGTCATAAAGTGAATCAGGGTTTATATTAGAAAGTTCTTAATTCAGAGAAAGAAGTTTTATAAGATTTCAAAGAATGCTCACCATTGACTCTCTTTTAAAAAAATGAAGACCCCAGGATTGAAGAATCATAGGTACTTTAAATTTTCTTTATACTTTTTGTGTGTTCCAAATATTCCACAATAAAGATCTACTCTGTAACCAGGGAAAAAGAAAAGAAAAACAAAGATATTTTGGAGTATAGTAAAAAGTTTTAAGGAAAAAAAAAAATAAAGGCCTAATAAGTATAATTTCCTTAGAGAATAGCATTGCATAAACTATAATAATATTAATAAAAACAAATACATATAGTCCTTGATGTAGAATGGTTCGATTTTCCAATTTTCTGATGGTGTGAAAGCATTATGCATTCTGTAGAAGCCATACTTCAAATTCTGAGTTTTGATCTTTTCTTGGACGAGCATTATGTGGTACAATACTATGTCCTGATGCTGGGTAGCAGCAGCGAAATGATTTTGCCCAAGTGCAAGCTAATGTAAGTGTCTGAGCACGTTTAAGGTGGGCTAGGCTAAACTATGATGTTCTGTAGGTTAGGTGTATTAAATGCCTTTCTACTTAACAATATTTTCAACTTGTGTTGAGTTTATCTGGACACTGCCCCATCATAAGTCAAGGAGCAGCTGCTTCAGGATTAACATTTTCATCAGCTGTGTTTTGAAGGTCAGTTGCAATTTTCTTCTACCACGTGTGGATGCCAAATAGCTAAAAATTTTAATGTCTAAGGATTTAATAATATACTCTGCCCAATTCCCACTGATCTAATAATTTTTCTCCTTGAGGACAGACAAGAAGAACCCATTATCTTCGCTCCAGGATTCTGCGTACAGAAACAGCCTAAATCTTGGGGCTAGAAACAACAATTGAACAAATCCAAATTAACTCCCAGCTAATAATGGTATGACCTTTGGTTAGGGAAGATATCCCAAGAGAAATGTAAACTATTTGAAAACATCCTGTTACTAAAACTTGAACATGAAAAGAATAACAACTGGACTGAACCCAACAACTTAACTCTAAGCACGCATGAGTTTGGATCCTGCGAATACATTTTCAGCACTTACAGTTTTTCATGTTCTCTTATATGATAGCATCCCTACCATGTGAAGAAAGACCAATGGCATTTACGACTCTCTGAAGAACAGGTTGGAAGCAATCAGCACCCTCACTCCTGGCCTGGGATCTAGCCAAGTGTGTTATAGAATCCTTGATCCTTGCTGGAGTCTCTCGTCCAACTTCCCTGCAAGGCTCACCCCGGGGACTGATTACAACCATCTGCTAAGAGCTGTTCCTCTGACCAGACAAATTAAAAGCTACAAATTATCAAACAGGAAGAGTACAAGAACAACAGGGCACAATGACCAGATCTTAAACCATGCTTGGAATTTATAATCCCCAAACAGCTGCACATGCATCTAGCTGAGATCTCAGAAGGTGTGGGTCAAGTGTCCAGGGAGCGACGGGCTGAGGCTGCATTCCCACTGGAGCTGGGCCAGTTGATCTATGTGTCCAGGGGCTCCAAGGCAGCGTGTGACTGTTATCGCTACGTTTTCTCTGTTTACAGTCCAGCTCCGTTTGAGAGACTTTGTGGAATGGCTTTTTGGTCTGGGTTGTTTCTTTATTGGCTGATTTACTCTTTCAAGATTTTTTTTTTAAGGCAAAAGAATTGTAATAGGAAACCTGCAGCATGTTAAGAGTTAGCTACTCTCTTGGAAAAAGTGGAGTGATTAACTAAACACTTTGAAACATGCAATGTGTGATCAATATGTGGAGAGGGAGGATCAAGATGAGGAAACCTGAACTAGAAAGAGGAGGATTTCAGTGTTAACACCGTGTAAAACCCAAGTGTTCCTCTGGTAATGAGCTGTGACTACAGATCACAAGGGAAAACCGCCTATTGCTTTCTTAAAAAAAAAAAAAAAAAGATAAGGATGTCTAGACAAGAAAATTATTAGAGATCTTGTCTTAAATGTTCCTCTACTGGAAAATATAAAACCACATCCAGTTCTTTCTCCCTTTCCTGCTATTTCACAACCAGAACCCAAGAGGCGAAGGGATTATGGATGAAATTGCCTGGGACCCAGGGTCATTCCAACATAAAAGACAAGCAGAAGCCACCACGTAACAGAGGTTTCTTCTCATCTTTATCAACAGTAGGTGCTTTGATGGTAAGGGTCTGTGGCTGATTTTTTACACCCCATCCCCCACAAACCCTGTGTCAGTCACAGAAAAGCCTCTCAATAAAAGCTGCATGAAGTGAATTGTAAGAAAGAATTTTTCTTGACCTTGTTCTTTAAGTTCTATGTTCTATTAGTTGCTGTTTATACATGAATTGTACACAACTCTTAGGACAGATTAAAGAAGGACAGAAAAGGAGGACAAAAGGGTTTGGGATAAAGAGTGGCATGTGGCCTTGATTGCCCCTTGTTAAATGAGGAAGATGGACGACGGTGACCTCTCAGCCTCTTCCTGTTCTAACACATGAGCTTTGCTGCATCCGCCTGTTTCATGGCTATTTTTTGCTTTTAGCATCTATCAATTCAAACCTCCTCTGAAATATTGCATTTTCTATTCATCCCATCACTATTAATCTAAAATGTTGGAATGCCCAACAAAGAGGAGCTTTAAATAAAATATTTATTAGATAAAATATGAGACATCTCTGTACCAGAATACGATGGACTATGTGGTTGCTGAAACATTGATCATGTCAGTAGATGGCCACTTGTTATGTGGAAAGTTGTTCATAAGTAAAGAAAAAGTTAAAAATCATGTTATTATAGTAAAAAAAAAAATCCTTGGAATATCTGGAAGGAGATTCACCAATACATGATTATATCCAGATGGTGGGATTGTGAGTGACTTTTATTGGGGCAGGGGGGGCGGTTAATGTATTTTCTAATATTTTTACAACAAACATAGATTACTTGTGTTATAAAAATAGGAAAGAAATAAGAAACTGCATCTCAAATCATCCTTAAAAAAGACTGCTCAAGCTATTCTTAAACCTTTCTGCAGAGGGGCATTCCTGGCCCTGCATTTATCCATTCAAGGCTACGGAGCTTCTTAGTGACTCCACAGCAGAACGTCAGCTTCCACTTGACCTTGAATTCATCCTCCAGCTGGCATTAGCGCCACCTCTGCCAGGCTCTTCACAAACATTGCCTCTCCCCTGACTCTCTAGACTGGATCCAGTCAGCTTCTTCTAGGCTCCTTCTTGGGTCGCAGAGCTGGAAAGCTAAAAGCTCCACTCCCAGACTCCTTTGCGTCTGTAGTTCTGAAGGCAGTTCAGGTTCTGCAGTGAGATGCTCTTGCATGAAGATTAAACGTGAGGAGCAGGCAGAGGCTCTCCGCCTGCAGTGCTGCTGGGCAAGCAGATCTTGACAGATGTGGCTGCAGCAGTCCAGCTCCACCAGCACGCACATGTGGGGTGGCTGTGGAACTGACACAGTGGTGGCAGTGACATTCCTGGCAGTTTCCTGACCTCTGCCTCACTGCCACTGTGGTGTGACATTGAAATCAAACATCCAGCCTAAAGAACCCCCTGGATTATTCCTCCAGCCCGTCCAGTGATTTTGGAAGGCGCCCAATTTCCTGTGTTTCATCCCTTTCTGCTTGACCCACTTGGGGTGGTTTCTTTTTCCTGCATTGAACCCTGAGAGACACATCATCCAGGCAGTCTGCTGGCCACGCAAAGCCTGGTTTGGGTCCCACCTTCTTGATGAAGACTTCACTGAAGACTGCACGGATCTAACTAACAATGACCTCACCTCATGGATCCACTAACTGAGAGTAGTGAAGACAGACTGCTGAGGGCCCCCTTGGACAGCCTTTATTTGTTTTCTGTTGGGGTTTCGTGTTAAGATTTCCTTGAACAAAGTGTTCCATATCAAAAAGAGCTTCGGAACCCACCAGCCCACCCCTAAGACAAGGATCCTCTTGCACAGAATATGCCATTTTTGGCAACATCTCTGTGATGTTGTAACCAAAGGAATAGAGACAAGAATGAGGTTCGTTCTCTGTTTCCTTGAGGTGAGGGACTTGCACATTTCACTTAGGCTCCTTTCATGGACATACAAACCCACCCTCCCGTTCAGGTTGAGCCTGGCCCCATGTTCAGCATGATGGAGCAACTGCTCTCCATCCTCTTTTGCATCCTCTCTAGTCTGTGCAATCTCTCCCCACCTGCATTTTAAAATCTATGTCTACCCAAAGTGAAATTTTGGAACTTTCTGCAAAAAAGATTGGTGGTTTACATCATTTGGTACAGAGGACTGGGGCTGCAAGGAAACTGGCTTCTAGTGAGAGCCTTCCTGTGCTCTGTCCAAAACTGAGAGGTCAGAACAGAATTTCATTTTTCAGCCCTACAGCAGAGTAGTTCATCTGCCATACACACACAACTAGCAGTTGTAGATTGAATACATTTCTCCACAAATACCTTTCTCTGTGAATCTGAACTTGAAGACCCACAAAATTTTTTTGTTTGAACTGCAGTTTCTATAGAGGCCTAGACAGACATGCTGCATCTCCCTCCACAACTAAGAAGGAATACAGCTACCTCAGAACTAGAGACAACCAGAAGTTCCAGAAAACCGAGCTGCATGGAAGTCCTACAAACAAAAATACAAAGAAGAAATACTTATCCAGACAGGTAGGAGTGGCAGAGAGGATGTGATGTGGTGGCAGCAGCAGTGGCAGCAGCGGCAAGCCGGCAGAAAGCACAGTTACACGTTTTAAAAAGTTGGGTGAGAAACCTGGGGAGCACTCCCAGCACCAGACCAGACCGCACAGCTCACAGTCCCAGCGCCAGGGAAAATAAAGCCTCATTGCTTCTGACTGCGCAAACAAGTGGGGGTTGGGGCAGAGGCAGAAACTGCTGGTCTTTCAGCAGAGTCCACTTGTTTAAAGGGTCCCCATGACCTCTAGAATATCCACAGACCAACCCACTCTGGGAAACACAGCCAGGGCAACAGCTAGAGAGGTTCCAGTCCCATATGAAAGTGGGAGAAGTGCCTGGAAAAGGATCAAGTGTTGGGAAAGCAGCATTGCTCCCTCTCAGACCCTTCTCCCACGTACAGCACCACACAACATGATGAAGTGGGTCACCCACTGACAAATATCGAAGGCTCTTCCCATTACAACATAACAGGTGCAACAGCTCTACCTGAGACACAAAGGCAAACAAACACAGGAGCCTGTCAAGATGAGGAGACAGAGAAGTATGGCCCAAAAGAGGGAACGGATCAAGGTCCCAGTGGGAGAAATAAGCAATAAGGAGATAGCCAACCTAACAGATATACAGTGCAAAACACTGGTGATAAAGATGCTCATAGGCTTGACAGATATGCTTACGTATGGCAAATGCATAAGGGAAAAAATGAAGGTTATGCTAAATGAATGAAGAAAAATCCACACAAACCCAATGGTGAAAGGAAGGAAACTGAAGTTCAAATCAATTATGTGGAACATAAGGAGAAATAAACAGTCAACCAGTACAGAAAGAGGAAACAAGAATTGAAAAAAATGAGGAGAGGCTTAGGAACCTCTGGGACAACTTTAAACGTGCAAACATCTGAGCAATAGGGGTGCCAGAAGGAGAAGAGGAAGAGCAAGAAATTGAAAACTTATGTGAGAAAATAATGAAAGAAAACTTCCCAAATTTGGTGAAGGAAATAGACATACAAGTCCAGGAAGCACAGAGAGTCCCAAACAAGCTAGACCCAAAGAGGACCACACCAAGACACATCATCATTAAAATGCCAAAGGTTCAAGATAAAGAGGGAATCTTAAGAGCAGCAAGAGAAAAGCAGAGAGTTGCCTACAAAGGGGTGCCTATAAGACTGCCAGCTCATTTCTAAAAGAAACTTTGCAGGCAAGAAGGGACTGGCAAGAAGTATTCAATGTGATGAAAAGCAAGGACTTACAACCAAGATTACTCTATCCAGCAAAACTATCATTTAGAATGGAAGGGCAGATAAAGTGCTTCCCAGACAAGATAAAGCTAAAGGAGTTCATTATCACCAAGCCATTATTATATGAAATATTAAAGGGACTTATTTAAAAAAAGGAAGATCAAAACTACGAACATTAAAATGACAACAAACTCACAACTGTCAACAACTGATTCTAAAAAATAAAAACAAAGTCCAACTAAGCAAACCAGAATAGGAACAGAATCATAGGTATGGGGATCATTTGGAGGGTTATCAGCTGGGAGGGGGAAGGAAGAGAAATGGGGAAATGGTGCAGGGATTGAGAAGCAGAATTGGTTGATACAAAATAGACAAGGGGAAGTTAAGAATAATATAGGAAAGAGTGAAGCCAAAGAACTTATAGGTATGACTCGTGGACATGAACTAAGTAGGGGGTGGGATTGCTGGAGGGGAGGGGGTACTGGGTGGAGGGGAGCAAAAGGAAAAAAATTGGGACTATTATAACAACATAATCAATAAAATATATTTAAAAAAAGAAAACAAACAAAAAAATGTTCTAATAATTTTTTAAGCTCCATATAGGGAGAACATGGGGTATTTCTGGTCATCACTGTGATGATGACCAGTACCTCCTTAAATATGATCATAATGTTGGGAAGCACTGAAGAATCTCACCTCAAAAAACACTGAGAAGCATCAATGCCACTCTGGGCAGTATCACACATTTGCTAGGGTATGGGAGTATTATTTCAAGTGTCACAGACTCTTTCAAAGCATCTAGTGTATCTTGTGTGTGAGAGGGGCTTCCATTGTCCCCATCACCCTAACTTTCTAGAAGCTTCTGTTTGGTCGTAATTCAGAGGAGAATTGTTTCCTTCCAAAGAAGCATCTCATGTGAGTTTGCATTTAATAGGCTTGGGATTTAGGTGGCAGACACACACCAAATAACTAAGCCAATGGGTGCCAAGGGACTTGGAAGAATGTAAAAGAATGTGGCATTATTATTATTATTTTAATTAAGCATAATTGCCTTATTAATCCTCATTTGCATAATACTGGGTAAAGTTAATACATGGCTCTATTTGTGATTTTCTTCACCCAGAATATTTCTGTTCAGCATTTATATAGCACCTATTGGTTTATGATGCTAATATAGTAGATTCATGTTTCTGTTAAGGCTTAAATGAAAGAAGTTGAGAGCCAAGTCCATTACATTACCTTCTTTATATAGAACCTTTCATCATGAAGAATTCCAAATTGCTCTACAAAGTACAGTGAAACCTTTTTACAGTGGATTCCTAAGGGGGAAGCTACAGCAGTGTTAGATGGGGCATTTCTTCATCTGAGCATTGTACTCAGCATTGTGGGGTTGAGGGGAAAAGGGTAGGCTTTAAAATCTTATAGCCCTCGGGAACTCAGATTCTGTTATCTACCAAGGTAAGGTGTCTATAATGCAGAGGGAAGAAAAAAATCAAATTCTGCTTTTGACCTATTATTAGATGAAATTTTAGTCTTACAATATCAAGTATGCACAAGGAAAACATTTAATGCAAAGAGAGGAAAAAAAGACTTAAAAACAGTAGGTGAGAAATATGTCATATGCAGAGAATGTGTTAGTAAATACTGAGTTTAACACATTTTCTCAACAACATAATTTTCCTTCTTTTTAAGAGTTTATTCAGGCATAACATTTAGAAAAGTGCACAAACTGCAAATTGACAACTCAGTGGATTTTCCAAAGCAAGCTCACCTGTGTAGCCAGTGCCCTGTTGGAGAAATAGAATGTTACCAGGACCCCAGAGGTCCCCACATGTGTCTTCCCAGTTATTACCCAATATCCTAAAGGGAAATACAGTCTTTTAAGACAATGGGTGAGTTTTGCCAGGTTTTGAACTTTATGCAGATGGAATTACATGGTATGTACTATTTATGATCGCTTCTTTTGCTCGTTATTAATGTCTGTGAGTTTATCCACATAATTGTATACCCCCAGATTGATCTACAGATTCAACACAGTATGTAAATTATATCTCAACAAACTGTTAAAAATAGCTTTGTTTCCAGATTGCAAAATCAATACACATTCTTTGTGAAAAACTTGTAAAAGATTCAAAATACAAAAGGATACAAGTCAACCATAATTCCACAGACTACAAGAGTTAACATTCTGGTGTGTATCAATGATACTTTTTTGCTCTTCGGAAGAAGGGAACAAATTCTTTAACAGAACAGACTATCATGAACTTTATTGGCTTTACCAGTTCCCCCAAATCATGCTTTGGCATATGACATTGTTTTTACCAAGCCCTGAGTACTGTCGAAATGTGTTCATTCCCTGAGATGGCTAAAAAGCTAAGCCATTTAACTTCAGCAAGTAAGTTTGAAAGTGGAATCTCTTGGGGCCTTGGTGGAGTGGGACATCCAAGGATAAGAGTCTATGGGAGGTAGAGGAGTAGAAAAGTTAGGGGCCTGGGCACGTAGGAGGCATTATGGCCTCGGGAGAGAAGGAAGGAATAATAGAGCACTGAAGTAGAAGGCTAGGAACAAGGAGACATCCTTGAAGGTAAGCCTTAGCTATTTCAGTGATCTTGCATAGGACTAGTCCAGAATTTGACAGAAGACATATGCCAGTAACCATGTCTAATAAACCTTCCCAGCATTGACGTTATTACTAGCTGTAGCCTCTACCCCCTACCCCCTCAGATAGCATTGGCAGATTGTGTTTCCCAGAGGCAGCCATGTCTATATGTTTATCCCATCCCCTGTGTTCTTTTTACCATGTGCCTGGTGCTTTTCCACCAAGAGAGAGAAGTCTGTATTTCCTACCCTAGAATCTTGGTGTGACTGCCTTAACCAATGGAGTGTGGTGGAAGACTGCTGAGCCTAGCTCATAGAAAGGATATCATTTCCACCTTGCTCCTTGTCAGAAAATTTGCCCTTGGAATCCAGCTACCATGTTTTGAGGAAGTCCAGGCCACGTGGAGAAGCCATGTGTGGATGTTCCAATCCTCGGCCCAGCTAGACCGTTAGCCAGTAGGATGGCAGCTAACAATATCATTTGATCTCCTATGTCAGATTCTGAAAAGTGTTACACTCTCAGCTTACACCTAAAACTATTCTCTTATTGGTCCAATACCCAATAATTTAAACCAGTGTTAAACCAAACTTAGCACATTTGAAAATAGAAATCTAGATAATTTTCCTGCCAGTTTTGGTGGAAAATAAACAGTAGGCAAGATTACTAGGGAAGGAAAGATCATTCTAAAGCCCCCTTGGTACAGAGCTCCTCTGGGCACAAAACAAAGTGATCCTGTGTCAGAATTGATGACAGTGACTACCCAGGAAAATCTCAGTGATGGCACTTTTGGCCTCTGCAAGGAGGCCTGGCATCATTCCACTCCTAATGTGGCTGGTTGCCTTGGCTATTTCCCAAATGGAGATTTAATGGAATATACAAACAATATTGTGTAATCCTCAAAAGACTCTTCTTTTAATTTTTAATTTTGATTTTATTTGATGAGGACATATGCAGGAGAAGATAACTTAGTTTTCAGTCCCATTGCTCAGCAACTGAAATATTCATCCTGCCTACCCATTTCTCGCCCCCTCCCACTCACCTTTCCTCTTTCCCTTCTCTTTTCTCTCCCTCCCTCCTCCGTCCCTCCCTCCCCTCCTTCCTTTTTTTGAGAGAGGTGTTATAAATGTGGGGACAAGCTATATTTAGATATGATTAGACTTCAATTCATGATTCTATTATTGCGTCCCCTTTTTGGAGTATAATTCTTGATGGCTGGAAGGGATCACTATTTCGAATAGTGTCTTTCATTTTCAGAAACAAATGAAGTGAATCATTGGTGGAATCCTTAGCTGTGCTCATTGTAGAGTATCTCTGTTAAGGAGAGAGTAGTCTTTGCAGGAATCTCGGTGTGGGTTTGTGGCTGTCCTCGCTGCTTCAATTCCACTTGCTACACACATATATTTAGTATCTGTGCTTGTATCAGGTACCATGCTGGCATAACGGATGTCCCACCTGTAAGGAACTTGCAATATGTTTGAGAGGAACAAAAATAGCAGCAGTTAGAGTGAAATTAGTTCTAAATGGAGGTGTGGACAACATGCCTTTTGATATTACAGTGGTGGTGGTGGTGTGTGTGTGCTACAGTGAGAGAACCCTCCCCTGTGGGAAATAGCATTTAACCTGGAAGCTCATGTTTCCATTGGTCTTGGGCTAGCATTTGCTCTGGGTGAGAATACAGGGCTACCAATATGCTATGGCCTAAGGGGCTCCCAAAAGCTCCTGACCCTTGCAGTAAACAGCTCCTTTGCCCCGAAATGTCATCCCCAGGGGCCTGTCGTGATGCCTGAAGTGCCATTAGTGGTCTCAGTCCTTTTCACTCAAGATCCTGAGACTCCAGAGGACACCAGTTAAAAATGTAAGCATGGTCCCTCTGTGAGGGACACATTTCATTGTTGGACACATATGGTATCAAGTAGTTTATTAGTTCCACTGGTTGTCACCTTGGAAAGCGAAATACAGGGTAGGTGCATTTTACTGGGTTCTTCCCAAAAAAGCATTTGGCCTTTGAAGTATTGTAGTACAAATGGTAGGGGCAAGGAAGGGCATACATAGTGCAGAAAAGGGAGACTGGAAAACAAGCTTCACTCATGAAACACGAATGCCCCATCTCTGTCTTACCTCCTCCTTTGCTGAGTGTGTGTGTGTGTGTGTGTAGAGGGGCGGGGGACATTGGCAGAACCTTTGTGCTTGTGAGGTTCTCAGTGTGGCCTTGCAAACACAGACGAAAAGCTTCAGAGCATCAAAAGACCCAAGATTGGCAAAGAATGCAGAGCCAGCCCACACCGTCACTAACTCTAGTGACAAAAGGCTCAGTTGATTGGCTACTAAGTGTCCATCCTCCCATGCCCCCTCCTCTAGTGCTCAGTTTTTTGTTAACCACGTCTTGCCCATGGAGTCCTTGTGCTTCAGGGGACCCTCCTACTTCACCCAACTTGAGAGGTGGGGCCTGATGGGCTTAAGCAAATTTCATATGTCCCCTTGGCTCATGGTGGAACATGTGACCTGAGCTAGTCCAATCAGGTTGATGTTCCACGATCTGCTTGGCAATCTCTCACTGGCTGAACGAGAATGGAGAGACAGGCGCTGAAAGCAGTGACGTGAACACTAGATGAAGCATTCTTTGACTTCAGCCAAAGCCGTAGCCAGCAGTGCAGAGAAGCGGAAAGAAACTGGATTCTTGAGGACAAGGTAGTGCCTCTGGATAAGAAGCCCTGAAGCTTGTCCCGACAATTGCCTTGTGAGGGACATGGCCCATTAAATTCTCTCGTAAGTGAAGTCTGAAGACCAGCAGCATCGGCATTACCTGGGAGCTTGCTAGAAATGCAGAATCTCAGGCCTCACCCTAGACTCGCTGAGTCAGAATCTGCCGTTCAGTAAGATCCCCAGGTAATTACTGTGCACTTGAAAGTTTAAGAAGTACTGCCCAAATGGTTTAATCCCTTTCAGTTTCCTGCTCCTCTCAATTGAACAAATCCTAACCATCACCGGCTCCCTCACCTGGTGACCCTGGGCTTCTTTGGTTCAGTGATCTTGATTTAGCCCCTTTTTCCTTCACCATAACTACCCCTACTCCACGCCCCCCACCCCCCGCCCCACTTCTTTCTTCTTACCATTTTCCATTTAGACAACATCTGGAGATGTCTCCT
Source organism: Furipterus horrens (assembly GCF_987537825.1). Lineage (NCBI taxonomy): Eukaryota > Metazoa > Chordata > Mammalia > Chiroptera > Furipteridae > Furipterus > Furipterus horrens. The sequence goes on from NW_028327179.1 coordinate 11,895,886, forward strand.
TTTCCCTGCTGACCTCTTAATCTATTTCTTAAACATTCAACAGATATGTAAGCTGGACCAATTCCAAATGGTTTTTAGAGCAGCAAGAGGGAGTTTTGTACTGACTAGCAAAAGACAACTTTACTATTTGTTTATTGCAAGGGTCAGGAGGTTAGCTCTTAGCACACCAACCCAGTTCTTTGCAAAGAGTTTCTTGCTCAGGCCACCAGAGGTGTAGAGTTTCTGAAATACTTGGGAGGCGAAGGATCATTGGTTCATTCCATTGTTGTGTCTGAGATTCAGAGGAAAGTTTCTAGGCAGACCGGTATGAAAGGATACCACTTCTCATTTATTTGGAGAGGGGGATGGGAATCCCATCAGAAAGCTTACTGATCAGGGCAGCACTTGACAGATGGCACAGGCTTAATAAATGTCATATCATTGGTGCCATCTTTAATATAGACATGACAATGACGTTCACTTCAAGAGGGAAAGGCCTGACCATTTGACCATTAGCTAATGCTCTTTCTGAGAAACAGAGAGTAAATGCTGTGCAACCCAGTGTGTGTCAAATTTAAGCAGTAAGTTGTGATTTTTGGGTTTGGGCTGAGACTCAGACTTCCTTCTTTCTCTGGCCCTGCAACAAACTGACCCAATGGCCTGGGGCAGACACTCTGCCTCCCAGGCCCCCAGCCCCTTACACTGTCAAACAGGGGACTGGACAGCCTGGCTGCCCAAGTCCCTTCCAAATTCTAGGAACCCATGACTCTGTTGTGGTCTCTTTCTATAGTGTTTTTCTCTATCGTCCTCCTTAGAAGTGATTCCATTTTAGAAACTCCATGAAATGGAGGATCTTACCTGGAGGTCCAGCCACGAGAAATTAGAAGCAGAGCTCTCTAGAGAAGTCCTGCTCTCCCTGACACCATCTGGGGCCATGGAGCTTGTCATGGGAGCTTGCATTTGTCTGCAGCGACTCCCTGGGACTAGGACCAAGTTCACAGAAGAGTTTGGTCCCTGGCAATATGTCGATCCCATTTTATGAACTCCAATTTTTAAATAAGAAGTCTAGATTGGAATGGGATTTTTTTTATCATTCATCTAAAGGTTTGAATGAGGACAACTCACCACCTCCCTAGGTCTGAAGATGCTGCCTTGGTTGAATGGTGGTTTTTCAATCCTGTATTTGCGTAATAAAACCAGTTAGTAGACCAGCCGGTGAGTTTGCTCTGGGGGGCTATTCATCAAAGTTATAATGGAAGGAAGAGCACCTGGTAACATCACAAAGCAGACTTCATTTCCCTTTGTAATTACAACTGTAAAATAACTTCCAAAAACCCAAATTGCTATTGAGAACCAGATAAGGCGATTCTCATGTCTCCACCTCAGTGAGTGACAGTCTCATTTCTGCTTAATTGAGCAGCAGTCAATTGCTTTTTGTCACTGCGGTGGTGGTAGCGTGAACTTGTTTGTCACTGTGGTGAGCTAGTTATGATAGTGGGAGTGGAGATGGCCCGCTGGTGACTCCGCTGCCGTCAGCTCATAGAGACTGGCTCAGCAGAGTAACTTGTAATTTCTTGAGGAACGCGGAAAATAATCACTGAGAGTAACTGCACTACACAGTGTCTCTCTAATAGCGGTCAATTACAAACAGCAAGAATGCCATAAATGGCCCCTTCTAGGCTAGTAAGAAGAGACTGAAGGGTTTTTTTCTTTTACTGAAAAATCTCAGCATTAAATTTAATCAATATTAGCATATGATATGGTTAGACTAGACAATTGTTGGCCTTCACACAGACTAGCAAATGCAATCAATTACCCTCCTACATTCTCTTTCTCATTAAAAAAAAAAAAAAGGCTGTTACTACAGAATAAGTGATTGTAGGCTAAGGCACAGCAGCTGTTTAATTTTTGTCTCAATTTTAAAATTCTGGTCAGATTACCATTTAAGAATCAAACTCTGAGCTGACCATATGTAGAGAACTATTTAAGTGAGAACAAAACATGCATGTATATGTTTCTTAAATGGAAATGTTACTAAATGTTTATTATTAAGCTCCTTGGATTCCAGCTGTGCTGTGTCCCAGCTGGATGTCCTTGAACAGCTTCCTGAGGCTCACCATGGCTGTTTCTTGATTTGCCCAGAAACAATAGTAGTTCCTCACATGGTGGTTGTGACAGTTAGATAACATATAAGCATATGAAAAGCGCACACAATACATTGCCTGGTATTACTGTAGTGAGTGCTCAATTATGTGTTTGCTATTATTATCATTACACGTTTTCCACTCATTAAAAACTCTTTTTTTTAAAGTATGTCTATTGATTATGTTGTTACAGTAGTCCCAATTTTTTCCCTTTGCTCCCCTCTGCCCAGTACCCCCCTTCCCTCCAGCAATTCCACCCCCCCAGTTCATGTCAATGGGTCGTGCATATAAGTTCTTTGGCTTCACCCTTTCCTATATTATTCTTAACATCTCCCTGTCTATTTTGTACCAACCGATTATGCTTCTTAGTCCCTGCACCATTTCCCCATTTCTCCCCCTCTGCCCTCCCCCTTCCCAGATGATAAACCTCCAAATGATCCCCATACCTATGATTCTGTTCCTATTCTGGTTTGCTTAGTTGGATTTTGTTTTTATTTTTTAGTTTCAGTTGTTGATAGCTGTGAGTTTGTCATTTTAATGTTCATAATTTTGATCTTTTTCTTAAGTAAGTCCCTTTGACATTTCATATAATAATAGCTTGGTGATGATGAACTTCTTTAGCTTTACCTTGTCTGGGAAGCACTTCATCTACCCTTCCATTCTAAATTATAGCTTTGCTGGATAGAGTAATCTTGGTTGTAAGTCCTTGCTTTTCATCACCTTGAATATTTCTTGCTAGTCCCTTCTTGCCTGCAAAGTTCCTTTTGAGAAATTAGTTGAGAGTCTTATAGGCACCCCTTTGTAGGCAACTCTCTGCTTTTCTCTTGCTGCTTTTAAGATTCCCTCTTTACCTTTAATCTTTGGCATTTTAATGATGATGTGTCTTGGTGTGGTCCTTTTTGGATCTAGCTTGTTTGGGACTTTCTCTGATTCCTGGACTTGCATGTCTATTTTCTTCCCCAAATTTGGAGTTTTCCTTCATTATTTTCTCACATAAGTTTTCAATTTCTTGCTCTTCCTCTTCTCCTTCTGGCACCCTTATGGTTCAGATGTTTGCATGTTTAAAGTTGTCCCAGAGGTTCCTAAGCCTCTCCTCATTTTTTTCAATTCTTGTTTCCTCATTCTGTATTGGCTGTTTTTTTTTTTTTTTCTTTCTTATGTTCCAAATTATTTATTTGAACCCTGGTTTTCTTCCCTTCACCATTGGTTTTGTGTGGCTTTTCTTAGTTTCATTTAGCATAGACTTCACTTCTCCCCTTATGCGTCTGCCATACTTAAACATATCTGTCAAGCTCGTGACCATCTTTATCACCAGTGTTTTGAACTCTGTGTCTGTTAAGTTGGCTATCTCCTTGTTGCTTATTTCTCCCACTGGGACCTTGATCCGTTCCCTCTTTTGGGCCATACTTCTCTGTCTCCTCACCTTGACAAGCTCCTGTGTTTGTTTGCCTCTGTGTCTTAGGTAGAGCTGTCACTCCTGTTACATTGTAGGGAGTGGAACCTTAGGTATTCATCAGTACAGGGTAACCCGTTTCACCACGTTGTGGCACTGTTTATGGGGGAGGGATCTGAGAGAGGACAATGTCACCTACTCAGCACTCACCCCCCTTCCAGGCACCTCTCCCACTTTGTATGGGACTGGCGCATCTCTAGCTGCTGCCCTGGCTCTTATTCCCAGAGTGGGTGGGTCTGCGGGCATTCTAGGACCATGGGGGCCCTTCAAACAAGTGGACTCTGCTGAGAGACTGGCATTTTCTTTCTCCACCCCAATCCCCACTGGTCTGCACAGTCAAAAGCAATGAGGCTCTATTTTCCCCGGCACTGGAACCATGAGCTACACAGTCTGGTCTGGTGCCAGGAGCGGTCCCCAGGTGTCCCTCCCTAGTTTTTAAAATGTGTGACTGGGCTTTCTGCTGGCCTGCCACCAACACCGCTGGTGCTGCCACCACCACGCCGAGTCCTCTCTGCCCCGGCTCCGCCCCTCCTACCTGTCTGGATGAGTGTTTCTTCTTTATAGCTTTGTTTGTTGGACTTCCACGCAGCTCAATTTTCTGGAACTTCTGGTTGTCTCTAGTTTTGAGGTAGTTGTAGTCCTTCTTAGTTGTGGAGGGAGATGCAGCATGTCTGTCTAGGTCTCCATATTCACCGGAAGTCCAAAAACTCTTAAATGCGGCAATGAAGGTATGTGATGCCCAGGAATGTAAATGTATTCTTTAGTCTTTTAAGTTGGGTTAGCATGTAATGGAACCTTGGCTGTAGACTGCCCCTTTGGGGAACTTCGCCAGTGGAGGCCTTAACTTAGGGGTATGTACTTGCCATCCTCTAAGCCTGCAAGGAAAGATAAAAGGACTATAGAAAGTGAAAGTTATTGGAATAAGTGAAGTCTGCTGAAGGAGCTTGTGTAGAATAGCCTTGGTCTGGCTAGGAGTGGTTCTCAACCCTGGATGTCTATCAGAATAATCCAGGCTGCTGCCCAACCCATTACATCAAAA